>NC_135535.1:99995561-100306633 GCF_045843805.1 Urocitellus parryii | reverse complement strand
CCAGTGGTAAAGCTGGGCATATGGTGAAAAGTGAACAGGTTCCAGCTATGTTTTGATAGTAAATCCAATAGGTTTTCTTGATGGGTTAGATATAAGGAATGATAAAAATGGTGAACTGAGATTATTTAAAATGTGTTTTGCCTGAGCTTTGGAAATATAGAATCATCATCATCTGAGCTGGTCATGGTTGAAGTAGGTTTGTGATGGAAGATTAAGAATTCATTGGGGAGGTTTTGATGTTATAAACAGAAGTGGAGCTATCAAGTTGGAAGTTGAATAATCAGTATAGGAATTTGAGAAAGGGAACTTTGTATTAAAAATATAATTTGGGAGTTTTGGGCACGTTACTAATAATCTCTTCCCTTTCAGGTAGTGTCTGAATAGAAAAAAGAATCAAGAACTTTGCTGTGAGCATTGCAAGGTAGAGAAGGCCAGTTAAGAAGGAATCAGCTTTGGAGACCAAAGGAGGGGCGAGTGAGATGGAAAGCCAAGGGAAACTAGAAAGGAAAAAGTGTCAAGTGCTATTACTTAGTCATGTAAAATGACAACTGCAAATTGACCATTTACTTATGTAGCAGAAAACAAAGTTACAAACTGTTTGATTTTGGTCTCATAAGAAATATCATATACCAAAGTAACTGGATTCTGTTGAGACCATGGCCTAGTTCTACTAGGGCAGTGGAGTAGGTTGCCAAAAGGTGAAAGAAAATGCTTGAAGATAGTATTCAAGATACAAGGTTTATTGGAAAACGCTTTCAGGGAAATTCCATAGTGACAGGCTAGACAGAGAGCACCTCTGTCCCTCTTGGCACTTTGTCCAGTGGCAGCCAAATGGAAAAGTGACCCTTATCCTTTCCATAGTGCCACCAACTGTGCACTAGTTACTACACAGGAAGTGTTTTATAAGGTAGAAGACAGAAGCAGTGGCATTGTTATTTTGCCTAGTGTGCTTTGTTCTTTGTATGACTAGGATTCCAAGGAGCAGCTATTCTGGTATGCATGCAAGAAAGTAGTTCCTGCATATAAAACTAGTTTCCCCCAGTTGCTACATAGGTGAAAAAGAGAGTTAGTGTCCTGTTCATGATAGTAATTATTTGGATGTTCTGGTCTGAGCCCGCTTTTATTGTTCCCTTAACTTGACTAAGTTCTTGGGAATGGAAAGAGGAGTTTCAAGGACATGGTGTTTTATTGTCCTTTTTCAAGGATAGCATGCATTCATTCTTCTTACACCCCTAGCACAAGTGTACTAGAAGAATCACATTTTTCTTGGAAGGAATTTCTTGAACTTCATAATAGCCCAGGGTACTGGTTCTCTTTTTACAGTAAAAAATGTGAATTTTTGTGTTTTACCTTCACTAACTTAATGAGAATCTCTGAGATAGTGGTGCTTGGACTTTAGTCGCCAGAACCACCCAGGTAATGAGATTGTTGAGGTTCTTTCCCAGGAGTCTGACTCAGACCATCTGGATGAACAAAGACTTTGTATTTTGAGTAGATTCTAAGGTATTTCTGGTACTGTTAGGCTCAGGAAAACAAGTAAAATTTTCTGATCTAAGAGTGTAGCTTTGGCATCAAAGCTCTCCAAGCATTTCTCCTATTGAACTGGTTGAAGGCTGCTGCTTAGGAGCCTTGCCAATTCAAATGTGGTTAGAAGAGTAGCAGCACTGGCATTGCAGTGAGCCAGTTGGAAGTGAAAGGTGTCAGGTCCACATATACTGAACCAAAACCCATATGTTGAGGAGATCCTCAGATGATGCATAGACATGTTAAAGTTTCAGAAGCCTTGTTTGGACCATGTCTGAATGCTTCTTTCAGGAAACACTACCTAGGGAGAATGGGGAACCTTGGGTGGAATGTCTCTCTGAGGATAAGGGAAATTCTCAGAGCTGAAATCATCTGACAACCCAAAGTCCCCAATATTTGGGATTCTGAGTGCTTCTACCATAAAGCAGAGCATCTAAGGGCATACTATAGTAGAGCCCACTTTGGTTTAGTAATGAGGGATCTCTCTCTCTCTCTCTCTCTCTCTCTCTATATATATATATATATATATATATATATATATATAGATGTAGATATAGAGATAGATAGATAGATAGATAGATGCCAGAAGGAGCTATACAGAAGTGTTTCTTGGTGTGGCATCTGCAAAGACTTCACTCCTTGTTTAAAAGAGAGGAGAAAGTGGAGAAGAAGAAAGAAATGCAAAAGTAGGACATTCTTCCACTGCTGATTCCTTCCTTACAGATGGGATATTACTGGGTAGAAATAATCTCCAATTCTTCATGATCCAAATTGTGGCCAAAAAGGCAATAATATTTATACCCCAAGGATGTAGAGCATAAATAATATACAAATACTTTAATGGCACAAATGAGCTGCTAAATCAATCCCAGCACCACCATTCTTCGAGTTTGTTCCAATTTTCCATAGTAATTTGTGTATGAGTAGGAACTTGGGAGAGTGTGAGTATGTAACATTTCATCATTATAAGGATTTATCCAAATGTTTGCTATATGTCAGTCATGTTGCTAATCCCTTTAAGTATATTGATTTATCTAATTCTTATTATACGTTTATGACTTAACTGTTATTATTCCCAAGTATACACAAAAAGAAACACAGGGAATTTAAGCCACTCATCCAGTTCACTCATCTGGTAAGTGGTACAACCAGGATCTAAATACCAGCTGTAAAGCCTTCTCTATCACTGCCTTATAAGGAAAGGAAGGAAAATATTGCACATTAAAAAGATGATGGTCATATACGAACATTTAAAAGTCAGTGTAATTGTAGTCCTGTCAGCCCCAACAAAAACATAACTATTTTTATGAAAAAGACCTGCATCTACTGTAAACCTTTCCCACCCAGCAAAGGGCCTTCATTTCCCAACCACATTCTGCCTCCAAGACTCCATCTGCTTCCTGTGGCAATAAGTTTCTGGAAATGTGTATTACTTGCCATGACAACTTAATGCCAGATCAAATAAGTTTACAGATACTCTATTATGTTCCGTAGTGGTAATCCAGAGGATGCAAGCTTCTATCTACCCTGACACAGCTCCACCAAAGTCCATTAACCTTTGGATCTCAACACAAGGAGAGACTTTCAGGGAGAAGACAGGTGAACACTGCTTACCTTATACAGCATGAAATACCTACCCATTGAGGTTCTGGAAAGAGCCCTTGTTAAGAACAGGTTCTGCTGGGAAAAGCCAAGTTCTCATTTGTTAAATGACTCATAGTTAAGTTCCTGGCAAATTTCCCCTAAGCCTTTCAACTCTACCTGAGAAGAGACACTGAATGTTATGCAAACTGATGACAGCAAAAGTTGCAAAATGATTAGGCTTCTTTCCTAAAGTTTGTGACTTTCTTAATATTCCCCTTAGGAATACTACCACACTATAAAAAAAGTGAATCAGAAAATATGGCAGGATGTAGGAAAAATGAGAGGTTATATTTCAAAATTGACAGTGAAGTAAAAATATCCTTTCACTAGGAATGGAAGCATAATTTATTCTTACTCTTTTTACTTTTCATGAGAATATATGACCTATTTACTTTTTAAGAATATATGTTACATGTATATTCTTCAATCATTTTGCACTGTAGACAAAGATATCTAGATATAAATTTTTCTCTTATTTTAAATATAAGAAGTCACTGTAAATAAAAATACAGTATGTATCACCAGAATAAAATTCTTGCTATATATCCACAAAATAACTCATAATAATCATATTTATATTTTAATTAATAATTACTGAACTTAACTTTTCATTAAAATAATTGCTTCTCTTTGGGGGAAAAATCAATTTGAGGTATTCCAAATACATCTTTGACTAGAACAATAGTCTTAAATTTAGGAGCATTTGTTCAAATTTTATTTGGAATGCTTCTCTTATAGTAATTCTAAGGAGGACTTATACCAATACAGTTTTTAATAGTTGTGATGAGGTAAATCTCTGTTTCACAGGACAAGGGAATGGATATTAGGATGTAGGTGAATGAAAAGGGATTTTTATATACCCTGTAAATAGTATGACCCAATTTCCTGAAAACCCACGCCATCATTTTCTCCACTCTCTACACCACACCCTTAAATTTATTAATGATGTCTTTCTCTTCTTATAAATAGTAAAATCTTTTCTTACATTAGAAGGGGAATTCCCCATGAGGTGACCTGAAAATCAGAAACAATTGCTATGTATCCTCTATGCAAATAACATTGCTATTTATTGACTTAATCCAAAAGTCCTTGTTCAGATCTGTATTCATATGTGTATATATCTTTCTGTATTTCTTAATGTTTCCTTTAAAACAATTATATTACCTTTATAAAATTTAGATGGTCTAGTATGGAGATATGTAACTATGTATCTGTGCACATTTAATGTGCAGTTACTTTGTAGATCTGGGGAGACATCTCAAAAATAAGCAATCCTACTCACAGTAAGATAAAATTTATTGTAAAAGATATAAGGATAAGTAATATAAAGAGAATCATTCCGTAAGCATTGGACTTTTATGGAAAGAGAAACCATATTTCTAAATGTGAGCCCCAGGTATACAAATTTTAGGTGCTACTTAGCAATACAGAGCATTTTCATATGGGCCAATGTAGTAAGCTCAATGGTGACATAAATTTATTTTCCACAGAGTTATTAGTCATGTATTTAAAAATTATGATTGCTTTTACCCAATCAAATTATATGTATGTGTGTAAATATAAATTTCATTCATCTTATAAAAGAGAAATTTTCTGCAAATTTTCCTCCTATTCAATAATTTTTGAACATTTGCATTAATTTGTGTTTTTAACATTTTTATGTGAACTTCCTGTTATTTATGTTAGACTTGGACTTCCAAATTGTAATGAGTTAGTAAGATTTTGGAAGGCATTGGACCTCCAGGTGTCCCCCATTACTACTGTGATTTCCGTTGTGCATTTTATTTAGTAAGGGTATTCTATATAGAAGCAAATGTCTGACTGCATTTTTCAAATATTAAGTGACCATTTTAGATTCACACTTTGTAGTGAGTCTTATAGCAAGGGGAAAACAGACCCCAAGGAGTCAGTAATGGAAAAAAACAGAAAGAGTAGTAGATTTTGGTACTGCTTTTCATAAATAATATCATAAATGATCACCAGTCTGAGACTTTAAACTATTTGGCATATAAAAAAAGTAGTAGATTAAAGATGTAAAGACCAAACTCTTACTTAAGTGAGAAGGTTCAGTTTTCTTCATATTTGGTCAAAACCTTGTAGATGAAGAACAATAAAATGCCACGCTATCTTTCTAGGAGGAGTTAGGGATAAATACAATAGAATTAAATAAAAATGAATACCTCACTAAGCTGACCTGAAGATTATATCATGATTGGCATTATTCCATTTGCATTGACTGCAATGCAGAACAGTAGAAGCCTAGGAGAAGACATTATTACCCAGAAAGGGGTGTCTGCCTTTTTGCATCAAAAGCCAGTGTGTTCTCCTTGGATACAAAGACAGCACCCCAATAAGTGGGTTTCCTCACCAAGTCTGAGAGTCAAGGGTGCTTACTTACTTCAGAGACCTGCAATATTCCAGCTGTTGGAAAGCCAGCAACAAATCAAATCAACAGGCTGTGCCTTTGGGATTCTCACAGCCAAGTGGCACATATGACATGAAAACAAACAATTATGGTATAAAATGATATCCTGTAATAGAAATTTGTACCTAAGTATCAGGAGTTTAGGGAAGCAACAGCCAATTTCATCTTGGGAGTCACAAAATTTGAACTGAGTAACGAAGAATGAGAAGGAAATGTATTTGAAATGTATACCTGGTAAAAAGGAAGTCAGAAATAGTGAGAGAGAGGGAGAGTCTAAGACACATAAATGTTCATGGAGAGATGAAAGAGCATGGCAGACCTAAGAAACTGCTGTTTTTTTCATGGAAGAAAACAAAAAGTGTCTGTAGGGAAATGGTGGGTACAAAAGTATACAAGTACCTTATTAAGAAGAAACTTGGTGGAGTTTGGGATTTATCCAATAGGCAGTAGCAGAACACTAGAGAGTTTTAAAGACAAATTTATGTAATTAATTTGCCTCTTAGAAAAAAAAAGATTTTTATTCAATATAAAATGGATTTCCTGTTAGTAAAAAGGACAATATTAGAGGCAGAGCCTAATTAGAGATGTGGTAATATGATGAAATCACAGCAATTGTGAGATTATCCTGCCAAGAGCTTCTTAATCAAAACTCTAGCGATAAAGGACACAAAACACTTGGCAATAAATTTGTAATGGGAAAGACTAAAATTTAATTTAAAAAAGTGATATTTCAATAAACTTTCTTGCTAATATACTTTAATATGTTCACTTAGACCTTGATGAGGCTTACCTAACTCAGATTCATCTTAAGTTTGTCTGACTATGGAAGTGAAAGTTATGTCCTCATTTCTTCCCCAGATTCTGAAACAAATTGTTCCTACTCTATTTGGTTCTATTTATAAGAACTAAAAAGGGCTTTAACCTTGGTAAAGTAAAGGGGGCTGAGGTAGGAGGTACAAAAAGAAATAAAACCAAACCAAAACAAAACATTTTATTGCATTTTTTCCAAGGATTGTTGGGTATCAGTTTGCTTTAAGTGAAATGTGACTTTCTATGGTTATATCAATATAATAATCTAAATTTATCTTTAAGAAGCCAATTGCACTTTCTAAATAAGTTAATATATGTGCCATTTATTATGCACTTTGCTACATTTTTAAAAATAAGAGCAAGAGAAGATAATTTTATAACAATAAATTTTGTTGATTACTATCTTTGTTTTTCTTATAATTATTCCTTTGAATATTTGAGAACTGGAGTTAATTATTTCCTCTTGACTTAGAATTTCAAGTATATATTTGGCATGCAAACTATAGTATATGGAAAATACAACATCAACAATTAATAAGTAAAATCACATGATCATGTTTGAATCTTTTATTTTTCCAATCTGAGCTTCCATAAGCCCTTTTCTATTATTTTTAAATTATTCCAATTCTAATAACTACATGGAACTATTGCCAACCAAAAATCAATACTGTTATTTTCAACACAGATTTAGTTCTCAACCACAAAATAATGATTTAGCAAGATACCAATTTATTTTTAATGATTGAATTTATTGGAATGAAATTTCATTTGTGCTAGAAAGATTCACTCATAGTCATTATGTATTAACTCTAGGAGTATTTTTCGTCAGAAGATGATGACACACAAATGACACCCTAGTAACATAATAGACATGATTGATTACAGGGAGGTGACTAAAATTTCTAAAGTGTATCCAGTTGGATTACTTGTGTTATTCTTTAGGAATGATTCAGGAAATGGTCCTAGAAGTATTGCATGGATATATAGCTCTCCACACTTGGCTTTCTTGGGCAGTGAGAATGTCTGAGCTTCCAGCACATTGACCCGCGTGTGGATATAGCGATCACAGTCTATTGACTTCTTTGTCTATTTGGATCATGAAGTGGATGAAAATACTTCTGGGTGTTCTTCTCTTTCATCTGTCTCTTTCTCAGTCTCCCCAAGTGTAAGTGATTGCATAGAATTTTGTTATTTCATGTGGAACCCAAATAGAGCTTGATATTAAAAATCAGAACTTGTTATGTTTTTATTGCAGTGATTAGATTTTAAATATATCCTTACATAGCATAGTAAACATGTTAATTTGTATAATGAATTCTGAATTTGAATGGTACCATTATCACTGTTGGCATGTCTGCTGATTGAATTATAACACAATATTTATACCAATGAAGAGATGTCAAACAATTGCTGGGGGAAAAATGCTAGACAAACACTAGGCAAAAATGAAGTGGAATGTGCGTATCAGTTCAGGAGCAAAAGCATTGCATGAAGACACAGATGGTCATTTTCATAGAACTAATGACAAATTACTTGCTTTTTTGCAAGTGGTATTATTCTTGTTGAATTCACAAATTCAACTCTCAGGCAGCATATTCCTATTTCATGAATTTGACATCCTCTAATTTAATATGCTGTATGTCTCTAACATTGAGAAACAATACGTATTTCTTAAACTGCAATCCTTTAGATAACTAAATAATAACTAAGTATCAAATAATTTCTTTGACAATTTTAATGTTCCTGCTTAAATTTTGTAGGCAGTATGTTCTGCTGGTCCCTTCTGTTCTCCAAGAAGGCTCTTTGGATAAAGCTTGTGTTCAGCTTTTTAATGTGACTGAGTTTCTTGTTTTGACTATCTCCATCAACTATGGTGAGGTCCAGACCAAAATACTTGAAGAGCAGGTTACAGGAGAAAATGTCTTCAAATGCTTCAGCTTTGAGGTAAACATTTCATTCTGCTCACTATAGAGAAAATACTGCAGGGGCATGAAAGGCACCCACAAAACTGACTTTTAAGGACAAATGTTATTTGCCTGTCTATATAAAGTTATTTTAATGTTTTCAAAAACAATATACTCCTCAGTTTCAGATAATGTAAGTACAGTTATAAATGGAGGCAAGGAGAAAAGTCTAACTATTTACTATTTTAAAAGAAATTTATTGAAGAGAAGAAAACACACACACATACACACACACATACATACACACAGAGAGAAATGGAATATTTTAAGAAGGCTAGAGATGCAGCTCAGTGGTAGAGTACTTACCTAGCATCCTAGCATGTACAAGGATCTGGGTTCAATCCCTAGTACCATCAACAACAACAACAACAACAACAACAACAAAAAAAGATAAAGGAGAATTCCTTTAAATGATGAGATAATTTATCTAAATGATGTGATAGAAGCAAGAAAAATGAACAAGGTGGGTTATTCAATAAATAGAAACAACAAGTTATGGATTTAAATTCACTGGTTAATAATGCACAATTAGTCATGGAGATCTCCTGACAAAACACCAGTCTCATGAAGTATGTATTAATTTGCTCCCTAGGTTCCTCAGGCCAGATTGGACCCAGTGGCTTTCATCACATTCTCTGCTAAAGGAGGCACAATCAATCTGGAAGAGAGAAGAGCTGTGGCAATCAGCCCCAGGGAAAATGTGGTCTTTGTGCAGACAGATAAATCCATCTACATGCCTGGACAGAAAGGTGTGTATACCTACTCTCTGTTATCCTCAGCTAATATCATTTATAGAATGTTTAAAATGATAGTACACAATACAAGCTCAGAAAATTTATTACATTAAAATATACTAGGGAGATTGCTTTAAAATACAAAATAGCTCATGTTACCTAAATGTTTGAAATTTGATTTCAGTATCTCGGGTAGGGAGCCTCAGAAACTATTTTTAAAGAATTTCTCAATATTCTACTAATATCTAGTAATGTATATGTTTGGAAACCATGACATTTCAACTTATGTGAATTTAGGAATCATGGTTTAATTAGAAATTAAAGAGCAACAAAGTGTTTCAAGAACATATTAAGAGCCAGGCAAAGTGGTGCACAACTGTAATTTTAGCTACTTTGGAAACTGAGGCAAGAGGATCACAAGTTCAAGGCAAGCCTGGACAACTTATAGCAAGAGCTCCTCACAAAATTATAAAATGGGCCAGGGGTGTAACTAAGTGATAGAGTGCTTGCCTAGCATGCTCCAGGCCCAGTGTTCAGTTCTTAGTATCAAAAATACACATGCACTCAGAGAGAGAGAGAGAGAGAGAGAGAGAGAGAGAGAGAGAGAGAGAGAGAAACGAAGAGAGATGTTCTCCTAGTGGCTAAGTAATTGCCCTGCATGGTGTTGAATTAAACTGAAAAGCCTTCTCTCGTCTCCTGGGTTTAGAAAGAGATCAGGAACACAGCTAAATCTTAAAAAGGCAGACATTTCTCATGAACTAATGGAACACAGGAAAACATGGAGGTAGAATTAATTCAAAAGCTAGACCTTAAAATGTTAAAGAGATAAACTTATTTGCAGTAGAAAAAATAAATGGAAGGAATAAGAAATGAAATAAATGACAGTTGACGAAAAGTCCTGATTGTGAGCTGAAGTGGCATTTTCATGTAGTTGAGCAATATCTATGAGGCATCACTATGGCTTTGGGGATTATGCCATGATGAAACACTTTGAGGATTATTCTGAGAAATCTGCACATATTGTTATAGCACATCTTTTTTTAAGCCACTAGTAGTTGTGATGTTGTAATGAGTAGCACAATGTGCTTGGACAAGAAGAGTGGACATGAACATAGAGGAAAGGTTTGAGGAAAAAAATAGACCTGAGTGCTTTTATACTTCTGCTCCTCAGACAGGCTCCTTTTAAAAAAGAATAAACAAAAAAATTAAAAATATTACTTCTTTTGACATACGACAGGATCATGTTCTCATTAGACTTGCAAGTATGATCCTGTTGAATAATAAATTGAGATTTAAATATTTATATGTCTGTAATATAATATACGGTGACATTTATTTTTGATATACATATTGGGAAAATTCCATGCACTCATATATTTAAAGTTTAATGAAACATGCTGTTAAACCATTTTCATGTGTCAGTTAAAAATATATTTCATTTATGTGATGATCATTACTATCCAAAATATATTTATGAAGACACCAATTGGTGTGAATATTCTTTGTATACAACCAGAGATATCAAAAATTTTGCTCTATATGTGTAATACAAATTGTAATGCATTCTGCTGTCATATATAAATTTTTTAAAAAATTTTAAATATAATTCATTTAAACTAGATGTATTTTTTATTACAGCATTGTAAGTATACTTAGTAGTTGGGTTCATTTTGACAAAATCACACATGCAAAGAATTTTATTTCAATCCCCAACTTCCCCTCTTTAGCTCCCCCCACTCTCTCCCACTACTCTCCTTTCTCTGCTCTACTGATTTTCTTCTCACTTCTCTATTTATTTTTGATTGGTACTTTTTACATATACATAATGGTGAAATTCCCTTTGGAATTTAACATGATTTTGTTGAATTCATTGGATATTTCCTTCCCTTTTCTGTTCTCCCTCCTTCCCTCTTATTCTCCTACTGATCTACTCCATTGAGCTTTCCTATATATTTATGATATTTGATCCAGTCCCCAGCTGCCTCCATTCTCATAGATAGATAGATAGATAGATAGAGATGTAGATACTTTTTTGCTCTGGATTTCACATTTGAGAGAAAAATTTGGCCCTTGATTTTTCCGAGTCTGGCTTATTTTACTTAGCCTAAGGTTCTCCATTTTCAAGGATTTACCAGCAAATGCCATTATTTCGTTCTTCTTTATGGCTAAGTAAAACTCCCTCATGTATATATACTACATTCATCTATTCACAGACATCTGGGTTGATTACATAATTTGACTATTGTAAATTGTGTTTCTATAAACACTGAAGTGGCCATATCACTATAATATGATGGTTTTCATTCGTTTGGATAAATACTAGGGAGTGGGAGAACTGGGCAAATGGTGGTTCCATTCCTAGTTTTTCAAGGAGTCTCCACACTGCTTTCCAGAGTGGTTGTACTAATTTGCAGTTCTACCAACAATGTATGGGTGTACTTTTTCCCTGTATCCTGGGCAGAATTTATTAGTATTAATGTTCTCTATAATTACCATTTTCACTAAAGTGAGATGAAACAGTGGTACAGTTTTGATTTGCATTTCCCTGATTGCTAGAGATGTTAAATATTTTTTTTCATATATTTCTTGACCATTTGTGTTTCTATTTTTAAGAAATTTCTATTTAGTTCTTTGGGCCATTTAATAATTTTGTTACTTGAGGGGTTTTGGCATTTAGTTTTTTGAGTTCTTTATATATTCTGTTTATTAATCCAGCTATTTGAAGTTTCTGTTCTAATTCCCAAGTCTTTGATGCATTTTGATTTCAATTTTGTACAGAGTGAGGAATAAGGATCTAGTTTCATTCTTGTATATATGTATATCTAGTTTTCCCAGTACCAATTGTTAAAAAGGCTATTTTTTTTCTCCAACATACATTTTTGACACCTTTATCAAGTATCAGATGACTGTACCTATGTCGGTTTGTCTCTGCGTCCCACATTCTATTCCATTGGACTTCATGTCTATTTTGATGCAAATACTATACTGATTTTGTTATAGTTCTGAAGTATAATTTGAAATTGGATATTGTGATGTCTCCTACATCACTCCTCTGGGTTAGAATTGCTTTGGCTATTCTGGGTATCTTGTTCTTTAAATTAATTTAAGGACTGTTTTTCTAGTTCTGTGAAGATGGTCACTGATATTTTTCTTGGAATTACATTGAATCCGTATAACACTTCTAGTAGTATGGGAATTTTGACAATATTTTAATTCTCCCTATTCAAGAACATGGGAGGTGTTTCCATCTTCTACAGTGTTCTTCAGTTTCCTCAGTGTTCTTCAGTTTTCATTGTACAGATCTTTCACCTCCTTGGTTAGATTAATTTCCAGATTTTTTTCAGGTTATTGTGAAAGAGATGTCCTTCTTGAATTCTTTCTTAGCAGAATCACTGTTGCAGTGTAGAAAATCTATTGATCTATGAATGTTGATCTTGTATCCTGCTACTTTGCTTAATTCATTTATCAGCTCTAGAAGTCTTCTGATGTAATTTTTTAGGTCTTCTAAATGTAGAATCATGTCATCAGCAGAGATAGTTTGAGTTCTTTTTCCATTTGTATCCCTTTAATTTGCTTCTCTTTCTTGATTCCTTTGCCTAGAGTTTCAAAACTATATTGAATAGAAGTAGTGAGAACGGACATCTTTGTCTTATTCCTAATTTTAGAGGAAATGCTTTCAGTTTTATTCCAATCAGTATGATGCTGGCTTTGAGTTTGTCATATATAACCCTTATATTGTTGAGGTAAGTTCCTTCTATCCCTAGCTTGTCTAGCATTTTTAACATGAATCTGTGCTGGATTTTATCAAAAGCCTTTTCTGCATCTATTGAGAAGATTGGATGAATTTGTTCTTCATTCTATTCAAGTGGTGAATTATGTTTATTGATTTGCATATGTTGAACCAACCTTGCCTGATAAAGTCTACTTGATCATGATATATTATCTTCTTGAAATGCCTTTGAATGTGGTGTGCTAATACTTTGTTGCATCTATGTTCATCAGGGATATTGATCTATAGTTTTCTTTATACATCTTTGCCTGGTTTTGGTATCAGGGTGATACTCACTTTATAGAATGTTTGGAAGTAGTCCATCCTTCTCAATTTTGTGGAATAGTTTGAGAAAACCTCCTATTCGTTCTTCTTTAAAGGTTTGGTGGAACTCAACTGAGAATTCATTAGGTTTGTGGTCTTTCTTTTTTTTTAAGAGAGAGAGAGAGAGAGAGAGAGAGAGAGAGAGAATTTTTAATATATATATATATATATTTAGTTTTCAGCGGACACAACATCTTTGTTTGTATGTGGTACTGAGGATCGAACCCGGGCCGCACGCATGCCAAGTGAGTGCACATCCCCAGCCCCGTGGTCTTCCTTTTTTGGAAGGTTTTAATTACTGTTTCAATTTCACTACTTGATATTGGTCAGTTTAGACTTTCTATATCTTCTTGGTTCAATTTGAGTAGGTCATATGTGCCTAGAAATTTGTCAATATCTTCTAGATTTTCCAATTTATTAGAATATAAATTTTCAAAGTAGTTTCTAATGGTCCTCTGGATTTCAGAATTGTCTTGGTGATATCTCCACTTTCACTTCTGATTTTGTTTACTTGAGTCTTCTCTCTCTCTCTTTTTTTTTTTTTGGTTCATTTGACTAGGAGTTTATCAATTTTATTTATCTTTTCAAAGAATCAACTTTTGTTGCATTGATTTCTTGTATTCTTCTACTATTCTCAATTTCATTAATGTTGGCTTTGATCTGTCTTAAACTGATTTTAGAATTAGTTTGTTCTTCCATTTCTGAGTCCTTGAGGTGGAATATTACTTTATTTACTTGGAATCTCTCTTTTTAAATTGTAATTTAAATGTAGGCATTCAATATTGAATAATTTTCCTCTTAGAACTGCTTTCATACTGCCCCACAGATTTTGATATAATATGTTGTATCTGTGTTCTCATTTGTTTCTAAGAATTTCTTGAATCCTTGGGGCTGGGGATGTGGCTCAAGTGGTAATGCGCTCACTTGGCATGCGCGGCGCTGGGTTTGATCCTCAGCACCACATAAAAATAAAGATATTGTGTCCACCAAAAACTGAAAAATAAATACTAAAAAAAACTCTCTCTCTCTCTCAAAAAAAAAAAGAATTTCTTGAATCCTCTCATTTCTTCTTTGATTCATTCTTCACTTAAGAAAGTATTGTTCAATCTTCATGTGTTTGATTTCTATTATTTTTCTTACTTTTGGGTTCTAGTTTCATTCCATTATAACCCAATATGATGCATGGGATTGTATCAATTTGTTTGTGTTTGCTAAAACTTACATTGTGATCTAGAATATGGTCTATTTTGTAAAAGGTTTCATGAGTTGCTGAGAAGAAGGCAAATTCGGCTTTTTTAGAGTAAAATATCCTGTAGGTGTCTATTAGGTCTATTTGAATTATCAATGGTATTATTTAGGTTGGAAATATCTTTATTGACTGTTTTGATGACATTTTTATTGAAGATAAGGATACATTAAAATCATTCTGAACTAAATGTGTTTTTACCTTTTATATTTTTTTTCAGAGCATTTTAGCTTTCTTAAATATATTAAGAAAAATACAATTGTCTCTCGATATACAATGGGAATTGGTTCCAGGACCAATTATCAAACCTTATGGATGCTCACATTACTTATGAAATAGCATACTATTTCTGGGCATGATGACTTATGCCTGAAATTCCAGTGACTTGGGAGGCTAAGGCAGGAGAATCAGAAATTCAAGCCCAACCTCAATGCAGTTTAGCAAGTCCTCAGCAACTTAGAGAGACTATGTTCCAATTTTTTTTTAAAAATAAAAGTGCTGTGTATGTGGCACAGTGGTATATCCCTTGATTCTATATCTACCAAAATATAAAAATTTATAAATTGCATAGAATTTTCCTAGAAACTATGCACATCCTCCTTACTTTAAATCATCCCTACATTACTTATTACTAATACATAGGTAGTGTTTATAAACAGCTGTCATACTGTGTTGCTTGGGGAATAATAACAAGAAAAAACTTTGTACATCTATACATGTTCATCACAGATACAATTGTTTTGTATGTGAGTATTTTTAATATCTGATTAGTTGAATCCATGGATTTAGACCTCATGAAATATATAGCCAGCTGTAATACCTTATCAGTTATTGTCCTCCAGGACATACTATTAGGATATATACTTACTCCAGGATATATACTATTAGGTATAATTATCATGTATGAACATGAATATGTTATAACTCTTTCTAGTTGTTTACATATAATAGCACAAAAATATGAGTAGCTACAATTGTTCTCAAACCTCAGTGACTAAAATTAATTATTTAAGAAGTTTGTTAATCCCAGTGGCTAAGGAGGCTGAGACAGGAAGATCATGACTTCAAACCCAGCCTCAGCAAAAGCTAAACAACTCAGTGAGACCCTGTCTAAATAAAATACAAAATAGGGCTAGGGATATGGCTTAGTGGTCAAGTGCACCTGAGTTCAATCCCCAGTAAAATGCCCCCCCATCAAAAAAAGTAGTTTGTTAAAAGTCCATTTTGCTCTGAAAGCAAGGAAAGATTTAAAATCTGTGTTTTAAAAATAAATTTTATAGGTCTTTTTCTGCTCAGGATACAGAAAAATTGTTTTAGCACTGACCTGCTAGTTGACACTTGATCTTTGAGGTGGGTTTGAATAAGTTGGGTTTTTCTTAAATCATAGGCTTCTTAGGCATCAACATGCTGTGACTATGCAAAGCCCAAACAGAAGGAGGTGAAAAATACTGACATTGTGGGAACTGAGATGTATGAGTATTTTCATCCCACACCCTTCCACTCCCCTTTCTCAGAAAAAGTCCAAGATCCAAGGCTCTTTTGATGTTTTGGTTTGTTTTTATGGTGTTAGATAGACCTTTGCCTACAGAGCAGTCAAAAACAGGGGAGTTCGCATCAGTGAGGGAAACAGAAGCACTAGATAAGAAAACCAAGGTATTGATCAGTGCTAAAATTTAGACAGCACCAACAGTTTTTGAACAAACACTATAAATTTACTTGTGGTGGGTTTAGGCATGCTCAGGAGGAGGAAGATTGTATATAGTAGACACAAGCAAATGCCCAAGGAATGATCCTAGATTCTTGCTAAGAAGAATTGCAGAAGGCAGAGGTTGGTAAGGAAGCTACTACTTCAAACAGCATAGAAATGTAAAAACTTAATCAAAATGAATTTCTTTATTATTCTTATCCTATCTGCTTTCTAATAAAGGACCTAATGTGCACAGAAATGGTTTTTCTATACTGCATAAAATAAAGGTTGAGTATTAGACAATTAAAGGATATACAGTTTAAAAAAAAGTCATTTGTATCTGAGATATAATGCTGTAACTGTTCCTGGTTTACTCATTATAGCAGTTCTTCTTTTATATAAAGTACATTGCCATATTAACTATGACCTTATGCTAAAACTTCAGGGCACATATGATTTGTTATAGCTTCCTATGTGACCACTATCTTCATTTTGATGCATATCTATTTCTCATTCTGTCTCCTTCAAAGAAATTACAGATTATGTGACATCAATGCAAACTAAAAATTTTACAAGAAGTTATTGATGACTGTCATAATAAATTTAACCATTTAAAACTCTTAAGAAAAGGTTTAGAAATTAGCTACATGCATTTTTTTTAACTTTGTATTTTCCAACTTTCAAATTTGGCCTTTATCTTACATTGAAGAATCTTACCTTATTGTGATTAAAATCTTTAACCAGAATTATCTGGCTGGCTGAAAATTATGTACTTGTCTGACTGGGATTTTCCTGATTATTGTAATCACTTCTTACCAAACTTACCTCATATCAAAAAAAAAAAAAAGCAAAGAATTCTAACTCCGAAATCAGAAGTAAGGACAGGATGGCCATGTAACTTGTCTACTATCTCATAGGTAATTTGGACAGTAATCCTTAAAAAATTTAGAGCAGGTTCCAACTAGTATAATTTCAGATTGCAAATTCTTCCCAAAGCACAATTACCACCTGATTTTTGTTCCAAGAACTCTGTAGTAAGAGTTTTATTTCATTTGTTTAAAATACTTCTCCTTCAAAACAAAACATTTTTGAACAAAGAGATTTTTATTATTTAAACATTAGGCTTAATATTATAGTTCCCTTTTAAAGGTATATACTCATTGGTAAATCTTTAAAGATGTCAGGCATTTGAATAGAGGAAGAAATGAAACTAAAGTTTTTCCATTTCTGCTGGCAAGTGGGGCCTGCATAAGCTTCAGGCCTCTGTGGCACAGAAATATGCTATAGTTCTTAATGATGGGCCCCACTTCTATTATCTCACTCTTGGCCTGCAATCCTAGCTTCCTAGGAGGTTGAGGTCTGCAGACTGTGAATGCCAGGGGTGGGGATAATGTTGGCTTCTTCAATGGGGCTTTAGCTCAGTTAGGTAAGGCTGCTGTGAGATACCAGGTCAGGTGTACCCTGGCATACCACACCTCCAGCTTGAGCTAGCATATTGGGCTCCACTGGCCATGGTCAGTGCTCACTGTCCATGTTCCAGCTTGCCCAGGCCACTACTCTGCCACTCCACTAACCCACTGCTACTTCTCAGTGGGGATTAGTAGACTGGCTGTGTGGTGAATGGCTAGGGAGCCATGCTAAAAAAAAGTTCACAAAAAATCTGAAGATGAATTAATGTCCAAAAACAAAACTCTTAAGACTTAAGTAGAGATTATTTTAATTAACTTACTAGTCCAGAGAAAATAGCAGCACACCCACTCACCAGAAAAGAAACTTATTCATTTATTATGTTTCTAGTGACAACCATCATCATCTTATGAAGAAGATTGACAGTTTGGCACTCTTTTGGCAATAAGTTTTTCCTAGAGGCATAAGTGAACAATGTCAAATTAAATTATATGACTGTTCAGTTTGGATCAGGTATCCATCCAGGTGACCAGTCCAGGATACACAATCACACAGAGTGGTGGTACTGTTAGGGATTCACTCTCTTAGATATTCATACAAGAGAGGGATGGGATGGGCAGTTTTCCCCAGAGATATACACTATAGTATTAAAAAAGAGTATTGGAGAAAATATTGCTTAACAAAGAAAAAATAAGGCACCCATGATTCTAGCATGTAAGAAATAAGTTAAATAAGGAAATAAGTCTCTTTTTTTGAGAAGAAAAGAACTAAAGTTATTATAGACAGAAGTGACAGAAATAAAGATAGTGCTTATGATGAAATAACACAGAGGGACATGCTAAATGGCTTCAAGTTAGGTGACACCATGGGGAGAGGCTAGATAGGAGGCTGGAAGGGAGGGGAGTTTAGAAGGGAGGTAAGGCTGGAGTTTTCTAGAGAGAAATATGTTACTTGCACATTAAGTTATTAAGACACACTTATTTCACAATGGGAGGTTTTCTTCAAAGAAAAGATAAGATTTAGTCTTCAGAGGGTTGCTTTTATGATTATAGAAGGATTAAGTAGTTTAGGGCAACTCCAATGGCAGAGATCCAGTTAGTGTATCTTGAAAGAGACCAAGAAAAAGACCTTTATGTATTGAATAAACTTAATGACAGACTAAAGGAGAAGGCAGTGTCTAAATGGCAGTGCTAACAAGTGGGTGGAAAGATTGGGGCTAGAGGAAAATACTTGTTTAAGGTAATTGAGCAAAGGCTTCAGTAAAGTGAAGTTGTGCAATGTGGGTGGGGAGAGTCATTCTGGGCAAGAGATAAGGGAAGCACAGTATTTCGCAAGTATATAGGGAGGTACCATTGGAAGAAATCCAGGATTTCTGATCTGAACACCTGTAGTTATAAAAATACCCTTTTACAAAATGTGAAAGAGTAAGACAAAAGTAAGTTTAAATGAGGAAATGGAGTTCATTTTTAACTGGTGATAATAGCTCAGCTAGTAGAGAGATTGCCTCGCATGCTCAAAGCCCTGGGTTCAATCCCCAGCACCACCAAAAAAAAAAAAAAAGTATCAGTGGAGTTCATTTTTAGACACATTAAACACAAGCTGGTTTTTAAACAACAGGGCAGATAAGTAGGCAAGTAGGAAGTATGTTTTATAAATCCTTAGGTTAGAAGAAAGGGTTGTCGCAGTGACTTTGGGGAGCCATCAATAGGAAATCACATTTAAAAGCATAAGACTTAATAAGATTGGTATTTCTCTGCCAGTTTATGACAGGTCCATGATATACAGAGGCATTTTTTCTTTATCTTTATCACTTGACAATAATCCATGCACACACATATGAGTGATAAAATATATTCTCAATGAACATTTAAAAAATGAGTATGTGCATAAGTAAACTGAAATAAGAAGAGGGTCAATAGTCTGGAAGAATGAGATTAACAAAGCTGATCTCTAATTCAGTCTGAAAAACCCATTTAAAGGGCTTTAACCAGATGAAAACATGCATTTATAGGGTCAGATGGTTAAAACCATCTGACCCTATAAATGCATGGCTTTTTTTCCCCAAAGTGCAATAGCATTGACCTATTGACACAAATTTTGACACCAATCTTCACTTTCCTTAAAAGGACAACTAAAGGACCCCCATCCCATGGAGCATTTTAAAATGGTCTATGATATCTCTAGCTGGTAGAAAAGAATGCCATTAACTCATTGAAATTCTTTATATGATTTAAACAGACAATAGCTACTTGCTTGTTTTTTAACAAATGACATCTAAAATACTTTCTCTTTAATTACAGAAAAAGGAAATTGTTTCATTGGAAGTGTAACTTCGGGAATTTACTTACTCCCATTTTGGGTGCAGGAGGTATCAGGGATTGAACTCAGCAGCACTTGACCACTGAGCCACATCCCTAGCCCTATTTTGTATTTTATTTAGAGACAGGGTCTCACTGAGTTATAGGGTCTCCCTGAGTTTCTTAGCATCTCACTTTTATTGAGGCTGGTTTTGGACTCACAATCCTCCTGCCTCACTAACTCCAGCCACTAAGATTATTGGTGAATGCTAATACGTTCACTTATTCCCATTTTTAAGTCATGTGGACTATGAATTTTTCCCCTTAGAGAGACCTAAAGGGCAAAAGGTAATCTCAGTGCAGAAAAGAAATTGAAAGAACATTCTGTGAGGAAAATAGGGGCAAAAGAAAACACCTTTAAGCAGAATGAATTTCATTGACAGCAGTGTAACATGGATTTGACAAGGGCCATCAGGTTAAGAACAGATAGGACTTAAAGAAGAGTGGGAGAGTAGAGGGGCCTGCAGTTGCTTACACTGCATATTTTGGAAGAAGAGAATTAGTTAATGACCTATAGACAGGAAAAAAAAAGCCTACTTGAATTAAGTCCACACAGAATTTCTGGGATGAATTGTACAAGTAAGATAAAGTTAACTTATCTGACTTGCCTCCTCTTTCTTTCATTATTTTAAGAAAGTTATTAAGCAACCTTGATTACATTTTATGACGATACATGGGAGGAGAAGGTGCAGATGGAAGTAAAAGAATGAGAATGTCATTTTACTGAGCTCTTTCCTGAGTCTGCTTTAACAGTCCCAAGATCATAGCCCCTGTATTTGATTTGTATCACTTTGGATATATGTGTTTCTACTCGTTACAGTTTTGTGGTAGTCTCATGCTTTCTGATTCACCTAGGTTAACCCATTTAGGATAAAAACTGTTATGACACTAATGATAAATACTGTCTTATTTCCTTCTTCAGTGATGATTCGAGTTATGTCTCTGGATGATTATTTGAAGCCTGTTGAGGAAATGGTAAGTTATACTTGGAAATATGTTGAGCATATGCATAGTTCTGTTTCTCACAGAACTATGAAAAAGAAGAGATCAGACTTAAATTGTTAGTTATGTGTTCCCATTAGTCAGTCTATGACCCATGGTGTTCCTCACTTAGAATTAAAATGCTTCTTCTTCTCCCTCATCCTCCTTCACTTCTACTTTCCCCCCTACTCTTCCTCCTTCTTTCCTCTCTCCCTCCTGTTCATCGTCTTCCTCCTTTATTTATTTATTTATTTATTTATTTATTTATTTATTGGTCGTTCATAACATTACATAGTTCTTAATACATCATATTACACGGTTGATTCACGTGGATTATGAACTCCCGCTTTTACCCCGTATACAAATTGCTGTATCACATCAGTTTCCCTTCCATTGATTGACATATTGCCTTTCTAGTGTCTGATGTATTCTGCTGTCTGTCCTATTGTCTACTATCCCCCCTCCCCTCCCCTCCCCTCCCCTCCCCTTTTCTCTCTTTACCCCTTCTACTGTAAATCATTACTTCCATTTGTATTATCTTGTCTTGCCCCTCCTTTCCTTTTATATGACATTTTGTATAACCCTGAGGATCGCCTTCCATTTCCATGCAATTTCCCTTCTCACTCCCTTTCCCTCCCACCTCTCATCCCTGTTTAATGTAAATCTTCTTCTCAAGCTCTTCCTCCCTACCCTGTCCTTGTTTACTCCCCTTATATCAAAGGAGTCATTTGGTATTTGTTTTTTAAAGATTGACTAGCTTCACTTAGCATAATCTGCTCTAATGCCATCCATTTCCCTCCAAATTCTATGATTTTGTCATTTTTTAATGCAGAGTAATACTCCATAGTGTATAAATGCCACATTTTTTTTATCCATTCATCTATTGAAGGGCATCTAGGCTGGTTCCACAGTCTTGCTATCGTGAATTGAGCTGCTATGAACATCGATGTAGCAGTGTCCCTGTAGCATGCTCTTGTTAGGGCTTTAGGGAATAGACCGAGAAGGGGAATAGCTGGGTCAAATGGTGGTTCCATTCCCAGCTTTCCAAGAAATCTCCATACTGCTTTCCAAATTGGCTGCACCAATTTGCAGTCCCACCAGCAATGAACAAGAGTGCCCTTTTCCCTGCATCCTCTCCAGCACTTATTGTTGTTTGACTTCCTAATGGCTGCCAGTCTTACTGGAGTGAGATGGTATCTTAGGGTAGTTTTGATTTGCATTTCTCTGACTGCTAGCGATGGTAAGCATTTTTTCATGTACTTGTTGATTGATTGTATGTCCTCCTCTGAGAAGTGTCTGTTCAGGTCCTTGGCCCATTTATTGATTGGGTTATTTGTTATCTTATTGTCTAATTTTTTGAGTTCTTTGTATATTCTGGTTATTAGGGCTCTATCTGAAGTGTGTGGAGTAAAGATTTGTTCCCAGGATGTAGGCTCCCTGTTTATCTCTCTTATTGTTTCTTTTGCTGAGAAAAAACTTTTTAGTTTGAGTAAGTTCCATTTGTTGATTCTATTTGTTAACTCTAGTGCTATGGGTGTCCTATTGAGGAATTTGGAGCCCGATCCCACAGCGTGTAGATCATAACCAACTTTTTCTTCTATCAGATGTCGTGTCTCTGATTTAATATCAAGCTCCTTGATCCATTTTGAGTTAACTTTTTTGCACGGCGAGAGATAGGGATTCAGATTCATTTTGGTGCAAATGGATTTCCAGTTTTCCCAGCACCATTTGTTGAAGATGCTATCCTTCCTCCATTGCATGCTTTTAGCCCCTTTATCAAAAATAAGATAGTTGTAGTTTTGTGGATTGGTTACTGTGTCCTCTATTCTGTACCATTGGTCCACCCGCCTGTTTTGGTACCAGTACCATGCTGTTTTTGTTACTATTGCTCTGTAGTATAGTTTGAAGTCTGGTATCGCTATACCGCCTGATTCACACTTCCTGCTTAGTATTGTTTTTGCTATTCTGGGTCTTTTATTATTCCATATGAATTTCATGATTCTTTTATCGATTTCTACAAGATATGCTGTTGGGATTTTGATTGGCATTGCATTGAACTTATATAGGACTTTTGGTAATATCGCCATTTTGATGATGTTAGTTCTGCCTATCCATGAGCAGGGTATATTTTTCCATCTTCTAAGGTCTTCTTCTATGTCTTTCTTTAGGGTTCTGTAATTTTCATTGTATAAATCTTTCACCTCTTTTGTTAGGTTGATTCCCAAGTATTTTATTTTTTTGGGGGATATTGTGAATGGAGTAGTTGTCCTCATTTCCGTTTCAGAGGATTTGTCGCTGATATACAGGAATGCCTTTGATTTATGCGTGTTGATCTTATATCCTGCCACTTTGCTGAATTCATTTATTAGCTCTAATAGCTTCTTTGTAGACCCTTTTGGGTCTGCTAGGTATAGGATCATATCATCTGCAAATAGTGATAATTTAAGTTCTTCTTTTCCTATTTTTATGCCTTTAATTTCTTTTGACTGTCTAATTGCTCTGGCCAGTGTTTCGAGGACTATGTTGAACAGAAGTGGTGAGAGAGGGCATCCCTGTCTTGTACCAGATCTTAGAGGGAATGCCTTCAATTTTTCTCCATTCAGAATGATGCTGGCCTGTGGCTTATCATAGATTGCTTTTACAATGTTGAGGTATGATCCTGTTATCCCTAATTTTTCTAGCGTTTTGAACATAAAGGGATGCTGTACTTTGTCGAATGCTTTTTCTGCATCTATTGAGATGATCATATGGTTCTTATTTTTAAGTCTATTGATGTGGTGAATAACATTTATGGATTTCCGTATATCAAACCAGCCTTGCATCCCAGGGATGAATCCTACTTGATCATGATGTATAATTTTTTTGATATGTATTTGAATCCGATTCCCCAGAATTTTATTGAGGATTTTTGCGTCAAGGTTCATTAGAGATATTGGTCTGTAGTTTTCCTTCTTTGATGTGTCTTTGTCTGGTTTCGGAATCAGGGTGATGTTGGCCTCGTAGAATGAATTTGGAAGTTCTCCCTCTTTTTCTATTTCCTGAAATAGCTTGAAAAGTATTGGTGTTAGTTCCTCTTTAAAGGTTTTGTAAAACTCTGCTGTATACCCATCCGGTCCTGGGCTTTTCTTAGTTGGTAGTCTTTTGATGGTTTCTTCTATTTCCTCTATTGTTATTGGTCTGTTTAGGTTGTCTATATCCTCCTGGCTCAATCTGGGCAGATCATAGGACTCAAGGAATTTATCTATGCCTTCACTATCTTCTATTTTATTGGAGTATAAGGATTCAAAGTAATTTCTGATTATCTTCTGTATTTCTGAAGTGTCTGTTGTGATATTGCCTTTTTCATCCCGTATGCTAGTAATTTGGGTTCTCTCTCTTCTTCTCTTCGTTAGCATGGCTAAGGGTCTGTCAATTTTATTTATTTTTTCAAAGAACCAGCTTTTAGTTTTGTCAATTTTTTCAATTTCATTAATTTCAGCTCTGATTTTAATTATTTCTTGCCTTCTACTTCTTTTGCTGTTGTTTTGCTCTTCTTTTTCTAGGATTTTGAGATGAAGTATGAGATCATTTATTTGTTGGTTTTTTCTTTTTTTGAGGAATGAACTCCAAGCAATGAATTTTCCTCTTAGAACTGCTTTCAATGTGTCCCATAGATTCCAATATGTTGTGTCTGTGTTTTCATTTAACTCTAGGAATTTTTTAATTTCCTCCTTGATGTCTTCTAAAACCCATTGATCACTCAGCAACCTATTGTTCATTCTCCAGGTGATGTTTGATTTTTCCTTTCTTCTTTTATCATTGATTTTCAGTTTCATTCCATTATGATCGGACAAGATGCATGGTATTATCTCCACCTCTTTGTATTGTCTAAGAGTTGCCCTGTGACATAGTATATGGTCTATTTTTGAGAAGGTTCCATGTGCTGCTGAGAAAAAAGTGTAGCTACTTGATGTTGGGTGGTATAGTCTATATATGTCAATTAAGTCTAGGTTGTTAATTGTGTTATTGAGTTCTATAGTTTCCTTATTTAACTTTTGTTTGGAAGATCTGTCCAGTGGTGAGAGAGGTGTGTTGAAGTCTCCCATGATTATTGTATGTTGGTCTATTAGACTCTTGAACTTGAGAAGAGTTTGCTTGATGAACACAGCTGCACCATTATTTGGGGCATATATATTTATGATTGTTATGTCTTGTTGGTGTATGGTTCCCTTGAGCAGTATGAAGTGTCCTTCTTTGTCCCTTTTGATTAGCTTTGGCTTGAAATCTATTTTATTAGATATGAGTATGGACACTCCTGCTTGTTTCCGCGGTCCATATGAGTGATATGATTTTTCCCAACCTTTCACCTTCAGTCTATGTATATCTTTTCCTATCAAATGCGTCTCCTGTAGACAGCATATTGTTGGGTCTTGTTTTTTGATCCATTCTACTGGCCTGTGTCTCTTAATTGGTGAGTTTAAGCCATTAACATTTAGGGTTATTATTGAGATATGGTTTGTTCTTCTATCCATGTTTGTTTATTGATGTTACTAAACCTGATTTGTTATCCTCTTTGACTACTTTCCCCCCTTTACTGTCCTACCTCCCATTGTTGGTTTTCAATGTTATTTTCCATTTCCTCTTCCTGTAATGTTTTGCCAAGGATTTTTTGAAGAGATGGTTTTCTAGCTGCGAATTCTTTTAACTTTTGTTTATCGTGGAAGGTTTTAATTTCATCTTCTAACCTGAAGCTTAATTTCGCCGGATACAAGATTCTTGGTTGGAATCCATTTTCTTTAAGTGTTTGAAATATGTTATTCCAGGATCTTCTAGCTTTTAGAGTCTGTGTTGAGAGATCAGCTGTTATTCTGATTGGTTTACCCCTAAATGTAATCTGCTTCCTTTCCCTTGTAGCTTTTAAAATTCTCTCCTTATTCTGTATGTTGGACATCTTCATTATAATGTGTCTAGGTGTGGATCTCTTATGATTTTGCACATTCGGCGTCCTGTAGGCTTCTAGGATTTGGGATTCTGTCTCATTCTTCAAGTCTGGGAAGTTTTCTTGTATTATTTCACTGAATAGATTGCTTAATCCTTTGGTTTGGAGCTCTGTGCCTTCCTGTATCCCAATGACTCTTAAGTTTGGTCTTTTGATATTATCCCATAGCTCTTGAATGTTCTGCTCATGGTTTCTTAGTAGACTTGCTGAGCTATCTATGTTCTTTTCAAGTTGTAATACTCTGTCTTCATTGTCTGATGTTCTATCTTCTAAGTGATCCACTCTGCTGGTAGTATTCTCAATTGAGTTTTTAAGTTGGTTTATTGTTTCCTGCATTTCTAGTATTTCTATTTGTTTGTTTTTTATTACCTCTATCTCCCTGTGAAATTGATCTTTTACTTCCTGGATTTGTTTGTCAATGTGATCTTTCATTGTCTGATTTTGCTGTCTCATGTCTTCCTTGAGACTCCAGATCATCTGAAGCATGTATGTCCTGAGCTCTCTATCTGACATTCCATCTGTTGCAGCTATTACCTCTTCTAAAGTTGAGTTGGCCTGCATTGCCTGTGGTCCTTTCTTTCCTTGTCGTTTCATACTGCTGGCGTTTCTTTCTGCTTAGTGAAATTGTTGTGTCTTTGATATTTTCCCCCTCTATTTATTTATATTGCTCTTGTATAGTTGAAAAATCACCCTT
This sequence comes from Urocitellus parryii, assembly GCF_045843805.1. Classification (NCBI taxonomy): domain Eukaryota; kingdom Metazoa; phylum Chordata; class Mammalia; order Rodentia; family Sciuridae; genus Urocitellus; species Urocitellus parryii. The sequence continues at coordinate 100,280,089 of NC_135535.1, read as the reverse complement.
GCAGGGCAGGTAGTGGCTGTGATCCTCCTCCAATTAGTGTGATCCGTCTACCATGCTGGCAGGCCCTAGGTCTGTTTTGCTGGTCGGTCAAAGGTCCACCTACCCAGCAGGCGCCAGGGGCACCTGTGTCACTCCATAGGTTGCTGGGCCTAACCTCCCGATGGGTTGCAGGTTGGCCTCGCTTGCAGGCACTGGGGGAGGGGCCGGTTCCGCCCCTCAGCAGGCTTTGGGCCCACTCTGCTGGTGTTCACAGTCCCCCGACTACCTGCAGACACTGGGGGAGGGGACGGGCCTAGGCTTTGGGCCCGCTCTGCTGGTGTCCACAGTCCCCCTCCTACCTGTAGACACTGGGGGAGGGGACGGGCCTAGCCCTCAGCCGTCTGCCGGACCTGTCCTTGTGGGTCCGGTCTGCGTTCCCCACCGGCGCGTGTAGCTGCTGTCACTTGGCTGGTTGCTGGTCCTGACCCGCCCGCCCGTGGCTTGCAGGTTCGCCTGGCTGCAGGCACTGGGGGAGGGGCCGGTTCCGCCACTCAGCAGGCTTTGGGCCCGCTCTGCTGGTGTTCACAGTCCCCCTCCTACCTGCAGACACTGGGGGAGGGGACGGGCCTAGCCCTCAGCCGTCCGCCGGCCCTGTCCTAGTGGGTCCGGTCTGCGTTCCCCGCCGGCGCGTGTAGCTGCTGTCACTTGGCTCAAGCTGCTGTCACTTGGCTTCCTCCTTTTTCTTCTCCTCTCTCTCTCTATATATATCTCTCTCTTCCCTCTCTCTCTCTTTCTCCCTTTCCCTCTCCTCCCTTCCCATTCTCCCCCTCTTCCTCCCCTCCTTCTCCCTGTGTCTCTCTCTTTGATCAACAAAATAAATATATTTTCCAATTTTAAGCAGAATTCTATAATTCACTGAACTCCCACCACTATAAAGCACTGTGTTACGTAAACTGTTATCCAAAGATAGAAAAGATATAAATCATTGATTCCTCCCAAATGATTACATTAGAACTGAGTTTGTTGAGAAAGAACAAAAATTACCATAAGGAAAGTGGCACTAAAAACATAAAAGAAAATGAATCATTGAATACTTGGCATCTGGAAGAAAAGAATATGGCAGATCATAGGTTTTTAAATTATATAGTGGGTAAATTCTGTATTGAGTGAATGAGTATTATACAGCATGAATAACATTGTATAATGCTTGTATGAATGAATTTATAATGTATGAATGAAAGCATTATGGTTGCTTCATATTTTAAATTATCAAGAATGTTAAATGAGTCTGCTTTAATAGTCCCAAGATCTTAGTCCCGATATCAAGTGAGGCATTAATTTAAGTCACTTCCTCAGAATCAGATCCTGAGACAGAGAAAAATGAAAGAATAAATTATTAAGGAAGTGCTTCAAGAGAATTCAATATGGGAGTTGTGGGAAGCAGGACAGTGTGAGGGAAGAAGCCAAGCTTGTGTGCAACTGGTTTCAGGCTAAGTCATCAGCCTGATGGGTAGGAAGCTCCAGAACACATGTTATAATTCAGAGTTTGTTCCATTTTTAGAAATATTTTCATATTCCACACCAGACAGTTGTTGGTTAAAGGCAGTCCCCTCTGTAGAAATAACCTCCCAGGAACTTGCCCAGAGGCCCAATGACAGGGCTCTCAAGAAGTTCAAAAATAAATGCTGCTAGGAACAGAGCTCAGGGAAATTGGGGCTGGGCACAAAGAACCAGAAAAAGTGATCTGATAGAGAGCATTGTCCACAACTGCTACAGGTGTCAGGGAGAGGTGAAGCTAAGACACTCCTTAAAAAACAGATGATCCAATGGTTAAATTAGGGATAGTAAGATATTTAGAAAGGGATTTGTGAGAACTAGCCATTCTGTTGTGATGTCCCATGTTGACTCATCGACTGAGCAGTTACATCAAAGCTTGTTAAGCTTATAAAAGCTAAATAGATGGTTTCTCTGTAGGTTGACTATTTCTTTCTCCCTCCAAATAATCCTCATCCTTAAATAGTTAAGACATCATCTCTTCTAATGAACATATTTTCCCCATCTCCTATAGCCACAGTAATCTTGTAGAATTGCTTCTTATTTTTTAACTTCTAGAACATATACCTATTTTGAATGCTAAAAATTCTTTTAGTAATTTCAATCTTAAATCACTTCTAGGAGACACCACTTGCTTCCTGTTCTTCTTGGTTCAAGGTTGAAAGTAATTTTGTTTTTAAGGATGCTTTTCTTTTCTTTAAACAAAGCAGCAAATATTTCTACTGCAATCATTGAGTCAAAGATAACTAGCCCTGACTAGAAGGACCATGGGAAAGTGCTGGGTCCCCTGAAAATCTGAGGGACTCTCTTGTTAGGATCTTCCACCAGTATTGTTTGTTTGTATTGTCAATAAAACCAAATATTATTATCTTATTTCCACATTTAGTAATTATTGCATTTACATGAAGCAAATAGAATCAATTAATTCTTCTTCAAATATTGGTCACAGAAAATAATATCATTTGTATCAGTCATTTCTGGGAAAGATTCTATGGCATAGCAAAGAGCATTCACTTTTGTACCGAGATCAAAATTAATGTAGCCTTTCCAAAAATGGTAATGATTTGAAGATTACATTTTGTGTATTTTCAGACCAATATTTCTAAGGTCAACCATTGTTTCAGTATCATATTCCATTTAAATAAGTGACTCAATATATGGTTCCTTCTACAAGATCAGGAATTCGTTGTAATTTTGATGACAATTACCAAAACATAGTAGTGATATAATTATCAAACGGACAAAGATATAAAGCATGCACCTAATTTCTCCTTCCCAGTCTTCTTTCCCTTCATTCAGAAGGTGACATGAAGATGGTCTTGGTCCTGGGCTGGTTGTGCAGATTAATTTTTTACTAGAGAAGATTCAACTCCATTTCAATCTTTGTTTTTAAAGAAAACTAACATCTTAGAACAATGATATTATACTTTTACTTGATTTTTGCATACTAGTTTTGTGAAGTAGTCTATCCTTAGTAAAAACTAGACAAAGGAATAAAGATTTTAAGTATTAAACACAATGAAAGTCATCTGCACTGGAAGCATCACAAATAGTTTTTTTAAAAAGAGATAGTACTCTAACTTTGACCCTCATTATTAGAATTTGGTCCAAGTGGTCAACCTCTCCCTATGCCACCTATGGATAAGAGTTATTTATTTCTCTCCTGTGAGGAGATCCCATGAGAAGATCTGTCTCCCTTAATATTTGAGTTAATAACACAGTAGTAGTTATCTTCAATACCATCCTGACATTTCATCAAAGAAACCCATTTTATGATCCTATAATACAAATAGATACCCCAATTCTGCTCCTTTATTTTTCAGTTCTAAGAATTCCAAAAGCTATGGATCCTGTTTGTATTTCTCTACATGTATGTTTTATCATGTTATTAGATTTATCATGTTTTACAGTTTGTAGGGAGTAGCGCTTTGTTTTGAGGGGTGGATAAAGAAGCTTAGGTAGCTGTTTTAACTTACCCTTTCGCCTGTTCACATCTGTCCCATGGATTCTAAATTACAGGCTTCTTGGTTTTAGTGTCCTGAGAGATTGCATTAAGAGATGAAAAGCAAACGGTTGACTTTGTGGGTCTAGGGGGGCAGAGAATTGTATGCACTAGTGAGAACTGTTGGGCTGTGCAAAACAGATGCAGGAAGGCAAAGGAGAGAAGACCCCAGGGCCAGATTTAGAACAAATGCCTAAGATTATTTACTCAACTTATACAGAAAAAAAGCATAAAAAATTAAAAATTTAAGATAAATAATATACAACTTAAATGATCAAAGTATTTCAGAAGCCAACCAGCAGTGTAAAACATTGTCACTGCTAGATTGAAGACTGGCCATGGATTGTCCATAAGGAAGTAAATCATAAGGTCAGAGAAGTTTTTTATATTATGTTGGAAAGTCCTAAGGACAGGGTTGCTTGCTGAGAATGCACGGTGTGCATTTGTGAAAGCAAGAAGTCAATGAAAATTCTTGGAAACTATGAGACAGTTTCAATATACACAATAGATATTCAGACTTTCAGTCAGAAATTAATGCTTGAGTTTTCTTAAATTATCTGCTTATGTACACTTACTAATTCAATAATAGTTTTATAATTAACCTCTGTACTCAGTGATTAAAATCAATCTTGAGAGTTCATATATTAACATTATTTTATTTTTATTTCAGTATCCAGTAATCACCCTCAAGGTAAGGTAACTGCAAGTTTAAGAGTGTTAATTTTCCACCTCAGTTTTAGAGCATCTCCTCAAACCTCAGTATTAAAGGGCAATTGGCGGGGAACATTATCTATTTAAATAGGTAAGAAATTATTTAGTTTGTGTAACCATCCTCAAGAGAATAGAAATAAGTTTTTTTCCTTCTCTTTGATTTAAATTCACATCTATTTTTAATATGACAGGAAGCCATTATAATTCATTTAACACTTATTGAATGTGTCTAAAAGTGCACTGGGGTCAAATTATAGTTCACCTATAAGAACTGAAATTTTGATGCAGAAAACAGCTGTAACAAAATAATAATTCTAGAGATATGATAATTGAATCCCCAGTACTGCAAAAATAAACAAATAAATACAGACACAAAAATATACTAAATGCTCTGATATATAGAGATATGAATCCATGCAAAACAATAATCACTTCTCCATGGTGAATCATTTAAAACTTGTGTTTTAAATAGGCAGATTAGAATTTTAAGAACTAGGAAGTTAATTGATGAAACATTATGATGAATGAAAAATCCAAAATGCAACACAATATACGTTATTCCTCCTCAGGACCCAGAGGGTAATCACATACAACGGTGGGTTAATGAAAAGGCTGTGAAAGGCGTGCTACCACTCTCCTTCCAGTTAATCCCGGAGTCCATCCTCGGATGGTATGAGATCACCGTGGAGATGGGCTCTGGAAACAAAGAATACCACTCTTTCTCTGTGGAAGAATATGGTAAACATGCAGCTACAAAAATATGATATATTAATCAGAAAAAAATGTCAAACTATCCATTTTTCCAAAGGCCTATTCTTAGTAATTGTGCATCTCTGAAGCTTTCCTCCTAATGGTCACACGTTTTTCTGTTGACCTAGGATGTCTATTCTATTTTTCTTTCATGATGTCTAGAACTGAATTTATGTGAGGGTTTCTGGTATGTTCACTTTCTTTTTTGGCCATATTTATGCTTTGAAGCATTTTTTTATAAAAGGAAAGGAATTCACATTAGCCATGTAAGGAGGAGTGCTGCTTGTAGGATTTCAGTAAATCGTCATAAAATTTCATAATGATATCATTATTCTCATTTTACAGATGAAGAAATTGAGGCACACTTACCCAAAATCAATATTTCAGAAATTATGTATTTGGAATTCACACCCGCATTTTCCTATTCAATTTCAAAGTCCAGCCCCATATACTTCTGCATCTTCCTAACACTCTTAATTATCAACAAATATCGGCAAAGAACCATGGATTATAAAAGGGGAAAATTGCTTTATATGAATGCCTTATATTCATAAGGTTGCCTTTTTTTTCTTTTTATGAACAGTGTTACCCAAATTTCAAATGAATGTGGATGCACCAGGAAACATCTTAATTGTGGACTCTGAATTCAAAGTTAATGTCTGTGCCTCGTAAGTACAAATTGTACACAATAAAATGATGTATTAATGGAAATACAATAGAGTATAGAAGGTAGCTAAAAAGAAGCACAATAAAAAATGATGGAAGACAAAGGAAAAGGACAATATAAAATTACCTTGCTGATTTTACTTCAAATAATGTAAAATGTAATTACATTAATAATTATTGGAATATGACACATGTTAGGTAACAGTTTGACTACTGATTACTGTCTTACAACATAACACGTTGTTTTATACCATCCAATTCAGTATCTACTGAGTGGCCCTTTGTGGGTAATTATATTCCAACAAATTAAATAAAATTAAACATTCCAATCCCTCAGTTGCACTAGCCACATTACATGTAACCAGTGGATGCTGATTTGAATAGTGTGAATGTACAATGTCATAAGAACTAGGAAGTTACTTGATGAAATATTATGATGAATAAAAAATCCAAAATGTAACACATTAATGTGCTCCCACATTAATGTATATTAAAGCATACTTTGCACATCCTAATATTGCACCAAACACAATGTAGTAATAAATGACTTTTAGATAATACTGGCATGATTTAAGAGGGAGGGGAAAGCTTCACATAATGGTTGCACCCCACTATTTTTTAAAAAAATACCATAAAATCTGCAGTGATTATGTGGTGATATATGGCATTCCCATTTCAAGAGAGCTCTGCTGGTATTATCTTGTGTTTACTCTGACTTCTTGATGAAAGCTCTTCTTATATTACATGATTAGAAAAGAAAAGCATAGGTCAAAATGTATCATAAAGAAAACTGCCATAAGATCTCAAATTGCTCCTGGGCAATCCTGGTACACTGTGTGGAGGATATCAAGGGCAGACAAGGACTTGGAGGGCACATAACAAGATGCTCAGTTGGTATATGGCAGTGGTAATAGCCAGAGAGTTAAGTAATTTTCTCCCTCCCTTTGTCACTAAATAAACAGTTGGCAGAATTTTCATAAACTGGCAAAGACAGCAAGAATGCAAACATCAATTTATTTTATAACTTGTAATTTCTAATTATAAGCAGAGTTTCTGCTTGTGTTCACCCTACACTGGAAATTTAGGATGGTAAAGAAGGGATGTGGCTATCTTGAGTATAACCTACAGAGTAGGAGGAGAAATAAATGTCAGGAAAGTTTCATTGTACTTGGATTATAGAGGCAGACAAGTACTGGGCAAGTACCTATGAGAAATGGAAATCCTAAGAGCCCAGATGTCTATTATGTTCCTGCGATTCTTGTCTGTGACATTTTTTGCTGGAGAAACATTGCAATTAAGTGTGATAAGGCTCCCTGGGAAAAGCCAACTGGAAAGCATAAAACATAAGTATAAATGAGTAAGTAGTTGAAGATTCTAACATTTTTAAATCATAGCACTAAGCTAAAAAATTGAGCAATTTATACCTGGAAAAATAATTGAAGATCATCCATAATAAAAGCTTAGAAATAAATATGACTGAGTCAATAGTGTACCTTTAAAATTAATCAAAGGCCTTAAAATTCAGCATATTGATTGATACAGTAAGAATATATAATATATATGTATATATACTAACTGAAAGAATGGATGGTGCTGAAGGGAGAATTAGTGACTTGGAAAATGAAATTGAGGAATTATAAAATGTAGTTCAGAGGATCTACCATTATTTCTTATAGACAATTTTGTTCTTTTCAACCTATTGTTTGAATTTTTAATAATGAGAATTTATTTGTGTACTTAGATATAAATAAAAATAAATATAATTTGTTTTAAAAGTAAAGTCCATAAGAATAATAAATGCTCATATACAATATTTTGGAAACACAAAAATGCTAAAAGAAGTAAAGTACTATCCTAAGAAATGAAACAATCAATGTTCATTGTATACTTTTCCCTTATTATTATTTTTCTTCATTTATACTGTATTTTAGTGACTTACATAAATGAATTCTACATGTTGTCTATTTTGATCATTTTAATTAAAATATATGTTGGCCCAAAGTGATCAGTTCAGTTTTAGTCAATACCATTGTTTAGATTTACTCCAGAAAATAAAATGTAAGATAATTTGTTGTGGCAGTGATGGTTTTAGGCACTAAAAATATTTCAAATAATCCTATGCAAACTAATTATACCATTGATTTTTATGGTTGTATTCTTGTTATATCATTTTATTAGATACACCTATGGCAAACCTGTGGAGGGGAAAGTTCACCTTAGTGTATGCAGGGCATCTACTTTTTATGGTACTTGTCGTCCTCTCAATTCACTCTGTAAAAACTTTACTCTTCAGGTAAGAGGCACATCTGCAAAATCATAAATAACTGCATTAACCTTGTGACCTCAGCTTCCATTTACCTTCCTTTCTTCTTCTTTCTCTCTTTAGAATTAAAAATTATACTTCTCTTCTATATACCTATTTTCATTTTTAAAATTTCTATTGTTTTTTTCTTGCTAATTTATCATGTTCTATTAAATGACAAAACACAGATTGTATTACTGGAAAGCTCTAGAGTAAATTTCGATTAATTAAAAATGAATTTGGTTCCATATCAAAATCTGTACTCTAACAATGTACTACATGGGATATATCTTTCACTTTCTACTTTCTAGATATAGTTAGGGAGATATGTATTTTCAAGATTATTAGATGGGTGTTTTTTTTTCTCAATCTTTCCTCATTGGAATTGGGTGTTTACAGTATTTCCAGATGGTACATATAACAGGCGGAGTTCTTATCTACTAACAAGAGGAATTGACTTTTCCAAACTTTTTCCAAACTTTTCCTGAAAAGATTCAAGTAAAACTTGAGAACCAGCATCAGAAAATTGACCCAACAAAGCCAGGATATGGCAAGGACTTCAATTATAATTATGCCAGAGTTTGACTTGTTAATACACAACTGCTACTTACATCTCTGTATCACAAATAGCAGCACACCCACACACATGTACTATACATACACACACACATTATATATTTCTATTATTTATAGAGAAGAATTTTTGATTAAAAATATTTGTGAATCCTCTGGTTCTTAAGTTTAAAAGTTGAATTTGGACAATAAACAATAAAACAGTAATAATTATAATAGCTAACATATTATGGTTGTGTCAAATGCTAGGATTAAGTAGTTCATATACATTTAACTATTAAAACAACTGTATATGTATAGTATTGTTATTATCACTCATCTGCAGATGAATGGATTTAAGTAGGGAGAAGCTTAAGTATATTGCATGATGTCAAATGTATATATTAATAGCATTGCTCTATCCTTAGGCATTTCAGAGGCTACAGAATTTTCTCCATTTATTTATTCAATATTGAGTTCCTTTAATATATAAACATTATTGTGTTTAGAAGCTCCAGTGTTAAACCACATAGACCTGGTCCTGTCCTCATGGGGCTTGCTTTTTATGAAGTGGTCATTATCTTTATTAGATGCACACTCAGGAAAAAGAATGAACCAATATAGGCCAAGAACATGGGGGTGGATAGATCCCAAAATGAATTACAAAGAAGCTTATGTTATGTAGATGCCCTTCAGAAGATTTGAGAGATCTTTAAATTTAAAATACAGCAGGAGTGTAGCCTAAATGATTTACCTGACTGCTAACCTTTAACTCTAATGAAATTTACCTGGACCTTTAAGATTGTGGAACTGTCTTGAGGACTTCATACATAGAGTTTCAGGGGCCCTGAGAAGCAGCATGTGATTCTGGTTTGGTATTATTTCTCTTGTTTTGGTGATGCTATGGGTCCAACACAGGGCCTCACATATGCTGAGCATAAAATGGCATAGGATTTTAACCTGCCACTCAAGGACCCAGCTTCCTGATCTCAAGATGAAGGAGTACAACAACAGCTCAGTTGTCCTGTAATAATCTACTAATCTATGAACGCATTTCATCACCACCCTAAATACCTTTGAAATATTTTCAATTCCTTCTGTTTAACCATTTCCTAATTATGACATTTAAAAAAGTCCCCAATGAGGCATTCTAAGTTGACCAAATAGACACTGAGACAAATTTAAAGACTCTAATAAGAATGATACCTACCATTTACTAAATGTTCACTAAGTACCAGGCACTATGCTAACCACTTTACAGCAATATGGCTGTAACATCTTGTTTTATACCAAGTAGTAAGTGATAGAACCAACATTAAAATCACAGTGTTTGACTCAAAAGCCTATGTCCTTAACTGTCATATAATTTTAATTCAATAAATATTCAAGGCATAGTAACTACAAAACATAAAACACAGTTTCAAAACTGAAAAGGAATATGGTTGAAATTAACAAAATTGCAATATCACATCTGAGTAAATGTGATCAGATTTAGATGTGTTAGCTTATAGATTAACAAAGTAATACTGCCAGGAGTGTTCTGTTTAACTCATATTCTCTTTAACTCAGAATTGTGAGAGTTGATATTTGTTAAAAATTCAGATGAAGTCAGAGTTAAATACATGAATTGAAATTTTAAAGCATATAAACACAATGAATTATTTTATAAAGTTCAAATTTGAGTAAAACATTTCTCTTAACGTTGCTTCCTGTAGGTTACATATTTTTTTCCAAAACTGGTATTTCTTATAGTCTTTAAAATTTGACTTATCTTTTATTATTACATTCATTAATGTTTCAGTTGGGGAAAGATGGCTGTGTCTCCCAGCTTATTAACACAGATGCTTTTGAGTTAAACCGGGAAGGATACCGGAGTTACTTTGAAGTACACGTTCTTGTCACAGAAAGTGGAACAGGTAATGTTCCTTAAACAGTAAGACCCCAGTGGATAACATTTTCCTATTTGAACTATTATCTACTAAGGTTAATTTCACAATGTTAATATGTTAATATAGTCATTTTTTGCATAGGATATGTTACCAATTTTTTAGATCCAAACTCTGTTTCTTATCTTAACCATAAGGTTTTAGACACCTATTGATGGATGGATAAATATTACTTTCAAATGAGACTAAAGTAGAATTCAAAATGCTAGTGTATTAGCATATAAAGGGAAGATCTGTTTTGAATATTGGTATATTCCCTTTCCTTAATCATTGCAATATGTAACTGAGAAATAGAGTGGTTGATTGTAAAATTTTGGGGGGAGCATAGAATCAAAACAAGGGAAGTAGAATATAGTTTTTTGAGAATATCACCAAACCTCTGAAAAGAAATTCAATGAAATATCTTTAACCCGCAACCAGGAATATATTTCTAATGACTTATTTTTTCTCTCTCTGATGCAGTATATTTCTCCCTCTTTATTAAATAGAAAGTGATAAATTCTTTTTCTTGAAATGGTCCTGTTCTGACCATTTCCTTTCTGTTAAAATAGACTTTCTTTAACTCACCTATGTGATATATCAGTAAAAATTTCTGTCCATGATATCTTAAATACTAATATGCTTCAATCCATATTCAAAGTTTTAGAGATATCTATCACATCCATGTCACAGGAAATCCATGTCCTGTGACACATCTGTCACAGGAAATTCAAGTAATAAATAAAAATTTAATGGATAATTAAATATATTTGTCACATTAAACAAAATAAATAATGAAAGGATAGCTAACTAAATGATAACATACATTTATGGCTACAATATTATGCACCATTAAAAAAACTAGGTTTTTAGAAAGGTATCAAAACCTCAAAATAATGTTTAAAATCATAATGTCAAACTACATATTTTTTACAATGCAGATAAATATATATATTTACACACAATTATAATCCCAACTACATTATTATAAATGATAATTTAAAGGCTAAAAAACTTGCAGAAAATAGTCTACTTGTTAAATTTTGTTTCCTTTGGCATGTTTTAAAATTTGCATTATCGTCTTAAAAGTTTAAAATTTTTAATAATATACATATATTACCTCTCTTACTATAAATAGATTAAAATGTATGTTTTAAGCAGGGATATTTTGAAATAAAAGTTTCAAACCATTACTGATGAATAATAAGAAAACAACTGGGCATAGTGGCACAAGCCTATAATCCTAAAGGCTTGGGAGGCTAAGGCGAGAGGATCCAGAATTCAAAGTCATCCTCAGCAAAAGTGAGGTGCTAAGCAATTCAGTGAAACCCTGTCCATAAATAAAATACAAAATAGGGCTGGGGATGTGGCTCAGTGGTCGAGTGCCCCTGAGTTCAATCCCCAGTACCCCCCCAAAAAGAATAATCAGAAATCAGTGACTTTAATCCATCATGAAAGACTAGTAAATGAATTGAACAGTGTATAAGGAGCAAGAGCACTGGTCAAGAATGATAAGCTTTTTTGATTTTTCCCATCTTTATTAATTTACTTTTAAAAACTTCTGAAAAAATAACATGTATTAAAACTGCATAGAAAAAGTGAACTATTATAAAGAATAGTGACATTTTGAGATTTTTTTTTATAGTTCTGTTTGGCTATATTTTGAGGATATTTTCCTAATAATACTTAATTTACTGCAGGTATACAGCTTACAAAATCCGTGTATATAAACATAGACTCATCAATGGTGAATATTAGATTTGAAAATATGGAGACAATCTACAAACAGGGACTCCCTTATTTGGGCCAGGTAAGAGAAGTGATAACTTCTTTACTTTCTCATTCATTTATTCCCTCATCTATCTTTCACTTATTTGTTCATTCATTCATTCATCTATCCAACAGCTCTTTTCTGAGAAATTACAATATTAGAAACTCTGTGTTAAGCTTTGTAGGATGATTTATTCTGTTAGTTTTCACAGACCCATCTTGGTTTATGCCTTTTATGAAGTGGTAACTGTTAACACTGTCCTGTTTCATACACAAGTGTCCATGATTGAAAAATAAATTGTTTATTCTGCATCAGAATTAGGATTAAAAAAAAGAAAAGCACTACTATTTGCCCTTGAGGGTTTTATAGCTCACAGAAAATAGACATTAAACAAATAATTTTATAAACAATGAATGAACTATAGTCATGGGTGCTCTGTCAGTGAAATACTGACCATTTAGTAACTGTTCTACATTAGGGAATTAGCAAACCATACTCCTTGGGAAAAGCCAACAGAGTCCCACTTTCCTATAGCCAGTGATTTTGAGTGGTTTATCATTTTTTAAAGATTATAAAAACAACCAAAGGACGTGAGAAAGAAACAATATTTGGCCCCATAAAGTTTATCATATTTATTATATGATCCTTTATAGAAAATTTGCTAAACTCTGGACTAAATAGTCATAGAAAGTTTCTCTAAGGAAGTGATATTTAAGTTGATACAAGAACACTAATAAAGTATTGCAAAAGTGAATTACTGGACTAGATCTTACGGAGAAGTTTTCTCAAACTTGATCCTGTGTTAGAATCACCCAGAGGGCTTGGGAAACAAATGTCAGTAACAGCCATTTTATGAATAAATTTAAAGTTTGGCTTTGGCAACTAGATAATTTAATATAAGATAATTTCATTTACTAAGCAGCCATTGAGTACATGCTAACAATTTTCTCTCCTTTATCTCAATGCATTTTTGTTTGAAATGTTTCCATGTTCTGTTACTTAATATGTAAATTTGAGGATTATTATACCTTCAAGGAATAAAATTACTTTCCAAATATGAAATAATTTTCTCTGGACTGGCGAGTTTCCCTCAAACATTGTCATCAAACTCAAATGATTTCAAATGATTTCCTGGGTTCCTCTTTGTCTCTTACATCTTTTCAGTTCCATTTAAAAGCATATTCTATTAAAAGATCATTTTGTGAGAAAATGATATATTTTTAGCATCTTTTGTATACTTAAGTTTCTGGAGTATCGTTTAATAGTTTGTTTTATTTAATTGGCTTAAATCTCCAAATTGAAGATCAAATATAATAGCGGACTTTTTGTCACTTTATGCATTTTGAGGAATACTTTTTTAAAAATCTAATCTTCCGGGCTGGGGATGTGGCTCAAGCGTGCAGCCCGGGTTCGATCCTCAGCACCACATACAAACAAATATGTTGTGTCCGACGAAAACTAAAAAATAAATATTAAAAAAAATTCTCTCTCTCTCTCTCTCTCTCTCTCTCTCTCTCTCTCTCTCTCTCTCACACACACACACACACACACACACACACATACACTTAAAAAAATCTAATCTTCCAGGCTTCTAAACAAAAGAATTTTGTAAAACAAATTCTCAAGTCAAAGAATCTCCTTGTTTAAGTTTAATGAGAACTCTCAGTACAGTTTTGATTTTAGATGTTCTCTTTCTCTTAAGTAATTTTGTTATTGTGTGTGTGTGTGTGTGTATGTATGTATGTATTTCCCATTAAATTTAGGCTTTGAAATTATTTACATTAACATTTCTAACATTCACTTATGATTTGAAGAAATAAGTCTACCACAATTTATTTTTCATTTTCTATTCCTAGTCTTGTGGGTTTTTTCCTCCATTGGTTGTTGGCTTCCTTAATTATCTTTATTTTTACTTTATTTTAAATAAATTTTACTATCATTCAATTTTATTATAACCTTTCTTCTTTGGATTTTATTCCTAACTTCTTGCTATGATTACTTAGGTTAAACTTTCATGTTTTCAAATGTTTACATTTTTAAGTACTACTTTACTTTTCATAGGTGTTTTTCTGTGCTATTTTTATTTTTGAAATTGTGGTAAAATACATGTTACATAAAAATTATTATCTAATTCACTTTAAGTTTAGTTAAAATTATTTTTCATGATTTTATAGCATTTATTTTCACTTTCTCTTTCACCTAAGAATGACTTAGGGTTTTAATTTTTTTTTTGCCTAATATGTGTGTTTGTGATTATACATTAAAAAATAAGTAAATTTTTCTGGGTGTGTGATGCACATCTGTAATTTCAGATACTAAAGAGGAGGGTCACAAATTCAATACCAGCATGGGCAACTTAGACCCTATCTTAAAATAAAAAATAATAAGGTCTGGGAATTTAGCTCAGTGATAGAGCACTTGCCTGGCATGCATGAGGCCCTGGGTTCCATCCCCGGTACCTTAAAAATAAAAGGGAAAAAAAAAACATAAAAGAAAGAAAAGTAATTTTTCTTTTAGCACAGGCAACATATATATTAAAAAGAAAAAAATAATATTATTGATAAAACTATAAAGAACATTTAGCACTTCCCCTTTAAGAGCTTTATGTCCTGAGCAGCTCTCTAGGAACAACTATTTTAACTCTTTCAGAGATTCCCACAAATATAAATCTTCATTAATATTAATAATATTAACTGTCACTTTGCAAAACAAAGGATGAAGAGCAAACCTTTTACACCTGCCCCATTACTTCTACACTCTGTGCCCCAATGAATTACATATTTCTAATTAGACATTCAATTGTTATATTCTTTTAGTATGTGCATCTGTTTTTCACATGATAACCAATTTATGATTCTAGGATTAAATCTCATTTGTGCAATATTAGGTTCTCCTTTGCTATTATTATGTGCATGTCACTACTAATGTTCAAAAAGTTCTAAAATTACTCCCAAAGTTTTAATTAGATGGTCAAAATGCAGGTTACATCTATCATTCTTGATCCATCTGAATTGCTCTCTGTTTCTCAAAAGATAATTCTCAAAGATAATTTCCCTGATATCTTGATACTTCCCTTTGCTTTTTCCAGCTTCAAATGTCCTGTTTTTTAAATTCCATTTCCTTGGTTTCCACATTAGTTCAATGGATCAAGCCCTCTAGTAGCTTCTTGAGCAAGGACAGATGGTATTTGGAGAAGGTTAAATATTCTGCATAATTTTTAATTATTGGTTGGCCATTTTTAGAGTTTGAATTAAATATTTCTGCAATAATTGTGAATTTCTTAACATTTTTTGTCATTTCTGCCAATGTTTGATACATATACACACACAGAAAATGTTGAAATTTTTTTGTATTATGTATGTAGCCTTTTATCCCTATTGGTACATTTCACTTCTCCCATTCTGCTTTAATATTTTAAAAATCAGTTTTTGAGTATCACTTTTAATTCCTCTGTGTTTAACCTTCTGTATATTTTTATGTATGTTGATGATGAAGAGTATCTAGATGAATTTTCAAATACAATATAAAAATTTTCCTTATTAATAGGTTTAACCCATTTCTTCATTAATGCTGGTAGAGGTATATTTACTTCTACCAAGTTATTTTTGTTTTCTATTCCCATAGAGTTTTTTTTTCAACCACCTCTCTTTTTTTAACCTTGTCGTCTACTCAGTTCTTAAAATTTCTCCTTGTAAGTTTTTCTATTTCTTAAGTATTTAATACATTTAAATTTCTATTTCTATTTTTATCCTAAAATTTAAGTGTTTTTGAAATCTTAATTTTTTAGTTTCCAATTTTACTGCCTATTATTCTACATGAGACTATTTTAATTCATAACCACATCTGCTTAATGCATAAACTTGTTTTTTGACAATATTTCTAGATAGTTACATACATTTATTCTAAAATTCTTCTAAATTATTCTTATCTGGATTTCCTAAACTGCTGATAATAAAAATTTATGGGCATAAGAGGTTATGAATTGTCTTTCATAAGATATATGTCAAGGACCTGTCACATTTTCTATTTTAGGCTCCCATGCTAATGGTTCAATTAATTAGAATCCTCAGATCATGAAATGATAACATAGAACATATCACTTATTTTATTTATATGTTTATTATTTCTCCTTTATCTTTAGTTCCTACCCACTCCAATCTTAGTTATTTACTCTAATATACTTACTTATATTCTTAAAATTCTATGCGTAGACCTTTCTCTAAAATATATCCTCTGCAGTGGAATTGCTGGGTCATCATCAGATACATGTAAAGTTTGACTAGCTATTGCCAAATTGCTCACAATAATAGTTACAAAGTCCCCAGGAGAGACTCAGAGGTCTCACATTCCAGCAGCTCCAATAGCACTGCATCATCACATCTCAACATTTAGTATCACCCAATTAATCAATTATCTTGATAATCCATTGGGCTTTAAAGTGATTTGTCATTATTGCTTAAGTTTGCATTTATCATTTTACTCATTTGCTTCACCATCCCCTCATGTACCTATCATTGATTTGAACCTTCTCTTTTGAGAACTGCCTGTTTCTATTGGTTTATCATATTTAAGGACACCTTGCTTATTCTAGATGTTAGACTATTTTGCATTTGGGTATTAAAATGTATTCTGCTTTTTATGAATCTGATGACATTTTGTTAAAAAACGACAGGCAACTTTTGTTAAAAATATTTCAAGTATTTAAAATATTATAGAAAATAGTATATAAACCACCATGTACTATCACTCAAGTAAAACATTTATAAACTTATGCCAAACTTATTTCCTATATTCATCTACCAAGCTTCCCTTTTAGATTATTATAGATGTATCAGTCCTTCTTTAAACACTTTATTATTTTTTTCTAAAATAGATGTTTTTTTTAAACCTATTACCTCAACTTCATTATTTCATCCAAAAACAGAATAGTACTTCCTGAAAAATCAAGTTTTAAACTCTCTAACTAGAATTTTTAAGTATATTTTAAAGTTATTGTAACAGAGCAATAATGTATCTAAGCATAACAGGATAGAAATAAGATCCATAGATTCTATTGTTAATGTGTCTCTTAATTCTATTTAAAATTTAAAGGACCCTCTTTCTTGAAATATGTTTATTAAGAAACTGTGTAATTTTTCCTGCAGATTTTTCCAGAGGTTGGATTTTTCTGATTGCATCTGCAAGTTATCATTTAACACTTTTCTCTGTCTCTTACATTTCCTGTACTCTGGTAGTTAGCTTTAGGTGCTTTACCATATTGGAGTTCATTTTTGTGGAGGAAGTCAAGATAACTTCATAGATATCATTATATATTTTTCTTAGAACAGACTTTCTTATTGTGATGTTGGCAACCATTGCCAATAATTGCTTAGATACATTATTTCTCTAGCCATTGTCTCTTAGTCTTGGCACTATTTAAATTTTTGGTCAAATAATACTTTGCTGTGGAGAGCATCCTGTGTATGGCAGATGTCTAGCAAGATCTCTGACTTCTTGTTAAAGGTCAGTAGCACGGGTCCCCACCCCATTTGCTGCAACTCAAAATGTCTCCAAACATTCCAAAATAGCTACTAGAGGGCAAAATATGTTAGCTAACAAATGAAGCATGATAGAGTTTTGTAAACTCTAGAATAATAATTCTCAACAAAGGGGAATTTGAGATACTTTTGAGCATGTTATCTAAATGATATTATTTTATCTAAAAATTAATAATCATTCCCTAAAATTTACTTGTCAACCATGTTCTAAACTTAGCTCAGAGATTTTATTTATTTTTCTCCCACACAGGATCTGGGTCTGAAGGGCGTGTATGTGTATGTTTGTGTGTGTGTTTAGAAGCTAAGCCTCAGCCTAGCTACTAAAGCCCAGGTCTTTACCATTCCTTCTCAAATGTTCTTAATTCATGAAGGTATAACATCATCTCCCGCTATGATCAGGAACCCCAGGATATCTCTTCCTATAAGGAAGAATTAGGAAAACTAACTGAGGTGAATCCTAACTTATCACAGGAGAGGGTGATAGGTGACAGCTACGTGGCTCAGAAGTCCTTGGCCAAATCCTTGGCAAAGTAGTTTGTTCTACCATAATATGATGCAGCTGTTCAGTGTGGATATATTTTCTTCATTAGCATTTGAAAGAGTTAGTTCTTGGAAACTAACCTAACAGCTCTCATCTCCTTGACTATTGTAGGGGAACAGATGGCAGTCATAAACAGATGTGACTAAGTCTTAATAAATAAAATTGTTTTCATTAAAAAATATGGTTGTGTGAAGTGGTCTCTTCCTGATTTTTAGATATTTCTTAATGGCAAAAGCTCTGATCACTCCCTGGGATGGGCTAGTAAAAATCAATCATTCCTTTTCTACTTTTTAGAAATTAAATGATTACTCTGTGATGCATACTGCAGTAGCTGCATTATTATGAATTACAAATAGCACATCTGGCTCTGCTTTGAGTATTAGAGAACTCCAAACTTGGCTCAGCAATGTTAGGTGTTCCTTTGGATGGCAAGTTTATTACTAGTACTATTTTATCTTTGTGCTATCTGCTGTAAATTTCAAAACTTCAGAGATAAGGTTTCCAGAGGTATCTATATTTGAACATGAAAATGGAGCAATGGTGTGGGTTAACAGAATAATTTCTTCATAAGTGACAGTAGTGGTGTTATTGGATGGCTAAAATGATAGCGCTTAAATATGTAAGACACATGACACATAGAGTGTCATGTGACACAAAGAGAGTGTTGCATGCCTCCCTGCAGTCTACAGTGAGCTTAATACCACTATTCAAGCCTATTTCAAAGTAGTGACAAAAAACGTCCCTAGGAAGCTTGTGGATTATTCCTTCTGTGACTAGAAAGGGCTCAAGGATCTTTCTTAAGTGTAATAACATTAGAATAAATAAATGTCTGTGGGGATCATGGAAGCAGGGTATCATGTGTCAACGGCCTATGGATCATAAGTTGAAAATTTTTATGAGGTCAAGCTATAAATTGATACTGAATTTAAAGGCCATGTAAGTGGTGCAAGTGAGGCATGAATCTACAAAAGCCAAACAGGGACTGAAATTAGACTTGAACCAATAGGAAAATAACAGGAGCCAGAAATATCAGGGCAGGTGTTTTTCAGAAACCACATGAGCTGTAAAAAGGATTTCTGGTAAAAAAAAAAAAAAAAAAAGGTTTTCCCCCTGACATCTGTGGCCTTAGATGTTGTTAAGAAATGTGCACTTCAAGGTTCATGACTGGCATAGATATTCATGTAGGCGTTATATCTACTACAAACATGCCAGTTTCGTAAGCAACTTTGAAAAGCTAATATTGCCTGTACCAGTAAGACAATGAGAATGAGATTTCTAACTAATAAATGCGATTTAACAGCATTCCCTGAAATGTTTTAGGGAGAAAAATTCTGAGTTCTGAATTTTAGAGAATTTGACTTTATGCCACTATAAAGAAAGGATAGAAGCATTACAGAATATAGATTGGGTAGGAGACATCAACGTATATGAGGAAAAAAAATAAGAAATTGATGTAAGGCAGTAATAGAATGAATATGATAAATTATAAAGTAGAATGATAAAATTTTAAATTAAAAATATCTTATTAACAATTATAAATTGTAGATTTGATTTCAGTAGCTAAATGAATGGTTGGGCTGGTCATTGAAATAAATAGGAGAAAAAGAAAGAAGAGAAAGTAAGTTGTAGCAATAAATCATGGCATTTTGAGGATTTCTGTGATATTTTTATTATAAAACATTCAGTATACAATTATATATATGGACTTGAATATCCGAAGATCTTTATTGGAAGAAGAAATGGAGTTTAGATTGAACAAAATATTGATGGTATGCATCATGCAGTCAGCAGGAATTGGAGCTACCTAGGAAGCACAAAAGAAGACATGTCCATGTCACAGCTTGACAGTTTCATCAAAATTGATCCCCAAATTTATTAGATGCTTCAGAAATTGCTTTTCTTCCTCTTAAACAGATTAAATTGCTTCATCCTGACAACTCTCCCATCCCAAATGAAGTTATCCAATTGCACCTAAAGGACAAAATTGTGGGTAACTACACCACAGATACAAATGGCATTGCACAATTTTCCTTGGACACATCTAAGCTTACATACCCAAATATCACTTTGAAAGTAAGTTATCCAAAGGCAAGTAGAGAAAAACAAACAAGCAAAAATATATTGGCTAACTAAAGTTTACATTTATGCTACATTTTATTTTTGGAATAGAAATGGGGGGGGAAGCATGTTGGTTTGAATTTAGAATGCCAAAAAATGGTTAACTATTAAAGAAATAGTCTCTATAAAATAGATAACTATTTTACAAATCCTGAGAAAGTACAGGATAGCCTACACATTAAAGTATATAGAGGAAAATTAGCTGAAAATAAGCCACACTTCACTTTTACTATTGAACTAGAAAGAGAATTGCATTTCTATAGAGGAAAATACTTGTGAAATCTTGTAATCTATTATCATGGATAATGTAAAGAATTTCTCTGCACACATTCAAGAGAGAAGCAACCTAGTATCTTAAATGAGTTAGTAATGACTAAATGTCAAATTTTCCTAGATATTTTTAAAGGACCTCACAGACTTGTGTGTTTGGTAACTGACCATTGTTAGATTAATCTCCTTGCTCTATTTGATAAAAAGTTTTTTTCATTTTTCAGAAAATTCCATTTTGTTATTATTTTCAACATCAACTTATGTGTGCATTCATATGTTCTTCATATAATATTGAGAGATACAATGTATACATACTTGTAAAAACATCACTTTAGTACAGAGCATAGTAAAACAGTGTAATATTACTGAAACAGGATTTAAATAATAAATTATAAAAACAATATAGTGGTGATTCTAGAGTATAACTGGAAAGTTGGATTAGGGAATTCAGTCAGACTTAATGAAGAATGGGCCTGAAATTTTCCTAGAGATAGATCACCTTGATAAAAAACCATCTTAGCAATATTCTTTCACTTATCCTTTCTTTTTACCTTAAAATAACTAAATTTGATTTTTTGCCTAGGCAACCTACAAGGACAATGAAAATTGCAATGCATGGGGGTGGGTGTTGCCTCGTTACCCACAAGCAGAGTACTTTGTGACCCGATTCTACTCCAGGACTAATAGCTTCCTAAAGATTGTCCCAGAGATGGAAGAACTGAAGTGCGACCAGCAAAAGAAGGTGGCAGTGCACTACCTTCTCAACATGGAAGACCTTGAAGACAAAATCTATACAGTAAACTTCAATTATTTGGTATGAACTGAAATATTCTGCCCAAACTAGAATTGCTCTTGACTTTAAAACTTCTTTGAACCTAATGTAAATCCTTTGGCCTGAATATCATGAAAAAGGTCAAAGTAAACATAGAAGAAAAAATTTAACACAACTGAAGTTTTAAAGCTCCCGTTTTAAATTAAAAAATAAAAATAAAGGGGAACCAGACAGAGGATGTTACTCTAACCTTGATTCACTCCATCATCCTTGCCACTCTTCTTCATAGTTGCCCATTTTTTAAAATACTATCTCTCACTCACGTTTTTTTCTTTCCTTCAGCATTTCCACAAATATTAAAGTATTTTGGACGAGTAAGCCTGGACACCAAATTCTCAGACTAGACACTATATAACTCCACACTAACCCTTAGCTAAGCTGGTGCGGGTGGAGGTGCTGGTTGTGGAGAACAGGTCCTAGCCGGGCAGGGTGGGAACTCAGAGAAGTGACTCTATCAACCAGTACAGAAATTCTTCAACATTTCAACAGCAATATTGCGAGGAATGCCAAAGAACCTTGGGTGAGAAGCTGAGCCTCTTAACTAGTCTGTACATTAACACTCAAACATCTCCCTGATTTTTGCGTCTCTCTTCCCTGCTGCCACATCCTGCCCATCTCAGTATCCAATAGCTCCCACTCCAGAGGGAGCCCATTTTTAGATCTGTGGGCAAAGTGGTTTATTTCTCATTAGTTTCCCTCTTGAAACAGCTCAAGATCAACCCTTTCCTGCTCTGATAAATCTTTTATGATTACCTCTCCTGATTTCCATTTAAAATAGGAAATTTGCCTTTCCCTCCCTTTCTTCCTTCCTCCCTCCCTCCCTCCTTCCCTCCCTCCCTTCCTTCCTTCCTTCCTTCCTCCCTCCCTCCCTAAGTCTAAAAATTTAAAGTGATTGTTTTCCAGAGCGATTTGGGTTATTTCAATCCTCTAATAGAAATACATTCTATAACTTCCTGTCTCTATTAAAACAGCCAGCCCTTCTCTTTTGCCTCTTGTAGGGCCTTGCACTAGCCAGCTGCATTCTGCACTTTGGCCTTCTCTACTGCTGACTCATGAGCCTGTTGTTTTTAATGACAAGCCACATTCTTATCTATCTCAGGAGCCTCTCGAAACCTTTTCCCATTTATTGTTCATAACCATCATCTTTCCCTTTTGCTGCCACTGCTCCTGCACCCCCTGTACCCCCTTTTTCTAGTTGATTCTTCCCATCATTTCTCACTCAGGTGAAGTGAATTTTCCTATTCTCACTGGTAATTCAAGTCTTACTATGTACACTTTCACAGTACATTATTGTTATCTATAGTCACTCTGCTGTCCAAAAGCACACCAGAACTATTACTCCTAACTATAACATTGTATTCATTGATTAACCTCTTGTCATCCCTTCCTCCTTCTTACTCACCCAGCCTCTGGCCACCACCATTCTACTCTCAACTTCTATGAGATCAACATTTTTAGATTCCACATGAGTGGTATCACACAATACTGGTCTTTCTGCGCCCAGCTTAATTCATTCAATGATCTCCATTTCCTTCCATGTAGCAATAACATGAAAGTCTCTTGATAATGCCTCTGTGAACTGTGTTCCATTAAAATCAATAAATTTAAGTATAATTCAGGAATTACAAATATGAATGAAGAGTTTTTCATTTGGTCATAGGAACTGATTTGGAATATGTAACACTAAATTGTTTTATAGGAAATTTAACCATGAATCTTAAATTCTCTTGAAGATTGTTAATAGGATTGTATGCTCATATACTTGTATCCTGAGTTCACTGGTAAACATTTTCAGTTATGTTGTTCAGACCAGGAAAACAGAAAAATTGTTTAAGTTTATAATTAAGTAAAGTTTGGTTTCTATTTTATAAACTTTGTCATAATATTTTTTCTCCTAGGTTATTGCAAGAGGTGTAATTGTTCTTCATGGGCAACAGAAAATTGAGAAGAAAGATGCTTGTGAGACCTCTAATTTGAGCATGGGATTTTATGCAAATAGAACATTTTAGTTGGGGCATATTTTATATATATATATATTTTAAGTCACAGCTTTCACATTTTAGGCCTTCTAACCCCAAATCACCCTTGGAGACCATGTAATACATAAAAATAGACAAGATATCAAAGAAAAATGATCAATTAATAAGTATTTTTTATAAAGCTAACTATTTTTAAAGCATCACATATGGGAAAGAGCAATTGTTCCTTCTCTTTCTCTTCCAGGAAATACAGTTAAGTATTTGAACACTCAAATAAGAAGGAATAAACAATGAAACAAAATAAAATTTTAGAGTTTGAGGTAATCAGAAATGTCCAAATAGTCCTTCCAGACCAACTTATGAACTTCTTCTAAAAAGATTCCATAAATTAAATGTGTTAGATTGGGGGAGTCTTATTTAGTGGCAGTGGGTGGATGTCTAGGAAGGTTTCTGCAAGATGACAGTCGACTGTTTTACCAAGGCACTTCTTCAGTTTGAGCTTTTCTTTCCCCAGCTATGAAGGGCGTATTTTCCATTCCTATAGATGTTAGTGCCCAGCTAGCTCCTTCTGCAGTTATGCTGGTCTATAGTTTGCATCCTGAAGGAGAAATAATTGCTGACACCACCCGATTCCAAATTGAGAAATGCTTCAAAAATGAGGTGAGGAAAAAGAAGCAAAAGACTCTTTTTCAGATTTGTTCAACTTATTGGAAAACTAAAATGAATTTGAAGTGCATTGGGCTTATAACCCATTTACTCTGAGTTTAAAATGAAATAAAAGCTAGAATGGTAGTTAATATGTTAGACAATCAAAAAGTATCAGGATTAGGCATTCACTTTGGATGTCGTTCCTATCCTTCTAAGTTACTGGTGTCATTAGAAGAGTAAATCAGAGAACTTCCATGTTTCAACTTGTATGTTTGAAAATTAAAAATAGTCTGAAAGGTGATTCTTCCCAAGTGGTTTGCAATACCTTAACCACCCCCTTTTTTTGTTTGGTTTTGTTTTCTTTTTATTTTCAGGTCAACATAAAATTTTCTAAAGAAAAAAGTTCACCAGGATCTACTATCAGTCTTCAAATCTCAGCTGCTTCAAATTCTCTTTGTGCTCTTTGGGCTATAGATCAAAGTGTATTGCTACTGAGGAATTACGGTCAGCTCTCAGCACAAAGCGTGAGTGAAACTATCTTATTTACTACCAACTATATAGGGTTATGTTTTTACCTTTAGATATAAATGAGAAACCTTAAATAAACTACCGCACAAAGAAATTTTCTGGAATCCAAGGAAAAAATATTTCAGTTTAGAAATCAGATCAAATGGACTTTATTTACTAATTATACATATTGTTTCATGCTAAAAGTTAGCTTTACCACTTTTAAAAATGAATTAAAAATTTTTAAATATTATTTTTATCTTTTTAAAAATATATAATATATATGTATATATACTTCTGTATGTATGTGTGGACATTCTTGTACTATTACTATTATACCTTTATTATAACTTTCGCTATCTGATAGTGCTAATTTTCTAGTCTTAAAAATTATGTTCACTGCTATGATTTATTGGTTCTTTTATATGAATTTTAAGATCAAATTCTTATTCTCTGCTTAGAAAATGAACTGTTGCAAATTATTAAAATAATTGTATTGAATATATACGTTTACTTAAGGAGAAGTTACTTCCATATGATCTTGAGATTCCTATTTCTAAATATACCTTATCTTTTCATTTAATAAATATTGTTCAATCCAGCTTTTATATATATATATATATACATATATATATATATTATCTGCTGAATGTCTGCTGTTTGACACATACTATATTGAGTGTCTGATATATGTTATATAATTTTATTCTCATATAGCATTAATATAATATCCCCATTTTGACAAATGAATAATTTTAGGCTCAGGGAGATTTAACAAATTAACCAAGGGCATTATCTGACAATGTCTTTGAATGAGCCATCAAAGAATATTGAGACTTCCCTTTATCTGGAAGTTATTAAAATCCAATTGTGTTTCACCTGTCTTTGTTGATTTTATTTCAAAATGATTAAGCCAACCATTATTTAAGTGACTAAATATTGTTTCAGTCTTTATAGCTTTTCTTCCCCGGTAACTATATGTTACTCATAATAAAAAGAATTTTAAAAATTGCTTTTTTAAAAAAATATATAATTGATTCTCTTCTATCACTCAGGTATATAATCAGTTAAATTACAGGGAACTATATGGCTATTATTTCAAAAGTTTGAACTTAGAAGATGGCCCAGTAGTGCCATGTCTGAAAAATGAACAAATCCTACATAAAGGAATTTATTATGAGCCTGCATTGGCTGACTTTGGAAGAGATGCTTATGATCTTGTTAAGGTAAGATACCTAGCATTAAAATGTTGACTGCATGTGACAATATATAAATAAGTAGAATAAAAATAATAAATGTCTATTGTGTGAATTTTTAATCCAAGAATCATCAGTCTAATCTATAATTAGTATTAATATCTGAGAACTAATATTTCAAAAATATATTTATAAAAGAACCTATCATTATACATTTGTTATAAATTATAATATCACATGATATAATATTATAAATAATTGATAATGTCATAATATTGCTAAAAGAAAACTAATATCTTAGAGAATTATGTTTTATTGACACAGTGTTGTATGCATTTTATGCTGTCTCTAATATAAATACTCAAATATGTTGCTCCTATGTCTGTGCCCCAAATTCAAATTCTATTATGTTAAGTTATACATATTTTTGAAGTGCTTACAAGTGAGATATTTTCCCTAGTCTAAGAAATATGTCAAATTCAAAACAGTGACAATATAGTGAAGTAGGAGATGAGCTGGGGTCTGGCTGGTTTTTTACTCTGTTTTCTGTCCTCTCTTATTTAAAGGTTTTCCTCATTATCTGTTAATTAGGAAAACAAGACAAAGGTCATTAAATCTAAGAACCTAGGGAAATGGAAAACATAGACCTTAGAAAATAGCTATCTCTAAATATGTGACCAGTAGAGATGGAGAAATAAATAAGAGAAAGAAATAAAAACATCATCAGTTTGAAAAAACTGATCAAAATGATAGCCTGTACTATCATATGATATAAAACTGATTTTTATCTTGAAAGGCAATAGGATTAAAAGTCTTCACCAACTCTCATTACCGGAAACCAGTGCTATGTGAGGATCTCAAACATCCAGGCTGTGCTGATGAAAATTATTCAGGTGAGTTGTGATATAATGTAAAGGAGAGATGGCAGCTTACAGTCTTGTAATTCATCTAAATTGATCTAGGGCAAGAGGAGAGGATGTTGTTTTGTTCTGTCTTGTTTTATAATTAATTCAATAATTAATTCATAGCAAATGCTAGAAATATAGTGAGAATAAGGTAGGCAGATCTTTATATTCAAAGAGTTTAGACTGAATTTTGGATCATGATAATATATAAAAGGCATAATTTCCGATGAACATAAGTGCCCTGATGGCTAATATTTATTGAATGGTTGCTATGTACCAAGTAATATTTTAAGCATTTTACATATATCAACCAATTTGCTCATCACAGGCTATAGATTAGAAACTGTTATCTCCAATTTAGTAGAGAGAAAATGAAGCAGAGGGAGGAGAAGTAGTTTACCCAATGCCACAGAGAATAAGTGACAGAGATGGGAGTGTGGTCCAGGCATTCTGGTCCTAAGTCATATTATATTATCATTATGTTGGACTCTTTCGAAAACGTACTGTAAAGAAAATATAAGGGAAGAGAGCAGACCATGAGGATGCTGTTTTAAGTAAGGTAGTCAGCAAAACTCTCTATTAAGAGACAACCTTTGATCAGAAACCTGAAAATTTTCAAGTTCTATATAAAGAAATATCTGCAAATTTTAAAAAAATATGAAGACATGATAAAAAAGGAAAACGAGAAAAATACATAAAAATCTTATACAAAATTTTGCTAGTAATTAGGAAAAATAATTAAAAGAACATCAAGAAATCAGTTCACATACATGCTAATAGCAAAAAGAAGAGAAAGAAAAGTCAGATAGCAATAACTGAACAAATGAACAAAATAGGAACACCCCACACACTATAGGAGGGAACCATAAGTCAACACAGCCATATGTGGGTGAAAATCCTTAAACCAATATGCGTCTACCTTCTAACACAGCCATACAATTCTCAGCATATATACCAAAGGATTTTATTCAAATTCACAAGAAGCAAGAATGTTATGGGATATCTAGCCCATTGTTGTGTGTGCTGCCTTAGAATGGAGACAACCCAAGGGGCTTTTACTAAAAGGATGGATTAAAATCATGTGGTGACTACATGCTATGGAATATTTTATAGCATTAAGAAACAGGATGAAGGCTGGGAGCAGTGGCCACGCCTATAATCCCAGGGGCTCCTGAGGCAGAGGCAGAAGGATCCAGAGTTCAAAGCCAGCCTCACAATTTAGCAAGGCGCTAAGCAACTCAGTGACACCCTGTCTCTAATAAAATACAAAACAGGGCTGGGGATGTGGCTCAGTGGTCTAGTGCCCCTGAGTTCAATCCCCAATACTCTCTCTGCAAAAAGGAAAAAAGAAACAGCAGAGATATGTTTTAAGACCAATTTTTATGTGGGGAAAAGTAAGAAACATAGTAACATCCAAATTGTACTATCATTTGCCTTAGTGAAAAATAGATAAATGTCAAGTATATATACATATCCAGTATATACATAAAATAACTAGAGTATTAGTGGAGGGAAGAGTTCCTCATGAAAAATACAGGGATGATGTTTAGATATTTATATATCATATGTACTAATAATATATTATTTTTATGTTTACTTTCCAAGAAGTAGAAATATGGGCTAAAATTTGCAAATAGAAATAGACACAGATCATAGTCAGCATTCAAGATTATCTAGGTATCTAAAATAAAGAATCAGGAGACTGTCTAGATGAAAGGAATTTAAAATGTAAAATGTACACATGAAACCTCCCATAGAATATGTTCTCATGACTAAGAATAAAAATTATAAGCTTCTGAACAATACGTATACTTTGAAAGACTATGAAAGTGAACAACAAAAAGAAAGCTATCTTTAAAGCTAAATGGACCATTGAATAATAAGGAAAAGATATTTAAATGAATATTATATTTTTTAAGGTATTTAAAAAGATGAAGTGAGCATTGGTGGTAAAAGTCAAAGGAACTTTGGTTTTGTTTTTTGTCTTTTAATTATTTAGTAGGATAAAGTATTTCCATACTAGTTGTGTAGCATATGTTTAAATACAATATAACAAAATATCAATGATTGATGTTTTCAGGGGTGAATTATTTGACTTTTTAATAAGCATTTGTAAAATTTTCACAGGTTATTTACCAAATATAAGATATACCTAGAAATGGAATTTTAAAGCTTTGTCAAAGATTTTTGTGAGAATTGGATGAGTTTTTTAATTAGTTCTAATCAGTTATAAATGACAGCAAATAGAGCACAACTCTTCATTTCTCTGGTTGTACACAATGTAGATTTGTACCACATGTGCAGTCATACCTGTACCTAGGGGTAATCATGTTCATCTCACTCCACCATCTTTCCTACCCCCATGCCCACTTCCCTTCCCTCTCTCCCCTTGGCCCAATCAAAATTCCTCCATTCTCCCCACCCCCACCCCCATTATGGATCAGCACCCACTTATCAGAGAGAACATTTGGCCTTTGTTTTGGGGGGATTGGCTTACTTCGTTTGGCATGATATTCTACAGCTCCATCCATTTACCTGCAAATGCCATAATTTTATTTCTTTTAATGCTGGGTGATATTCCATCGTGTATTTATACCATAGTTTCTTTATCCATTCATCTATTGAAGGGTATCTATGTTGGTTCCACAGTTTAGCCATTGTGAATTTTGTAGCTATAAACTGAAGTGTCTGTGTCCCTATGGTGTGCTGTTTTTAAGTCCCTTGGGTATAGACTTAGGAGTGGGATAGTTGGGTCAAATGGCAGTTCCATTCCAAGTTTTCTAAGGAATCTCAATACTGCTTTCCAGACTGGTTGCACAAATTTACAGTCCCACCAGCAATGTATGAGTGTGCCTTGTCATATAGGAAAAGTGCTTTCAACCCTGAGACATACCAGTACTTCTGTTAAGTGATGACTGCTATTATTATTAAATACTGCCCACAAAATATAATCCCATGTATTAAGATATGAAGTTTGGGATATGAAATAACTAATAATTTGCTGCCTTCCTCCAAATATGTTGTATTTTATTCTATTAAGACTTGTAAATTTACAAATAATAATTTTGTGTATTTAAGGGGAACAATTGGATGTTTCAGTACAAGCATACATTGTGAAATGATCAAATCAGGTTAATTAACATACCTTTTGCCTTAAATATTTATAATTTCTTTATGGTAAGAACATTTAACATCTTCTCCTTTACCTGGTGCTGAAGAACTACTATCAGAATCATATTCTGATCGTGCTCTTGGTGGATCTTATACTGAAACACTGAGGAAATCATTTCCTGAAACATGGGTTTGGAGTCTTATTACAACTGAGTGAGTTTTTAAATTATTATTATTTTTTTTCATTTAATTTTTTTTGGTCTGAGCGAGAGAAAGTATCCATTGTCCTTCACAAAATGAGCGTGCCCTAAAGAGTAAAAATTAAGAGAGTGTGTCAAAATTCTGCCAAACCTGTGATAGGTTTCCACTAAATTCTCTTTTCTTCCTTTTACTTTCTCATTTCTTTCATTTATTTACTTATTTTTCTTACTCTGTTACTTTTTGTCATTTACTTTTATAAGAACTTGACTCTATTGGAAGGAAAGTTTTATATAAAATAGTCTGGAATTTTGGTTTTTGTTGTGTAACATGGTGAACATGACACTCATCAAGTACACATGGACATAAGGGAAACAGGAGAAAGAAGAGGAACTAAAATGCTAAGGAATCAAAACGGGCAACAAAGAAGAAATAATGAAAAGGAGGAAGAAAGGGACGAAGGGAGGTTGAGAAAAATGAATTTCTAAACAGCACCCAAAAAATTAAAGTACAAGGCTAGTGTACACATTTTAAACTTGAAAACCACTTATGTGACTCATATTTCTATGCTTATCATTGAAAGTAGACTAAACTAGTCCTTAAATTATATATTCTGTGTAAATTAAATGAGTCCTTAATTACATGTATCCTGCTCACCCAACATTTCTAAATGCTTGAGTGTCTGAGACCATTCATGGAGTCCACTAATAACAAAGATAAAAATATACTCAGATAAAACCATCTTAGTATTTTATAAGAAAGTGAGAGATTTGTGTCTATGTCAAGTATTTTAGTAGTTTTTTAATTTGGTAGGAATTGTAAGCAAAAATATACCTTCAAAAATATGGAGAGTTAAAAGGATGAGATCACAAATCTTAAAAAACAGAGAAGAAGCAAAGATAACTTAGTACTATAATAGGAGCATCTAATGCTCAGAACACAAATACCTGATTTTGAGGTTCTTTATAGATAATGTGTAACATGAAGCAAACAGAGTAAGAATAGAATAAAAAGAAGATTTGCTTACTGTAGTTTAGTAGCATTGAACTGTCAAAGGAAAGTCCATAAACATTTGAGTGGATGGGATGAGGTGATTATATGGTGACAGCTCCTCTCTTCAGTGGTACCTGAATCTCCTCTTTTAGCTCCACAGGAATAGCCAACCTTGGTCTGACGGTTCCCGACACCATTACACAGTGGAAGGCCAGTGGATTCTGCATGAATGACAAAGCTGGATTTGGCATCTCTCCAACCATCTCCCTGACAGCTTTTCAGCCCTTCTTTGTTTCCCTCACTTTACCCTATTCAGTGGTTCAAGGAGAAGCATTCACTCTAAAAGCCAATGTGTTCAACTATCTGAACAAAAGTGTTCAGGTACTAACTCAAGACTTCTTACTAATATATATATATACCTTAGTAATAATATGCCTTTCCAGGTATGTCCTCCCTACTTTTGAGCATATTAAATAGCTTTACCAACATTTTAGTGTGGAGTTTAGAAATACAAATTACCATACCTGGATGACTGTCTGAAAATAAAATAATTTAAGACAAGGTTTATGAAGTAAGTCATCTGTGTGTGAGAGGAGGATGGATGGGAAGATTAAATGAGGAGATATGTGGCACCTCTATTTCTTCAACATATTCAAGAATTTTTACACACAAGTCCCTCTGAAACAGAAGGATTTACAAAATTAGTAAGCTAGATATTATTAAATTGGAATTTCAATTGCTTGCCTTTCACCTTTGGATTACCTGAGGATATACAGAATATATGAGATTGTAGTAGTTTTGTGGACTTTTGACATCTGGAAGGTGGCTTCAAAACCAAATAGCAATTTCATATTAGAAAAAAGCTCAGACATTTAAACCTGGATTCATGTCTTAGTTTTAATAGATTCTAGTTCTGTAGCTTTGAACCAAGTACAACCTTTTTTAGTCTCAGATTTGGAATGTGTAAAATTATGTTAATAATAGCTATTTCACTGCATTTTATGAGCATTGAATGAAATAATATTAATAGTCTTGCACAAAACACTGCCGATAGGCATTGGATTTATCTTCCTCACCCCAGTCAGAATGGCAGTCATCAAAAATACAAGTAATAACAAATGCTGGAGAGGACATGGAAAAAAAGGAACACTTTTACACTGTTGGTGGGAATGTAAATTAGTACAACAACTATGAAAATCAGTATAGAGGTTCCTCAAAAGACTAGGCATGGAAGCACCTTATGACCCAGCTACACCACTCCTTGGAATTTGTCCTGAAGAATTAAAGTCATCATACTACAGTGATACATGAATGCCCATGTTTACGGCAGCACAATTCACAATAAACTATGGAACCAACCTAGGTGTCCATCAACAAGTGAATGGATAAAGAAAATGTGTTACATATATACAACAGACATAATAAAATTATGTCATTTGGATGGAATTTGAGACCATTTTGTCACTCCTTTATTGATATCCATTTATTGGGTCAAAGTCACCAAACAATAGGTACAGCATGATGTATTCAAAATGCCAAGTAATATAAATAATCAACATATTTTTACTTTAACTGATACTATTTACTGAAAAGAATAAAGGGGGTTGTATGTATTGTTTAGTAGTAGAGTACTTGTCTGACACTTGCAAACCCCTTGGTTCAATCCTTGGGAAAAAATAAAGATAAAATTGGAAAATAAATCATAAAGCTATTTAGTTTATCAGGATGCAGTATTGAGTAATAGTCATCTTTAGAAAAAAAATAAGAGCATTTTTTATATTCAAGATAGTTTGCATTTGCTTTTTTGTGAGACTGAATTGGAATATACTGTTCTAGATATTCTGTATATGCTATGTTATGAAACCAAGATTCATAAGAGCTTATGTTAATTTATGTGATCAAAACATCAACTCATTTTGCCACAGATCTCTAAAGAAATGTCTTGTTTAGTCACTAGTGCATTGATTGCTTTTTCAAAATAATTAGTCAGAAAGTGCCAAAGGCCAAGTTATAATAATTATGTAATGAGATTTTGAAGGTTTTCCCATGGTTTGGAAATCATTCTTCCCACAGCAGAACATGAAATGGGAGAAATTTAACTTCTCAGGCATGCATGACTATATTATGTTTACATATGGAAAAGACTAAATCTTTTTTTGTATTTTTTTTTACAAATCTGTCCTTCACAGATAAACACTGTACTAAAAGCATCTAGTTTTTACCAAGCCAGATTTCTCTCAACCAAGGATGAAAATGATTATATCAACAGCAATGAACAAAAGTCCTTTACTTGGCTGGTTACCCCACATAAGCTCGGTAAGACTTTATGTAAGACATACTTTTATATAAGATATGATTTTATATTCTTTTATAATGCTCCTAAGAGTTTGTTATACTGTTTCTCTACTATAACAAATTTACCCATTTCATAGTACCACCATCCATTCTCCTCCTATTCCTACTACAGCACTTGCTCTCTCTCTCTCTCTCTCTCTCTCTCTCTCTCTTTCTCTCTCTCTCTCTCTCTCTCTCTCTCTATATATATATATATATATATATATATTCTTAGTTGTAGTTGAACACAATATCTTTATTTTATTTATTTTTATGTGGTATCAAACCCAGCACCTCACACGTGTTAGGCAAGCACTGTACCACTGAGCCATAACCCCAGCCCCTACAATACTCTTTTATCACCTAAATCCAATATACCTGGGGATAGGAGTAGGGAGTTGAATCAATTTCTGACTTTAAAATTTCCTGTTTTCTATGCAATTCTCAATTTACAGTTCTGTACAATTTCAATTACTTTTACAATTTGTCTCAACTTAGATCCCAAAATGATCATGCTTCCTTGAATCTTCATTTAAATGACTCTGCCATTCACATTTCTTGCCATTTCAGGTACAATCAATATCACCATTACAACTAAAACCCTGCAGAGGAGTAGCTATGACAACAGGACATCCATGGGTCAGGATGTTGGTTGGAAGGATACATTAATCAAACCACTGCTGGTAGAGGTATGATCTTAATGGAAAACTGTGGTCCTTCATGTTTATTGCAGCACTGTTTGTAATAGCTAAGATGTGGAATCAACCTAGGTGCTCGTCAAAAGGGGAATGGATAAAGAAAATGTGGTTTATATCCATAATGGAGAATTATTCAGTCATAAAGAAAAATGGAATCATTTTATTTGAAGAAAAATGGGTGTAATTGGAGGAGAACATGTTATGTGAAATAAGCCAGATATAGAAAGACAAGTACCATATACTCTTTCCTATATGAAAAAGTTAAAAATGTTGATTTGAAAGTAGTGATTACCTGAGATTGGGAAACACAAGGAATAAAGATGAGGATAGAAAAAGGGAGGTTATATTTGCTCACAGTGTATATCACATTTATGCATGGAAATGTCACACCGAACCTCATAACTATGTGCAATTAATGTGTGGTAATTAAAAAAAAAACTTAACGGGCTTTGAGGAGAAGCCTACTTGTATTTCAAATTTTTTTCTTCATAAATAGACATTAGGTAGATGTTTCAAAATTTATAGAAACAGGTTTTATTCACTTATGTAACAATACAGCACAATATTTTAATCAAATATTTGGGACAAAAGGCCAGAGATAGCCATTTATTCCACTCCATAAAGAGAACATTTGCAAACAATGTTTATTATTCTTGAAATTGAGCAACAGAATTTTGGAGATTGAAGGATTTTTGAGAAAGTTCTTGCCTTCATTTTTTTTTAACAGCTTCTTCTTTTATAGCATGCAAAATAAAATTTTCATTTCAGCATTATCTTGGACTTAAAATTCATATATTCATTACCTGTTACAAATTTTTCAGAATGGTTTATTCATATATTATTGTTAATTTACAAATGTTCTGAAATTACTTGAAACATGAAATTAAGTATAACTACCCTCTCTTCTTTCAACAATTAGCCTGAAGGTATTAAAAAGGAGGTGACACAAGGCTCACTTATTTGCACAAATGGTAAGTAGATATCTTTACACAGGCTTTCTGACATGGCAATGTTGAATGACACCTCCATTTGTCTTTGGGGATTATTATTTTTTACCTCTAATATGTGGCTACTGGGAAATATTAAGTCACTTTCAAAAATAAAAATTTAACATCCTATGTGTCAAGGTAATTGTAAAACCTCTAGGTCTTCCTTATTTCCTACACCCTAAATCAAAAACCAGAGCATCCTAATTTTATTTAATTCTTAATTCTACTCCTGAATTTCTTTCCATCTAACCCTGATTCTTTCATCAAAATACTCATGATTACAAATGTTCTGTCCAAAGACCACCACCAAAGTAGAATGATCTCTAACTACTTCAAATACATAGCTTCTAGGACCTTCTCTTGTCAACCTATCTTGGAGCCAAATTATGGTAAGTCTTTTTTCTAACTACTACATCACCAGAGATTCATTACTTACCCAGAGGTCTGACTCATATCTATTGTCTACATATCTTTCCATTTCACCAAATTCAACAACTAGCTTGCGGTATAAATAACAGAGTACAACAAATACTTTTCTATTATCTAACTTATTTTTCAGTGGCTGCTATTTTTTGTTCCTTATTTGTTTGAATGTTAAAAATGCAAAATTCTTCTAATCAGAGAAGCCAAAAGTCTCATTTTATTTTCTAATATCTTATCGCCTCAAGGAGTATACTCAGGTAGTAGAGCACTGTAGCACCTGTGTAGAAATTATACTGACCCTGAATTCAAAAAGCCTGGATCCAAGCTAGATGTTCTCTTAATTTTTTTCTGATTGCTTTATAGTTAGGAATAAGCAATAAGAAGATATTAAGTAATTTATTAATAACATATAAAGTATAATATAAAACTCCTGGTTTTTAAAACAAATGAGAGTTCTGAGTTAATTGATGAACTTTTGTGTTTCCTAGGATCCACAGTATCCCAAACAATAACATTCACTTCACCAGAAAATCTTGTGAAAGATTCACTGAGAGTTTATTGGTCTGTTCTTGGTAAGTCTGAAATACTATGAAATGAGGAAATTATACATAGGTTTAGAAGAGGAAGAAAAAGCATTCCTATTTTTGCCCTGGTTCTATTTGCAGCTTGTCATCTATTTGGGTTCCATATCTATCCTTCTGATTTTATGATTGATATTGATATATCTGACTAGATATTCAGCTACACTCAGAAATCAATTGTCAGAAACTCTAAAACATCTTCATTTTTCTGGCTCTTACCTTTCCCTTTTTTAACTGAGATAGAGTCTAGCAATATTGTCCAGGGTTGGCAATCCTCCTGCCTCAGCCTCCTGAATAGCTGAGATTACAGATTGGTGCCACCAAACCCCAGCCTCTTTCCTTTTTATAAAGGTCATTGTAACTCTGGTACATACAATTTAGTCTCACTATTGATCTTTCCATGTGGTGTCTCAATTAAAGACCACCACAGTAAAGAATAGTTCTGATGTGCTCTCAGAAACTAGTGATTTTCATAACATAGCATGTAGGGCTAGTAAACATTGGTATTTCACTCCTTTTGATTGGAATTATAATACTGAGGCCAAAGCAAATAACATTCCACACAAAGGTAGTGATTCTTGCAGGCCAATGATCACAGGCAGACAAAGCCTTTCATTTCACTCTGCAGGCTCTATAAACATAGTCATCTTCAAATAAATGCAAGATCTTGAGACTAATCAATAACAACTAATAAATACTTTTGGAATATGCCCAAGTAGTTTTAAAATGGAGATCTGAGGGATTCAGTGGAAGGGCTCTGCACTCCATGTGGCATTATGGTTAATCCTCTTGTTGTCAAAGAAAAAGGGTGGTCTAGAAAAGTGCTCATGAGCAAAAGAAGTCAAATCAAGAACATCCTCCAACCTTCAACATCAAAACCCAAAATATGGGGGTTTAGCTGAGCTTACACTTTAGGCAAATCACTCTCATCCTTGAAACTATGCCCTAATAATAGATTGCAAGCATAATTATATTCATGGCAATCACCCCAAAGCATTCCATGAACTTATTTGTAAATATTTTAATTTATTAAAATGGTGTTGAATTTACTTTGCTAGTATTTTGTTGAAGATTTGGGGGTTTATGTTCAGCAAAGTTACTGACCTATAGTTTTCTCTTCTTGAGTAAATGCTGGCCACTAAAACAAGTCTGGGAATGTACCATCCTCTTTAATGTCTTGAAATAATTTAAGAAAAATTAGTTTAATTATTCTTTAAATATTTAATTGAATTCACTGTTTAGCCATTTGGTCCTGAGCTTTTATTTGTTTGGAGACTTTTTTATTTCTCAATCTTATTACAATTATTGTTCATATTTTCTATTTCTTCATGATTCAATCTTGGCAAGTTGTTAATTTCTTCTAGGTCATCTAGTTCATTGGCATATAATTATTCAAAATAGTTTTTTTATGATTCTATATATCTCTGTGACATCCATTCTAGTGTCTTTTTTTTTTTGCTTTAAAATCTCTCTGATCTTATTTATTTGAGCCTTCTCTCTTTTTACTCAGTCTAGGTAAGGATTTGTCATTTTTTGTTTATCTTTTCAAACAACCTGCTGCAAGTTTTTTTTCTATAATTGTTTTTTAAGTCTTTATTTCGGTTCTGATAATTTATTTTCTTCCTTCTGTTGGACTTAGTTCTCTTTGTAGTCCCTTCAGGTGTAAAGTTAGTATGTTTATTTGACATCTTTTATTTTTCTTAATGTAGGCATTTATTGTTATAAACTTTCCTCTTCAGCTACTTTGCTATATCCATAAGTTTCTTGTGGTTTGTTTCCATTTCTCTTTTTCTCAAGATTTTTTGTTTTCTTTTGATTTCTTCTTTGACTCATTAGTTGCTCATAAGTGTGTATTTAATTTCCACAGATTTATGCCTTTTGTAATTTTCCTTCTGTTGTTGATTTCTAGTTTCATATGATTTTCATCAGAACAGATGCTTGATGTGATTTCAATCTGTAGACTGTGTGCTTTGCCGTAACAGAGCACAGCAGATAAGAAAATTGACTCTCACAGAAGGCTACCTAGATTTGAATCCCAGATTTACCACTTGCTGTATCATTTTGGACAAGTTTCTAAACCTCTCTGTGCCTCATTTCTCATTGTCCCTTAAATGAACTTAATAATATCACTTACTTCATAAGCTTGTTATAAAAATTAAAATAAGATGCATGGATACCTCCAGATACATAGTCAGGCTATGGAAGTGCTAGGAATTGACAGGAAGTATGTTAGGGAAGGGACTGAGTCCAGGAACTCAGAATCCATATTGATTTGGCTTATTCCTGACTCTGTTGCATCTTTTATGAATGATGGTGGAAATACTTTTAGCCTTCTCTGCCTCTATTTCTTCATAGATAGGAGCTGTAGTATCTATTTATGTTATTGTTCTAGGGATTGAATGAATTAGTATGAGTAAAATGCTCAGAAGAGTATCTGCTACCTGCATGTTTCATAGATGCTCAATTGGGGGGCCACATTTTGTCTCTTTTGATTGATGAAGGGCCTGATATTTTCTACTTCATCTTGGGACCTCTTAAGACTTGTGATTCCCACAATCTTTTTTAGTTCTTTTTCTCTTGACTGTGCTGCTTGGGATAACAATTTCCCCCTTTACTTCTGTAAATAGTGCCTTAAATTATCTTGCTAATTTTATGGTATGGCCTCAACAAACAGAAAAAAAGAGAAAGCTCCAATAATATTTTAAAAATAGTTATCATGAATATCCATTACACAGAAATATTGAGCATAAACTAATTTTATTTATTTTACCAATTTTTATGAAGCACATCATATTGACTTGATTGTCTTTTCAGGAGACATTCTGGGTTCTATCATGCAAAACTTACAGAATTTTCTCCAGATGCCTTTTGGGTGTGGAGAACAGAATATGGCCTTATTTGCTCCTAATATTTACATCTTGGACTATTTGAATCAAACTGAACAACTCTCAGAAGAGATAAAATCCAAGGCTATTGGATATTTGACCACAGGTGAAACATTTAAAAGCCCTATTTTGTTTATCCCAGTTAAATCTCTGAATCCCAGCTGTTTTGCTTATTAAGTACATAAATGTACACATATATATGTATATACATACATATATACGTATATATGCCTATACATGTATATATTTATCCACATGTAATAAACATAACTATTCAATTAATCAAATTTTCCTTCTGGACAATTGCTTCTAAACTGAAAAATAGTAACTCTTTTCTTATTTTAGGATATCAGAGGCAGATGTCTTATAAACACTCAGATGGATCATATAGTACCTTTGGACATGAAGATCAACAAAAAAATACATGGTTTGAATTTATTATTTATATCAGCAGTTAACTAGATATTTCAAAATATGTCTACTTTTAAATGGATTTTGGAGATTTTCTAAAAAGTATGGGTCCTGTCCTCCAAAGTATCCACATTATTTTAATATGACTCTTGAGCTCTTGGGTTAAACATTTATGGAATTTCTATCTTTTACTTACCAAAAGAACACATAGCAAATAAGCAAATCATTAGACAATACACAGTCACTCAGTGGGACAAAATAAGGGATGGGAAATCACACTTATTATATAGCAAATTATTCCAATTGAAACATTAACATCTTCCAACTCACCTTCAAAGATAGGGCCAACATTGCTTGTGCTGACTTGTGATACTACTCAGAAATCGTGTTGTATAGACATGTACTCTCTTAATGGCAAATGAAGAAAACCCCACTAATTTGATTAGAATAATAGTTGCCAAAAATAGTGCAATAAGAACCAATACAAAATAAATTAAGCATAGGTTGTGTTTTTATTGTAATATTATTCTACTTGTTTTAAATTTTATTCCCATATAATTACCTTTTAATTACAGACACATATTCACTCCTTGTTAATATGTCCTGAATATTAATATGGTTTTGAGATACAAAGAGATAAATAGTAATTAAAGTAATTATTGTTGTTTCTTTTATAATCGAGTATAATTAATCCCTGTAACAACCCAATGGAGCAAGTAACATTATGATACTTATTTTGCATATGAAGAAATAGAAACAGTTTATTTATTGACAGGGCTACCATAACAAAGTGCCACAGACTGTGTGGCTTATCCTCTTACAATTCTGGAAGATGGGAGTCCTAAGGTCAGTGTGATGGCAGAGTTGATTCTCTTTCCTTGGCTCCCAAGTGGCTACCTTTTTTCTAGGTTTCCCTAGTCTTCTGTCTGTCTGCATCCAAATTTCCTTTTCCTCCTATAAAGACACAAGGCACGTTGGATTAATGTCTAAACAAATATTACACTTTTACTTTGTTACCTCTTTAAAGACCCTGTCTCCAAATATGGTCACTTTCTGAGGTATTAAGTGTGAGGACTTCAACATATGAAAATAAGGAAGACACAGGGCAACCCATATCACAGAGAGAGTAAATATATTCTTCTAAATGTACTCTGCTAATTATGTGGTAGATTTTTAATGTTTTTCCAGAATCTGACCTTTTACCTGCTCTAATATTTTGCCCCTGAGTACTATACGATCTCTGACCTCAGAATGTTTGCAGTACATTGGGAAAGAAAATAAAGTACATTGGAACACAACATGGCAAAAGATGTAATAAAAATATACACAAACTGCCATGGTAGCTCAGAGGCAGGAAAAGTTCCCCAGGAACTATATAATGACGTGTTTGTACACATTAACATGTTGATGAATCTGACCTAACACTTAACTGTAAGGAACACAAGTCTAAAAGGGAAAAGGATGCATATCTAAATACACACCTTATTCATCATGTCTGGAGGAGCCATTTCAGGTAATCATCTGTGAAAACAAGTCACACATGCCTGAGCTTGACTGCTAATAGGTTTTCTTTAAAAAAAATATTTATTTATTTTTTTAATGTAATATATGACAGCAGAATGAATTACAATTCATATTACACATACAGAACACCTTTTTTCATATTTCTGGTTGTATACAAAGTATATTCACACCAATTCTTGCCTTCATACATGTACTTTGGATAATGATGTCCATCACATTTCACCATCATTTCTAACCCCATGCCCCCTCCCTTTCCCTCCCACCCTATTTAGAGTTCATCTATTCCTCCCATGCTCCCTCTCCCTACCCCTACTCCCTACTATGAATCAGCATCCTTATATCAGAGAAAACATTCAGCATTTGTTTTTTTTGAGATTGGCTAACTTCACTTAGCATTATCTTCTCCAGCTCCATCCATTTACCTGCAAATGCCATTATTTTATTCTCTTTTATTGCTGAGTAATAATCTATTGTGTATATATGCCAAATTTTTCTATCCATTCATCTATTGAAGGGCATCTAGGTTGGTTCCATAGTTTAGCTATGAATTGTGCCACTAAAACATTGATGTGGCTGTGTCCCTGTAGTATGCTGTTTTTAAGTCTTTTTGGTATAAACTGAGGAAAGGGTTATCTGGGTCAATAGTGGTTCCATTCCCAGATTTCCGAATTTTCATACTGCGTTCCATGTTGGTTGCACCAATTTGCAGTCCCACCAGCATGTGCGAGGGTGCCTTTTCCCCCACATCCTCGATAACTAACTTATTGTTGTTTGTCTTCATAATAGCTGCCATTCTGACTGGAGTGAGATGGTATCTTAGAATAGTTTTTGAATTGCATTTCTCTAACTTCTAGTGATGATGAACATTTTTTCATATATTTGTTGATTGATCGTATATGCTCTTCTGAGAAGTATCTGTTCAGGTCATTGGACCGCTAATAGGTTTACATAGGTATAACGTTCTGTAACTTCTTATTAAATTCGTAGACATTAAGAGAAGAGAAATGCAGGAAGTCTACTTTGGCTCAAGGTAAAGATAAAAGAATCTGAGAGTACATCATAGTGGAGATAACCCTTCATCTGGGACACATGATGAATGGGGAGAAAGAAAAGGAGGCACATGAGCCAAATGAGAGGACATTTGAAAAGGAAGCAGATACATTATGAGACTAAAATTTGGGGAAGAAATTTTCAGGATGTGAAACTCAAAAATCCAGTTGTGTCCAATCACCTATGCTAATAAGAATGTTGTCTTCCTCTCAATGTTTATTATAAATATGCACCATATGTAATTTTTTTCCAGGCTCACTGCATTTGTATACAAGTCATTTGCACAGGCCAAACCCTACATTTACATTGATGACAAAATTCAATCTCAAAC
Organism: Urocitellus parryii; assembly: GCF_045843805.1. Lineage (NCBI taxonomy): Eukaryota > Metazoa > Chordata > Mammalia > Rodentia > Sciuridae > Urocitellus > Urocitellus parryii. Next base: position 100,237,816 of record NC_135535.1, on the reverse strand, counting down.
ACTTATTTGGCTCTTAAGTATTCAAAAATCTGATGGCTGCTTCATAAATCATGGCAAAGTCTTCAACAATGCTTTGAAGGTATGCATGGAATTCTACCTTACAGTTTTCTATTCTTTCATCATGATCATTTAGTGACTCCCAAAGTACCACTTTGGGAAATTTCTACTGTAATCAAACTGGAATTTCTACTCACATAAATTAACTCTCAGGAAAACCAGTAATTTCTTTTTCTCTTCACAAATACATTATTTTGTTTCCATCAGCCAGATTTAAAACTAAAAGAAACTAAGAGTAGTTGTGGGGCACTGTGGCAAGATGACTAAGAAGAGTATTAATGGAAATAAAAAATGTAAGAGAACCCAGATAATCACCAATAATTTAATAGTTAATCATTTAAGAAATTATTCTTGGGCAGCTAAGGCAGGAGGATCACCTATTTGAGGCCAGGAGGGCAACTTATGACTGGAGATGTAGCTTAGTGGTAGAGAGCTTGCCTAGTTTACATGAGGGCCTGGGTTCAATTTTCTGGATCACACATGAATAAAGGTTTTTTTCTCAACTTTTTTTAATTATTAGAATTTAATTTGTTGAATTCTCACTTGTTAATATCCCCAAGGTAGTGTTAACAAATGAATTTGTCTTTTATTTCTGAGCTTTTCCTAAACTTGTATTTTCTTCATAATTATCATGTGTTTATAGTACATCACAGATTTAATATAAAACATTTACCAAAATATTATCCCTATGTCAACAACTCAGAAGCAGCCACTGTTTTGGCAATTGTTTCCTTCAGTCATTTCTCCAATGCTATATATACATAATTTGGATTATTATGTACTGATTTTTTTAATCTTACTTTTTTGAAACCTAATTTGTACATAATGATTTGCCATTCCATTAGAATAACTTAAAATCATAAAATAAATATCTTTTTGTATACTCCATCATATGGATAAATCATCAATTTTTAAATTATTTGATCTTCTTGTATTAAGTGAAAACAATAAATAAGTTGAATATTAAATACAAACTAAAGTTACATAAAAATTCTTATATGTTCTCCAATTGTATTAACTTAAGGACAGATATCTACAAGTAAATTTTTTTGAAGTTCTAAAATGACACCAGACTGATTTTTAGTAAAGTTATGTCAATTTATATTTTCTCTATGTAGAGAGTGTCTATCTGAATCATAGTACTATCACTAAAATTGAGCAATATATGTATGAAAACAGTCTTCAAAAATGTAGGAACACAAAAAACCTGCTTTATCCTATTTCTGTTTACAAGTTAAACAATTTTTTTCACATGATTACTTGCCATTTATATTTTCTCCCTTGTAATTTTCATTTAATCTTTGGAGTAACTTAGATTTTATTTACTACTAGTATTATTGTATAATCTAAAAATCATTTATTTGTCTACTCTAAATAGTTTACCATTTGTAGCACCTCCTGATAATTACTGTTGTCTGGGCTTTCTGATTTTTGAGGCCATTTATATTGATGATGAAGTTCAGTCTCAAACTCTTATTTGGTTTCTGCTTTCTGTACTTGCTATGATTTCTTTCTGCTCTGCTTGTTCTGTTGATCAACATGCCTCTCTATTTTATGCTACACTCTTTTAATCATTGTAATATGTTAGTCTGCATTTTCCATGACACTTTCTAGGTTCTTTCTGGGGTGAGGATGAAGGAGAGAGTTGGGAGATGTTTGCAGAGCATCCTATGCCTCCTTTGATTTTAAATACATTTGTAGGAACATAATTTATTTTTCTAAGTTATGTTACTATTTCTATAAATGTTTTATATTTTCATGCATTATTTCCTAATTTATGAGAAGTGTCTTTTGAGGATATGAAAATCTTTGCCCCCCCAAATTAGGAAAACATGTACAAATATGAAGTTTCCACAATACGTTACATTTATTTTTCCATTTGTACATTACAATTATATGTAATAGTGGGTTTCATTATTCCATATTTGTACCTGCATATAATATAATTGGATCAATCTCATTTTCCTGTACCTTCCTTTCCCTCCCCTCTGCCCTTCACTATCTGCTTGCTCTGATCTTCTAATCCTTCTTCTAATTTTATTATTATTTTAATTGGTACATTATAATTATAAAGGCTAACAATACATTGCATTTCAAAAGAAAGGCTTCTTTTCCTCTGAATTTCATGAAACTGACATGATCATGTTTTATTCAGGGAGAAGATAATGAAATCTCCCTCACTGCATATGTCATCAACGCTCTGCTTGAAGCTGGTCATCCAGTCTCAGTAAGTCGCTCACAAGCGATACCACTAACTAGCTTCTTAAGAATTCAAAACTTTATGCTAACAATATAGTAATAGATCTAAAACTGTATGTCCAGAGCTATTGCAGAATACTGCTAAACCAATTTCCTTCTGTTAGATTTAAATACAAGGTGTCCCCAAAAGGTATTGTGTGGGATGATGCAAGAACATTCAAAGGTAAAATGATTAGATTATGAGAGGTGTAACCTGATTAGTGCATTAACTTACTAAAATGGATTAACTGGGTGGTAATTATAGGAAGGCAAGGTGTGACTGGTGAAGATGGGTCACTATGGATGTGACTTTGGAATTCATATTTTGTCCTTGAGCAGAGCTCTCTCTGCTTAATTACTATCTTGTCCTGAGCTGCTTTCCTCTAACAAGCCCTTCAACCATGATTGTTCTGCTTCATCTCAGGCCCACAGCTGACTGTGGGCTAACCCTCTGAAATCTTGAGCCAAAATAAATTTTTCCTTCTAAGTATTTATTTAAACAGTGATTTAATAGTCAAATCACATTGTGCAGGTAGAACTATGCAGATATTAAAAATAAATTCATTGAATTTCCCTTTGAACATTTCAGCACAAACAAGATTCATTCCTGATTTTTTTCTAGTAAAAACATACCTACCTGTATTTGGACATATGTTTTCATGTGCAAAGATTTTTTCTTTTCCTTTCCTTTTGCAGTTTGTGGCAGTTCAAAAGGGTCTCCAGTGCATAGAGGCTGCATATAGGAAGAGAGTTCTGACTACCTATGACCAGGCTCTTTTGGCCTACACTTTCAGTTTAGTACAATATAAAGAAAAAAGAGAATTCTTCATCAATGAGCTGAGCAAGAAAGCAAAGAAAGCAGGTGAGTACCTTTGACATCTTTGGAATCACATGTTGAACAAGAAAAATGGCTAGAAGGGGTATAATTAATATCCTTTCATGTTTCTGTATTTCTAATTGTGGGGTTTGCACTCCCTCAGATATCACCGGTCCAGTTACACGCATATAAAATCCTGTGCTTTGACATAGGTGCTATTACTGACTTCCCTTCACTTTTTTCTCAGGTGGCTCAGTGTATTGGGAACTGGAAGAGCGAATTTCTATGGAAGGCTCATCCTCTTTCTACTATCCTCAGTCTTCCTCTGCAAACATAGAGACAACCTCTTATGGCCTACTAGCCCTTCTTTCCAAGCCGAGGCTGACTTCAGAAGAGCTGTCCAGTGCTTCACAGGTTGTACAGTGGGTAGCAAAGCAGCAAAATTCCTATGGAGGTTTCTCCTCCACAAAGGTAACAATATATTCTCTAAATCTCTAAGAAAACTGGGCACCTACTCGGCCCTGGCAGTGTTGGTCTTTTAATGTATAAATTATATTTTTCCTGCGGGTGGCAGGGGAGCGGGGGTTGTGGCTCAGCGGTAGTGCTCACCTAGTACATGCGGGGCCCTGGGTTAGATCCTCAGCACCACATAAAAATAAGTAGATAAAATAAAGATATTAAAAATATATATTTTTCCAATTCAATTTGATATCACTATTAAGCTTGCTATCCTTATTTCACCTGTAACTCATAGTAATCTTTAATTGGTGTACATTAATTGTACAGAATAGTGGATTTCAATGTGGTATGTTCACACGTGCCTATAATTTTTAAATTTGCTGTGTTTCAGGTTTGGGGGAATATTTTCTCTAGTAAGAACTGCAAGTATTTATTCAAAAGATAATTAGCTTTTAATTTTTTTCTGTATAGAAGAAAGCCTTTTAATGCAATAGCTTAACACACAGTTCAAAAACTCAGTCAGTTCAAATTAACTTCAACATATTACAAAGAACTAAGAAGCCTGGAGGGGCCACCACTTTGGGGAGGAGGGTGGGGAGGCAAATTGCTTCCCAGAATGGAAGGAAACTGACCTCAAGGAGGCCCCTCTCCCCATCCCAAGAGGTGTGTCCATAACCTTTGGGCTCTTGCAATAGCTTAGGTACCTCCATGCAGAAGGCAGCAGCACAGAGTCAAGGGCAGAGTCATCTAAGGATCACAGCTCTGCCTTCTCACCAGAGCAGGCCTGGAAAAAAGGCACTGGGGCTGACACAGGAAACTGTTCCCAAGACAGGGTGGGGACAGCAGCTGCAGCACTGGAGAACCAGCTCAACAGACTGATTTGGGTGTAGGTGGGCCAGGGATTTTAGCTTCTCCCCCACCTCTACCCAGGAGCTAAGTTCAGATTAACTGCAGAGAGGTGAGGTCTGATGCAGCTACAAAGGCAGCATTCAATCTGCAGTACACTTGAGGCAGGGACAAAGCCAAGTGCTTTGCTATTGAGGACCTGCTTGTCTGATATGCTAGCTAACTGAGGCAGCAGGGTGGGAACAGGGCTCTAGCTTCACACTCAGCTCTAGCAAGGCCCTTTGTGGTGAAACCATGTCTGTGCTTGACTATGCTGACTTAACTTGAACAAGCACAGCCTCTCAAAGGTGGGGGCCACTGCTGTCGAAGGGGCTGAGGAGGGTATTTCAGAGCTCCCTGTGGGGCATGCTAGGTTTCGGGGGTGGCTGCAGGGGAGGACACCCCTGGCTTCTCTGGGAAGGTCTGACAAAAGATTCCTGCTGCCCTTTAAAGTTTTATTTCAGTTTCTGGTTAACTTCCTGCCTTAGCTTCTGTGCAGGGCCATTCCTGGGCTCAATTTGTAGGAGGCTGCTAATGTCTGCAAGGCTGGATTTATAGTCCTTGAGTGACTTGTAGGCTTGAGCCCGTTAGGTACTGGGAATTGAACACAGGGAAGCATTACTACTGAGCTACATCCCTGTTTTAGTCAGCTTTTATGCTGCTGTGACTAAAAGACACGACCAGAAAAATGTTAGAGGAATAAAAGTTTATTTGGGGGCTCATGGTTTCAGAGACTGTCCATAGATAGTCCACTCTATTCCTTGGAGCTCAAGTAGGGGCAGAACATCATGGCTGAAGAGTGACAGAAAGAAGCAGCTCACATAATGATCAGAGAGCAGAGAGGGAACTCTCCACTTGCCAAATACAAATATAGACCTCATGTTCCCAGGGCCCCACCTCCTCCAGCCATACTCCACCTGCCTTCAGTTACTACTCAATTCATCCCATCAGGTGATTAATTCACTGTTTGGGTTACAGCCCTCATAACCCAATCATTTCTCCTCTAAACTTTCTTGCATTGTCTCACACATGAGTTTTTGGGGACACTTCACATCCAAACCACAACAATCTCCAGTTCTTTTCATTTTTTTATTATTTAGGTATCATTAAGATGCTGAGGACCTCCCTACATTGCTGAGGTGTGCCTGGAACTTGTGGTCCTCTTGCCTAAGCCTCCAGAGTCACTGAAATTACTGATGTACACTACTACACCTGGAACAAACAAACAAAAACCAAAAGCATTTATTCTTGATAAATTATACAATGTCCAAGACAATATAGTTCACAAAACAATGAAAAATTAACAAAAATTGCAGTAGCTTTTAAAATTATTTTGAATGAATCACAGCTACATTTGACTGTGATTTCTAAGTCCTAGAATATGCTCTAATACAATCCTGTCATTATCATTTTAGGATACTGTTGTGGCTCTCCAAGCTCTAACTCTATTCCAAAGGCTTACTTATTCTAAGAACAGACAAAATTTGGTGCAAATTTCCTCTGACAAAGCATTCAATATGGCCTTCGAAGTGAATGAAGAGAACCGATTGCTGCTACAACAATTTCCATTATCAGAAATTCAGAAAAACTACACTGTGGATGTGAGTGGTGATGGCTGTGTATACATGCAGGTAAATCTGGACTTTTTCCCTTATTTATCACAATTGTCAAATTCACATGAAACTAAAAAGTGTAGTATAACCAATACCCAGATCAACATTGTTCACATTTTTTCTATTTGCTTTACTTGTTTTTTCTTTTTTGACTGAATTTTAAAATAAATTAGAGGCATCACACCACTCCTGAGTATGTTATAATGCAGCTCCAAAATGTTCCATTGTTTGGCTGCAATGCCATTATCACAACTAGCACAAGAGCATAATAGTTTATAATATAATTTAATTACCACCAAATCTATTTTGTAGTTGTTTTCTTTTTCAAACCAGATTCAGTCATGGAAATGCTTTTCAATTGGTCATTAAGCTTCATAAATCTCTTTTAATTTAATAGATCTATCATGTCCTTTATATTTTTGTGTGTGTGACATTAACTATTGAATTAATAATTAAATAGACTCAGACTATTTGTGTTGTAGAATGTCCTTCATTCTGGATTTATCAGATTGTTCTCTTTTGAGTATTATTTAATTTGTGCCTCATTACCTGTGTTTTCTATTAACTGAAAGTTAATCTTGTATTCATTTTGCTCACATACAGAAATATATCACTCTTGATGTTATTATGTTTTATCATTAGCTGAACACCTTCAAATAATGGCTAAATTTCTTCTTCTGTTTTATTTTCTGATTTGCATCTACCAATTAATATTTAAAATATTACATTGGGACCATGCAAAAGTCAATTTTTGTATCAATTTTCATCAACATGTCTTAACATACATTGAAGATCTTTGCCTATATAAGATACTTCAATAAGGGCTATGAAGTGGTGAATATTAATTCTAATATACCTTCTGTTTTTATTAGCTGGCATTTTTACACAGTATAGATATGACAGAGTGTATTAAATAAATTAAGTATGAATGGACATTTGGATTATTTTTCTTCTTTCTCTATTACATAGAGTATTGTAATAAATAATATATGCAAATTACTTCAACTTGGGCAAATGCAACTTCAGAATACATTTCTATTAGTGTGATTATTAGGTCAAATTAAATCTTTAACCAAATGTATTTTCAACTCATGTTATTGTTGAGTTTGATTCTATAATTTTTTATTCATTTAATACAGGTATTCTCCTTAATATTGGAACTCTTGCATTATAATATTAGCTATTTCTTACAACAAAAATCAGATCATTTTAATTATCTCCCCAAAGATAGTATGGATATAATTTAGCTATGCTATTGCTTATCTGTGTAAGTTTTGAAAAGTTAGTAATCTCTCTGAACCTCATTTCCCTTTTTTACAATGAAAAAGACTAAAGTAGCACTGGATTCACTGGGCCATTGGAAATAATAAGTTATTACAGAAAAAGCACTTAAAAGGGAATACATAGTATATGCTCAATAAATGTTAACTTATCATAACTACTATTACCAGTGGTATATAAAATAGGAAGTACATAGGTTCAAATTGATTTTTAAATTAATTTTAAACTTCAATAAGGAGGTAATAAGTGAAAAATTATTTTTATTGATATGTGATATATTCTATGTTTATTTAAGACAACTCTGAAATATAATATCCTGCTGCCCAAGAAGTCATCTGGATTTTCCCTTTCTGTAAATACAGCCAATGCTTTCTGCAGAGGATTATTTGATGCAAAGTTTGATCTTGTGGTTTCAGCCAGGTAATAACATTTTTTGTTTTGTTGGTAAATTAAGATGTGTCTCCACCTCTAATAAAGATAGCCTAGGTTTTCTTCCTAACTTCATGTGAAACCATACCTCAATCTTTTTATGAAAGAAGTTGGCCTATTTCTTTTATCTAGGGAAATATATTTTATCTTGTTTAAATTACCAAAATTGTGTGCAATAAACTAGATAAAAAATAAACATGGCTTCAAAAACGTTAAATAGAAGACAAAGAAGAGAATTGTACAAAAAAGTTTTATAAATTTCTCTATAATAATTGTATTCCCTCCCAGCCACTTGGGAGGCTGAGAAAGGGAGATCATAAGTTCAAAGCCAGCCTCAGCAAAAGCAAGGCAATAAGCAACTCAGTGACAAGTTAGTTATCTCTCTGAATCTTATTTCCCTCCTTTATAAAATGAAGACTAAAGTAGCATTGAATTCACTAGACCATTGGAAATAATAAGTTATTACATAAAAAAGCACTTAAAAGGGAGTATATAGTATATGCTCAATAAATGTTAATTTATCATTAAGCAACTAAGCAACCCTGTCTCTAAATAATATACAAAATAGGACTGGGGATGTGGCTCAGTGACCAAGTGCCCTTGAGTTCAATCCCCAGTACCAGAAAAAAAGCAAGAATTGTATTTGTCTCAAATTTCTATTTCATAAATCAACATATTATAGCATATTGTAGTTCTTACTTTGGGAACTCCAAATTCCAAAACAAGAATATTACTTGGGCTCTGTTTTCTATGTCCACTTGGAAATGGATTGAAATGTATGTTGTTTCATTTTGGAATACCACTAATTTCAGTTTATTCTGAGGGTTTAGTCTCAGAACAATAAATGTAAATATATTTTATTGGTAAACTGTTTTCTTAAATAATAATCAACACTTATCTGAGTTTTAAATTTTGTATTTCTTAAAGTTATTCTGGAAGGCACATCTCTTCCAACATGGCAATCATTGATGTGAAGATGCTCTCAGGATTTGTACCTGATAAATCTTCAGTTGAGAAGGTAAAGAATTAAATACTTATATTTAAAAGAGCTTCAGAATAGCTATAATGTATTATGCTCTGTGTTATACATTTGTCATAAATTGATGAAAATACAACACATATTCTATTCTTAAGGAATAAAGATTAAATCACATATATATCCAATAGAACATTATTCAAAGTTCTCAAATTTATTTGAATTGAGCTAGTATCACACTAAATGGTGGATAAAAATTGAAAGCTTTCTCTTGAATATGTAAAACAAGACAAGAATGCCCATTCTCACCACTTTTATTCAATACATTACTAGAAGTCCTACACGGAGCAAAAAAAGTCAAGAAAGTAAATAGAAGGCACCAATTAGGAAGCAAGAAGTGAAATTCTCTCTCAATGCTGGTGACATGATCATACAAAAGACTCAGAAAAAAAACAACTGTTAGAACTGATAAACAAATTCAATAAAGTTATAGATTAAAGATCAATGTACAAAATCAGTAGAATGTTAAAATACTAACAACAAATTATCTGAAAAGGAATTTAATTTATAATAGCATCAAAAATAAATGAAAATCAGGGTTGGGGTTGTGGCTCAGTAGTGGAACACTTGCCTGACTTGTGTGAAGCACAGGGTTTGTTCTCAGCACCACATATATAAGATCCATTGACAACTAAAAATATTTAAAAATAAATAAATAAATAAATGAAAAAAAAAAATATATATATATATATATACACACACACACATACATACTTCAGAGTAAATGTGACCAAACAGGTAAAGAATTCTGTACATTGAAATTATATAATATTGATTTAAAAATTGAAGGAAACACAAAAAAAGTGGAATTATCTTTCATGTTCATGGATTGAAAGAATTAATATTGTTAAAATACCCTTACTAATCAAAGCAGTGTACAGTTCAGTACAATCCCTCTCAAAATTCTAATGGCATGCTCACTAAAAATAGAAAAAAAAAAACAATTCTCAAAGTTTTGGGAACCAGGAAAAACTCTAAAGAGCCAAAACAGTCTTCACAAAAAGAACAAGGGCAGAGATATCAACTCCTCTTTAATTTCAAAACTTATGAGAAAACAATTATAATCAAAAGAGCATTGTATTATAACAACAGACATACTGACCAATCGAACAAGACAGAAACTTAGAAATATACCCAACTAGAATCAATTGATTTTGGGCAAAGATGTGAAGAATACACATGGGAAAGGACAGTCTCTTTAATAAATGGTGCTGCTGAGAAAATTGAATATCTACACACAGAAGAATGTAATTGAACCTTTGTCTCACACCATATATAAAAATCAACTCAAGATGTATGTCAGATTCAACAGTTGAGGTACTAGACCAAAACAAGATAAAAACTCCATAACGTGGGTCTGGGTAATGATTTCTTGAATAGAACTGAAAAATTCAGGCAACAAAAGCAAAACCAGGCAAATAAGATTGCATCAAACTTAAAAGTATCTGCACAGCAAAGAAAATAATTAGAGAAATGAGGAATTATACCCCATCTATGTATGATATATCAAAGTACATAAATGCATTCTACTATCATGTGTTACTAATTAAACAAAAACATTTCTTTAAAATAGTGAAGAGACAACCTATAGGATGGGAGAAAATATTTGCAAACACAATCTGATAAGGGGCTGATATTGAAATTACATAAGAAACTCAAACAACTCAGTAGCAAGAAAACAAATAATCCAATAAAAACAGGCAAATAATTTGAAAAGACATTTCTCAAAATAAGAGAATAAATGACCAAAAAATAGATAAAAAATTCTCAAGACATCTAATCATCAGAGAAATGCTAATTAAAACCACAGTGAGCTAACACCTTTCAGATGTTAGAATTGCCATTATCGAAACCATGAATGATAACCAATTTTGGCATTGATGGTGCAGAAGTAGTGCCCTTGTACATTATTGGTGGGAATATATTACTGTTTAGCCATTTTGGAAGATAACATGGGATTTCTTCAACAAACAAAATAGAATTACTGTACAGTCCAGCATCCCCACTTCTGGGCAAATATGCAAAGGAATTGAAATTGGCATATCAAAGAAACATCTGTACTCCCATGTTCATTTCAGCATTATTCATATTGGCCAGAATAAGGAAGCAGCTTATGTGTACAACAGCAGATAAATTGATAAAGGAAATGTGGTTTGTGTGTACAATAGCATATATGTAGAGTGGAATGCTAAAGTCTCTAAAATAGAAATTCTATCATTTGTAACAATGTGGATGAAACTGGAGGATATTATGCTAAATGAAATAAGCCAGGCAGAGAAAAAATACCACATGATCTCATTTATATGTGAAATAAAAATTTTAAAATGTGATGACATGAAAACAGAGTAGAATAATTTGGACCAGAGTTTTGGGGCAAGAGGGAGAGCTAGTAAAAGAAAAGATGTTGATCAAAAAGTACAGCATTTCAGTTATACCAGAGGAATAAGTTTTAGTGACATATGGCACTACACATAGACCATGGTTAATAATACTGTATGTTTTAAACCTGATGGAGGGATAGAGAAGTTGGTGCAATAATGAATATATTAGCTATTTCATTTGAATCTTTCTTCAGTATATAGATAGATGAAAATACCACAATGCACTCTGTAAATATGCACAACTATTATTTTCCAATTAAAAATAAATTTATGTTGAAGTTGAAAAGGTAAGTTAGTGTTTCGTTATTCTATTCTATTCTATTATTCTACTTAATATATTTTTTTTAGAAACCAATATTATACAGACAGATCTCTCAAAAATGTTGAACAAATGATACCCAAAGATTAGTGTCTATTGTTGAGGCTACATGGAAACTTCACAAGTATTTATAAAGATGCAAGAAAATTACCAAATTAAAATTAAATATTTTTATCTTTGGATTATTAGTTGTTCATACTTCTAGTCCCCTAAATGTTCAGCATACTTTTTTGCCTTATTTTTAGCTTCAAGAAGATGGCAAAGTACAACGCATAGAAATCAAAACCACACATGTGTTTTTCTATTTGGAGAATGTAAGTTTAATATCATAATTTGATTTGGCTATTAGTGTATATGCTACTGACACAATTGATTTTTATTTTTTATGTTTTTTTTTATATTTTCCTATGGGTATAAGTACCAAAAGATCATTGTTTTATCTTTGTTTTTGTTTGTTTTGTTGTTGTTGTTACTTTCATAGTTTCATTTTGTTTTGGTTTTGGAGGTACTGGGGATTGAAACCAGGGCCTTGAGCATGCTAGAAGCTATCAGTGACCTACATCTCCACCTCTCCAAAAGAGCATTTTTAAAATAAGTCTAAATATTTGAAATTAGGAAAAAAGGTTAAAATATGCTTTATATGCTAAAAATATTGATTTATTCCCAGGTTACTCAAAAGGAAATTCAATTCTCATTTTCCATTGAACAAGATGCACTTGTATCCAACATCAAGCCTGCATCTGTCCAGCTTTATGATTACTATGCAACTGGTAAGAATTTTACTTCATTTGAGTGCCATCATATTCTACATTTAATTATTCATAAGCCAATTATTGCTTTCTCCACTGATGTTATAGTTTCTCTTTTTGAAAACTTCGCTTGTTATTTGGTGTTTTTAAACTTTGCATATCATCTAATACAAAGTACTTCAGAGTTTTAATAGCTAACTTTTGTACAAAAGTTCATTTACAGAACATGGATAACATGTACCAAAGATCATGTGCAAAAGATTATACCTGAAAACACTTAAGAATGATCATATACATTTATACAAAGTCATAGGAATAAATGTACATCTGACAGTTTTCAATCAAAGAAGTTGTTATAGTAGCATAGTGTATGAGAACTTATTTATAAACAGATAATAAAGATGTTTTCTTCTTAAACAATGTTGTAAGACTGTTTTGAGTAACAATTTCTCTCTTCCAGATGAATTTGCAGTTGCAGAATACAATACACCATGCAAACAGATATCTTTTGAAACCTTTTAGTTCTCAAGAGAAGTGAACTGTGATGGAAAGGAAGACACTTTGGAATTGGGATTTATGTTAAGAGAACATTGCCACTGTTTCAACCAAAGAAAAGTTTCAGAATCTTCACAATGCAGCACATGTTCAAGTTCTCCCACCAACAGCATCCTCCCTCAGTCACTCCATCACCAATTTCATTCTTTCTGCCTGAGGACTTTCTCTGGAGTCCTGGTAGCCAGCTTAGCCTGTGTACAATTTTAAATGGGAAGCACAGGCTTAATGTTTACAAGAGCAAACTTCAACTTGCAGAGACTAAAACCACTAGGCTCCTGCCTCCTGCTTTTACTCAGAGAACTCTGGGATCATTCCACATGCTTCTGATGAAATCACCTTGAAATCAGTGTAAGATCAGGCGAGGTGGGCAGTGACCAAAGGAGGCAGGTTTAAAAAGGCCTCTGAACAAGGCTTTATTTGAGATATCACTCCTGGGCGGAACTCGATCAGACTGACAGGGTGGACTGGAGAAGGGTCTGAGAACCCCATGGAAGCTGGGATTTTATGGGGCTGAGGCAGGAAGGGAGGGGCTTGAGACAGGAAAAGGTGTTTTTAGAGTCCCTTGGCCCTCTGGAGTTGGCTGGGGGAGCTGGCTGAACTCTAGGATTGGCCAGGGGGTTCTGATGATTGACAGGCAATAGTCAGGAGATCCTGCTGATTGATAGGCTTTCTGTCGGTGCCTGATAGATGTTTCTTTCCCACGTGGGCTGCTTTGTTCTAAATCACCGCCACTGACCTGATAATCAGCATTTCATTTTCTCATAAATCGGCCTCCATAGATAGTTTCTTAAATTAGCCCTTTTGCTTTCTTGCACAATCTCCCTGATCTCTCACTGTTGTTTCCTGAGATCACCTCTGAAAATAATTATCTGCACTCCAGTCCTTGCTTCAGATTCTGCTTTCAGAACAAAGATAATGTATCACAGCAATCCCTGAATAACTACATAAAATGTTTTGTTAGGTATGAAATATCTGTCTGTGTTGTTAATTTAGTTCTAGTGTTTGTTTATACTGTAGAAAAGTAGAACTTTTACAACATTTCAATATAAATATTGCTATTTTGACAAATATTATTGAGTAATACCTGATAAGCATCTGTGTATTTTATCTTCCATTTCAAAATTAAATTTCTTTTCTCAGTATAAACCTAGTGTGAAGTAAATACATTCTCCTTTTCTTCTTACCACAATCACTTGGGGTATTTCTGAAAATATATTTGTAAGATTCTCTTGGATATAAAAAATATGTATTTTAATATAAGATCAAATTTCCCCAAATTCTACAAATCTGGAGAATACACAAGCATGAAGATCTTACAGTGATACAGGAAAGATAACAAAATCATATTTAATCATTTTTTATTTTTTAAATAAATATGTTTGAGTACTAAATATGATATTTTAATTAAGATGATATTATATCAGATAAAGTGGAAAAGATTTCTCAAAATGTGCCATGAAGTACTTGAAGAAGTTGAATACATGTGAGCACCTGGCCCAAGTTATCACTAACTCCCAGAGATAATATTGATTTAATATTGATTTCATTCTGTGATTGCAGAAACTGCATCATGAAAACTCTCACTGAGATGATTAGCTTTATAAAGGAAAGCAAATTAAAACAGCACAAACAAGTCAATGCCAATCAAGTGATTAAATCAAATTTGTTCAGCTCACATATACTCTTTCAAATCTGATGAAAGCTTCAGAGTCTATAACTATAAAGATTCTCTGTCATGTGAATATATAGAATTTCTAGGTATTATTTTAATCTGTGAAGTTTACTTATGGAAAAATTATATTTAGAATCCTAGGAAAACCAGAATTTTCCCTGAAGAATCTACTTTCTAATACTCAGCTTTCACCTAAAATTCAGAAAGTACTTTTGTGATGCCAAAGCATATTAGGCATAACTGTATGGAAGGGACAAAGAAAGGAAAAAATATGCTGTTTAAAACTCATTTTTTTTCACTTGTAGAATTTGGATTTGAGAAGGGACATACAGGAATGGTGATTTTTAAATTTAATTTAATTTAATTTTTGGTATATCAGGTATTGAACCCAGGAGAACTTAAACACTGAGCCACATCCACAGACTTTTTTATTTTTTATTTTGAGACAGGTTCTCACAAAGTTGCCTAAAGCCTTGTTAAATTGCTCAGGCTGGCCCTGAACTCATGATTCTCCTGCCTCAGTCACTTGAGTTGCTGAGATTACAGGCATACGCCATCACATCCTACTGATAAATTCCTAATAATTTATTTTTATTCTGTCAAATGGCAGTTTTTCTTTCTCAGCTTAATAGATAGGTTTCTGGTTTTGTTCTTGCACAATATTCGCCAGAGATCCCACAAAGAAATCAAATTTAGCTGGTATATCCTACCTGTGGTACTCCTGAATGTCCTGAATTGAGAGAACATTATGATACTTCACTCATGGTAATTGCTTGAATACAAAGTTTTTCTACCTTTAGATGAAATAAAAAAGCATTTAAACAGAGTGATATTATGTATTATTTTAGTGTTGTTTCAGTTAGAAGGCAAAATAAAGATGTGTGAACTTCTGGGACTGGATTTTGTCTCTTGGTGTCTCTAAATTTTTCCCCAATGAGATTAAAAAACAAAACAAATTTTCATTTGTCCTTGAGAAGGAAGTCAGTCTTAAACTAGGGGAAGATACCAAACTCTTATTAAATCTATCCTCACTTAATAATATCTGATCTTTTAGAGACTTGTAAACTTCATTAACTTTTACCTTAGGGACATCTATGCAGGGAATAATCTACCTAGTGAACAGGTTACATATTAATAATAACAATAATAATAATAGCAGCTGAAAATAGCACCTGTGACTTAATTTATTCTTCATATATTTGGGAATAAATGATTCCACTCTTCATGTCCAGAACAAGGTTGCTTCTAGAAAGTAATTTATGAAATGAAACTATCACTGTGTCCTGAAATAAATCAGCAGAAAAAATGTTTGCTTTACATCTCTTCTGTATAGGGAAATACCCTCTGATTTTCTTTTACAATCAATCTCTTTCAGTACCTAAAGATACTATTTATTTAATCAAATCATATTTATATTGTAGTAGAATCAGTAACAGGTAAAAATCAATTTTTGCAAGGGCTCCTCACCCCAAGGGCAGTCAATTTTCTTATAATATGAAAACTGCAAAACTGTTTTTCCTCCAATTCCTAAGCTAACATTCAAAAAATTGTAGAATGGTGTTTGATGAAGAATAAAGTTCAATAAATTTTTAGAGGTGAAGTTTATTTAGGGCTCACAGTTTCAGAGGTCTCAGTCTAGTGGTGGTCTCTGTGGTATTGGAAAACAGCTCAGGATATGACCACCAGGAAGCAGAGGGAGCAATTTCACCAGGGAAAAAAATTATACCCCAAAGACATGACTCCAGTGAACAACCTCCTCTAGCCACACCCTTTCTGCCTGCAGTTACAGCCCAATCAATCCATATTGGTAGGCTAAGCCACTGATTAAGTCACACCTCTCATAACCTATCATTTCATTATTTCACCTCTGAATGTTTTTGCATTATCTCACACACTAGCTTTTGGGGATACCACAAATCCAAACTATAACATTCTGTCCTGGCCTCTAAAAGCTTATGCCCATTCCACAATGCAAAGTACATTTATTCCATTCCCAGGAATCCCACAGTCTCTCCATATTTTGCATTGTCTAAAAGTCCAAGTCCAAAGTCTTCTCTGAGTCTCAAGGTAAAATCTCAGCATAATTTTGTAAAAATAAAAAGCAAGTTATATATATCCAATATATAAAGAAACAGAGTAAGTAATGGCTTCCCACAGGGAGAGAGAGAGGCACTGAAAAAAGAGATGGGACCAAAGCAAGACTAAAATCCAACTGGGCAAACCAAGCTCTGAAAGAAAATAGATGCTAACCAAGAATCTTATAGTCAGAAAAATTAAGCTTTAGATTTGAAGATGAAATAAAAACTTTCCATGATAAACAAAAGTTAAAAGAATTTACAACTATAAAGCCTGCACTACAGAATACCCTCAGCAAAATATTCCATGAAAAGGAAATTAAAATCATCAAAGGGAGGTGTTAAGGGAAAACCAATCAAAGGAGAAACCACATCAAGTTAAATACCAAAAATAAACAAAAATGACCAGGAATACAAATCATGTCTAAATAATAACCCTGAATGTTAATGGCCTAAACTCACCAATCAAAAGACAAAGACTAGCAGACTTGACTAAAAAAAGAAGACCCAACAATATGATATCTTCAAGAGACTCTTCTCACAGGAAAAGGCATACACAGACTGAAGGTGAAAGGTAGGGAAAAAAAAAAAAACATATCACTCACATGGACTGCAGAAATAAGTAGGGATTTCCATGCTTATATCAAATAAACTAGACTTCAAGCCAAAGTTAATCAAAAGGGATAAAGAAGGAGATTTCCTACTTAAGTAAACCATACATCAACAAGACTTAACAGTTATAAATATATATATGCCCCAAACAATGGAGCATCTAAGTTCATCAAACCTTCTCAAGTTCAAGAGTCAAATAGACCACAACACAATAATTCTGGGTGACTGTAACACATCTCTCTCACCACTAGATAGATCTTTCAAACAAAAGTCAAATAAAGAAACTATAGAACTCAATAATACAATCAACAGACTTAACTGACATATATAGAATATTTCATCCATAAATGAGTGAATGCATTTTCTTTGCAGCAGCATATGGATCCTTCTCTAAAACAGTTCATATATTATGCCACAAAGTAACTCTTAGCAAATACAAGAAAAGTAAAGATACTACCTTGCATTTGGCAAAATACAGCACCCCTTCATATTCAAAACACTACAAAAACTAGTGATAACAGGAACATATCTCAACATGTCTCCAACATCTGGAGACTAAATAATATGCTATTGAACAGAATATGGATTCCAAAAGACATCAGGGAGGATACTAAAAAATTCTTAGAGGTAAATAAGAATACTGATACAACATATCAGAATGGGACACTATGAAGGCAGTACTAAGAGGAAAGTTCATTGCATGGAGTTCATTCCTTAAAAGAAGAAAAAGTCAAAAAATAAATGACCTAACATTACATCTCAAAGCCCTAAAAAAGAAGAACAAATAAACACCAAAAGCAGTAGAAAACAGGCAATAATTAAAATCAGAATTGAAATCAACAAAATTGAAACAAAAGAAACAATTGAAAAAATTGACAAAACAAAACAAAAGTTGGGTCTTTGAAAAAGTAAATAAATAAAATTGATAAACCATTAGCCATGCTAATGAAGAGAAAGAGAGAGAAAACCCAAATTACTAACATCCACGATGAAAAAGGAAATATCATGATGGACACTACAGAAATACAGAAGATAATTAGAAATTATTTTGAAAATTTGTACCCAACTAATATAGAAAATATTGAAGGCATTGACAAATTTATAGAGTCATATAATTTGCCCAAACTGAATCAAGATGATATACACAAGTTAAACAGATCAATTTCAAGCAATGAAATAGAAGATACCATCAGAAGCCTACCAAACAAGAAAAATCACAGGAACAGGTGGACACACAGATCAGTTCTACAAGACCTTCAAAGAAGAACTAATACCAATACTCCTCAAATTATTCCATGAACTACAAAAAGAGGAAACACTTCCAAAGTCATTCTATGGGGCCAATTCACCCTGATTCCAAAACCAAACAAAGACACATCAAAGAAAGAAAATTTCAGACCAATATCTCTAATGAACATAGAAGCAAAAATGCTCAATAAAATACTGGCAAGCCACATACAAAAATATGTTTAAAAAATAGTGCACCACATCCAAATGGGGTTCATCCAAGGGTTGTAAGGTTTGTTCAACATATGATAATCAATAAGTGTAATTCATCACATCAATAGACTTAAAGATAAAAATCATATGGTCATCCCCATAGATGCACAAAGGCATTTGACAAAATACAGCACCTTTTCATATTAAAAACATTAGAAAAACTAGGAATAATAGGAATATATCTCACCATTGTAACAGATATCTATACTAAAGCTTCAGGCCAACATTATTTTAAATGGCAAAAAATTGAAAGCATTCCCTCTAAAAACTTGAACAAGACAGGATGCCCTCTTTCACCACTTATATTTAACATAGTTCTTGAAATTCTAGCCAGAACAATTAGACAAAAGAAATTAAAGAGATACAGATAGGAAAAGAAAAACTCAAACTATCACTATTTGCCAAAAACATGATTCAATACCTAGAAGATCCAAAAAATTCCACCAAAAAACTTTTAGAACTAATGAATGAATTCAGCAAAGTATCAGGATAAATCAAAGGAATTTCTCTATATCAGTGACAAATCCTCTGAAAGAGAAACTAGGAAAACTACCCCATATACAATAGCCTCAAAAAAATTACTTATTGAAAGAGGTGAAAGACCTCCAAAAGTAAAATTACAGAACCCTAAAGAGAAAAATCAAAGAAGATCTTAGAAGATGGAAAGATCTACTTTGTTCTTCAATAGGCAGAATTAATATTGTCAAAATGACCATACTACCAAAAGCACTGTACAGATTTAACACAATTCCAATCAAAATCCCAATGACATTCTTCATAGAAATAGAAAAAGCAGTCATGAAATTCATCTGAAAAAAAAATAAGAGACCCAGAATAGCAAAAGCAATCCTTATCAAGAAGAGTGAAGCAGCTGACATCACTATACCAGACCTTAAACTATACTACAGAGCAATAGTAACAAAAACAGCATTGTATTGGCACCAAAATAGACTTGTAGACCAATGTACACAATTGTACACAGAGACAAACCCACCTAAATGCATTTATTTCATACTAGACAAAGGTGCTAAAAACATATATTGGAAAAAGATAGCTTCTTCAACAAATGGTGCTGGAAAAACTGAAACTCCATATATAGCAAAATGAAATTAAACCTCTATCTCTCACCATGCACAAAATTCAACTCATAGTGGATCAAAGACCTAAGAATTAGACCAGAGACCCTATGCCTTATAAAAGGAGAAGTAGGTCCAAATCTTCATCATGTTAGATTAGGCCCCAACTTTCTTAAGAAGACTCCTATAACACAAGAAATAAAATCAAAAATCAATAATTGGGATAGATTGAAACTAAAAAGCTTCTCCTCAGCAAAAGAAACAGTGAGGTGAATAGAGAGCCTACAGAATAGGAGCAAAATTTTACCATACACACATCAGTCAGAGCACTAATATCTAGGATATATAAAGAACTCAAAAATCTTAACATCAAGAAAACAAATAACCCAATCAATAAATGCGCCAAGAAACTGAATAGTCACTTCTCAGAAAATGATATACAATCAATCAACAAATACATGAAAAAATGTTCAACATCTCTAGCATTAAAGAAATGCAAATCAAAACTAAGATTTCATCTCATTCCAGACAGAATAGCAGCTATTAAGAATACAAACAACAATAATTGTTGGCGAGGATGTAGGGAAAAGGGCACACTCACACATTGCTGGTGGGACTGCAAGTTGGTGCTGCCAATATGGAAAGCAGTATGGAGATTCTTTGGAAAACTTGAAATGGAACCACCATTTGATCCAGCTATCCCACTCCTCAGTTTACACTCAAAGGACTTAAAAACAGCATACTATAATGATGCAGCCAAATTAATGTTTATAGCAGCAAAAATCACAACAGCTAAATTATGGAAACAGTCTAAATGCCCTTCAACAGATGAATGGATGAAGAAAATGTGGCATATATACACATTTTAATGTTACTCAACCATAAAGAAGAATGAAATTATGGCATTTGCTGGTCAATGTATGGAACTAGAGATTATTGTGCTAAGTGAAATAAGCCAATACCAAAAATCCAAAAGCCAAATGTCCTCTCTGATATATGGATGCTAACTCACAATAGGCAGGGGTGGGAGGAAGAGGAAGGGGAAGTTCACTGAATTGGACAGGGAAGAGTTGGGGGAAGAGAGGACATAGGAATGGAAAAGACAGTAGAATGAATCGGACATAATTTCCTATGTTCATATATCAATACATGATCATCATAACTCCACAGCCTGTACAACCACATAAATGGTAAGTTATACTCCATGTATATATGATATAAACTAAATTCTACTCCCATGTATAGTTAAAAAAAATTAAAAACTTTAAAAAATAAATTAAAAATTGTATTAAATAAATTTTCTCTCAGAAAATAATAGTAAACTAAAAGAATATAAAAGAGAATTGCATTTCTTTTTTATTACATTTAGCTAATATTTTTATTTTATGTTTACATGTCTAGTACACACACACATGCCAAAAAATATAGAGAGATACATATGTATATGTTCATATCACTAATAATAAGAAGAAATTGTCCTGTGATCTTATAATAAACTGTGCAATTGAGTCTGGAATATGATTATTTGCATAAAGACTAAATTCTCATTACCTTGGATAAGTCTTAACTCATTCTCCTTAAAATGTTATTGTTTTGTTCTATGTTAAACATATACTCACAATTCAATTTATTTATTCTTTTTCTATACTTTGTGAAAAAGAAAATCAAGTGTCATGTCTCATGGTCACATGATTCTTTTGTTCATTTATTCCACAAATATTTATTGACTGTTTGCTATTAGTCGACATTGTTCTTGATGGCAAGGAAAAGTAAAAAATAAGACAAAGTCTTTGCCACAATGCAAGGTAATAAGTATGAAGTATAATAAGCACATTGTATAATATGTCAGAAATGACATGTTCTATGACAAAAAGCAGAGCAAGAGGAATCAAGAGTGCCAGAAGATGAGAGATAGACTGCAATTTTATAATCCAAGGTCAAAGTAGAAGTCACTGAAAAGTTGATAGATGAGCAAATGTATAAAGAGATGAGTTTGCTATATGAACATCTGTAGAAGAACAATCCAGGAGGAAGTTTCACAAAGCTCAAAAGCTTTACAACAAGTGGAAAGGGTCTCAAGTGCTGGAGAAAGACAATGAGTTCAGATTGGCTGAAGTGGAGAAGGTAGAAGAGACAGCAGGTGGAGGATGTAAGAACAAGGGGTCCCATGGCGCATGTGGGCAGGCATCAAACCTTTCTTTCTCCTGGGCAAAACTTTCACTGATTACTTAAGAGAAAACTGGGCTGGGGAGAAGATTAATTTGCTACTATGGCAGTTTTTAATGATGCAAGCTGAAGAAAATACCTCTGCAGTCCTGAATAGACAGGCTAGAAGAATGATATCTCAGATGTCAAGTGCATGGGCTGATCTCTGAATACCGATGTAGTGTTAATATTAAACATGAGTCAAAGAATAGCACATTTCTCATATTTTTTAATCACTGGTCCTGCCTTTGAGAATCTGTGCAGGGATATACAGGAAGGATGAAAACATGTTCTATTATTTAATCCCTGATTTTTCCAGCCTACTCTCAAACAAGCAAAGTATCCACAAAGAGAGAGAGAATTATTTAGCAAGCTATAATAAGAGATAAATTATCACAATAAATATTTCCACTTTTTTCATTAAAAATATTGTTATTATCCAGGAATAGTGGTGCATTCCTATAACCCCAGCAGCTCAGGAGGCTGAGGCAGGAGAGTTGTAACTTCAAAGCCAGCCTTAGCAACTTACTGAGGCCCTAAGCAACTTAGCAAGACCCTCTCTCAAAATAAAAATATAAAAAGGGATGGAGATGTGATTCAGTGGTAAAAAGCCCCTGGTTTCAATTTCCAGTATTAAAAACAAGCAAACAAAAATTATTATTGTTATTAATGTCTTTTCTATGTTCATAAGAGCTTCAGTTTCATTCTATGTATGCGAGCGAGTCTAACTGTACCTCCCCCAATGTACACTATGATGACAAAGGCACTTTTTATCCTCGAGCCTCTTAGAGTTGCTCAATGCTCTGTAAACACAGATCTCTTGGAAATGACATTAGTTTAACTGTCCAAAGGTTATGATGTCTTTTGTCACTTTTATAAGTAGTCTTATTTTGATGGTTTAAAAGATCTGATTGTTATATAATTGTCAGCAATTACAAGTCAGCCCTTTCACTTGTACATATTCTCTTATTTATGTAACTACTTTCTGCTAGAATTTATAACTTCGATTTTGTTTTATCTTTTTCATTAAAGCCTTGGAGGGTGTGAGACACTCTTCATATCCAATACTTTTGACAAATTTGTAACAGTTGATGGAATTCCATGAGATTCATCTTTGACTTTGATATTTGTCTAAACTCTTATTCAGATGCAGATTTGTTCTCAATTTCAACATCACTTCTGGAATCTTTGAAATTATGCATGATAAATAATTGTGTGATTTTTGTAAGTAATAATTATATAAAAATAATTACCATTATCATACTGTTGACAATATAATCATAGCATGAACTGTGGGCTTTTTAAAAAATATGTGAATATTCTGTTTCAGTTATATGCATTTTAGATATATCTTGAAATGAACACTTACTACTTTTCTCTTACAAAAAAAGACATTTCAATACATTGATAATTGTATAAACTCTTTTTTATTAGTTCTTTTAGTTTATATCTCAGTAGAATTCATTTTGACATAATGATAGAAGCATGGAATATAATTTATTCTAATTCCATCCCCAGTACCTCCTCTTTAACTTCCCTCCCCCATCCCCTAGTCTTTTCCTCTACAGATATATCTGCCACCTACTCATTGTTATTTTTTAAAATTAATTTCTTGTGGACATGCATGATGGTGAGATTCATTGAGGTATATTCATATATACATAGGAAAGTTATATTCGATTAATTCCACTATCTTTTCTTACCGCTTTCCCTCATTCCCCTTTGTCTACTCCATAGGTCTTGCTTCTATTCTTCCTCTACCCTTATCATAGGATAGCTTCCACATAATCAGATAAAACTTCTGATCTCTGTCTTTTTGGGACCGGCTAATTTCACTTAGCAGGATAGTCTTCAGATTAATATCTATAAACACTCTAATAGTCAAGGCATCTGCAGCCAATCCGAGGCCTTATGTATCTATTTAATTTAAATCTATTTCTGGTGTGAAAAAAGCATGACATTAGAAATGACTTCTTCTACTCACTTTTCCTTTACACATATATTATAAAGCAAATAGCAGAAATGACAATTTTTCATTTAAAAACAGCACCTCTTTCCTTCTCCAACCATTTCAGTGTTTGTATTCCCTCTGAGAGTTGCACAAGAGTAAAGAAGAGGGCAAGGGAAGAGATAGTAGAGATATTTTACTTCATATAGATAAGAAATATCCAGCAATAATCTTCACCCTATAATAAAATTGAGAAGTGGAAGAGTACCATAAGAACATAAATTAAAGTTATTGGAATTAAAATGATGAATATTTTCCTGTCAGAAATAAGTTGAATTTCATTATTCTGACAATGGCTTTGCAAATTAGGCTATTGTCAGAAATGTTCTATAAATATAATGAGCTAAATGTGTAAATCATGCATTTGATCAAATTAAAGAATTTTATGAAGTTCTAGATTGACAAGAGAATATTTAAGTTGACATTTCAATTTCCTCAAATTCCTGAGTATATTGTGTCTTTAAATAAGAAAGTAGGAATTGGTAGCCATTTGTAAGTACTGATAAGCTTTTTAATTTTTATATTTCTAAGAACTAACAATAAGAATAATTCTAAAGATGTATTTTCAAATCCTTTTGCAATTGGCCTGGTTTCCAATTGCTTTAACAAAATTAGTGAAGATATATTTAATTTATCAACTTAAACATAATTAAAATTAATTTTTAATGATGATTATAATGTGAACTTTGCCTTATAACTTGGAAGCCTAAATGATTAAATGACATAGTTAGAATTTCCCCTATTTCTATCTCACTTTAAGTGAATACATTTAATTGTTCTATTTCCTATAAAACATAATAGAAAATATAATGTAATAGGAAATAGGAGTATATAGAATAGAAATAGACTCGAAAAAATAGGAAGAGAATAGACAATTGAAACCTCTCTCAATCTAGCAATAAGCAAAATCTATCCAAGAATACTCAACATCATTGAGAGAGCCAAATGGAATATTTTATTAATTTCATTAAGAAATTATTGTCAAACAAAAATTTCTTGTGTTACAACATTTCTTAGGATTAAAATAAATATAATTTATAATTTTAATAATAAATTGATGATTTCAAAGATAACTTTATATGGAAATATTTTATTACTACTTAGAACTTCAGATGCACAACACATTTTTATAATTTTTATTATATTTAGTTGCAGAAATATTTGATAGGGTATAAAATACTTGAGTAAAGTGGCTGCCAGAAGTAGGATGGAAATACAGATTTAAAAAAAAACAAGAATGATATAAAATGTTCAACATGTAAGGAGGTCAGATAAGTTTAAGTTTTCAACATATACTGTTGAGTATAAAATTGTGGCAATATTTACATTTCATTGGATACATTTAGAAAACATTACACTTTTATTTTTTCAATGATAGTTTATATGATACAACTTTTGTCATCTTGCTCATATGATAATTTTGTGGTCAAGTAAGCATGAAAGATTACACAAAATTATTTTCATGGAATTCTTTCAGAGAATATAAGAAAAACGTTTGAAGATCATAAGATTATAAGAGCATTAGTTGACAATATTGAAAAAGTACTGCTTTTGCATTATAATATCAAATATTTAAAATACATTTATTAAAATTCTAATCAAAATTTGATAATATTTCAGGTTAATTCTTTCATTTTAGAAGTTCAAACTATGAAGATGATTTTTCACCATTCACAAAAGGATTTGTATACTTAGTCATTTGGCATTACTTCAAATATATGCTTTGGTCATTTGACATTAGTCCAAATATGGACTTGATGAGTATCCAGAAAGTATAAGTATTCCTGAGAAAAGTTTATCTACTTAACTTGGAATTTTTTACCTGTGTTCATTATAATAATTTACATAGCTGTAGTTTCATAGTTGACCAAATGTTCTCATGTGTATTATCTTCACTTCTCTGTCACTCTTTCTGATTATAGTTTAAAATGTACATCAAGGTGCTGGGGATAAACCTTACTAGTAGATCTTGTCTAGCATGTGCTGAGCTCTGGGTTCCATCTACAGCACCACCACCAAAAAAAAAAAAAAAAAAAAAAAAAAACAACGTTAAGACTTTCCTGGCTCCAATTTACAGGAGAGCCCAATAAAATATTCCTCATTCCTGTTTCTTACATATTTTATAATTTAAAATAGTGCTCTTTTCAAAATATGCAAACTCCAATTTGGGGATGTCTGTTTATATTAATATAATAGTAGGATCTTTCTTACTTTGAGAACTCAGTAACAAATGGATTCCAGCATTCGGATGTACTCTGGAGGGCAAACAGGATGATGAATCACAATTGATAAAATATCTTTACTTAGGTAAAGTTAAACATGAATGTTCAACAAATAAATTTTATTTCCTGGAGAATAAAATAAATTAATTGGCTTTGTATTCTTGAGGTTTAGTGAAATTAAAAATTGTATTACATGGGTGATTATATCCAAATGAACCATAATTTTCTTTATAAAAAATAAATATAAGGGCTGAGGCTATACAGCTCAGTGGTAGAGTGCTTGCCTAGAATGCATGAGGCACTGGGTTCGATCCTCAGCTCCACTTAAAAACAAATAAATAAAATAAAATAACAGTATTGTGATATTTTAATAAATAAATTAAATAAAGGTATTTTTTTAAATTCAACTTAAAAAGTGTCGTGAATTTAAAAATACAAATATAAGAATAGGTATTTTAAACAAAGTTCAACTTATAAAAACTAGAGGAATTGCCTCCAAGTTTTTTTTGTTTAGAATTCTGTGACAGATTTCATTTCCTTATTTTATAAAGGACCCACTGAGGATGAATCTTAAATGAGTAAATGTGATGCTCTCTGGATAACCAAGAAAAAATCTGGAATAGAGATTTACATTTATTATACTTTTTTTAAAAGTCAAGAATATTAATTTATTTCATCAAATCATGTAATTCATCTGAGTTTTTCCCAAAAAATTTAAAGTGCTGATTGATAAGCTCTACCAGTGGCAGCCTTAAAGTACTATCTATCAAACATTTGGGAAATTTAAAAATGTGGATGGAACAATATTGATGTTCTTGGAAATTATCTAGAATTGATTTTTTTATACTGAAGTAGTTAATATGTTACAAAAATAGAAGGTTGACATTTAGCCTTCACTACTCATCAGGTAAAATAAAAACCAGTGAATCAGGAACAAGATCAGAGTTCAAGGTATCAAGAGCTCATCTCCCATTCTCTTCTGTTCCTCTCTACACCATGAAGGGAAATCAATCACCTAAGCCAGTCTTGATTCTACTTTTTCTGCTTCTTCCCAGAAATGCTTTGGCTACTGCAAAACCGTAAGTAATATTTCCCCCCAATCCTATTGTCCTTATTTCCCATGGTGTTATCTCATTCTTGATCTTTTTAATTTCCTGATTTCCTGCTACTTGAGAGGGTCAGCAAATTGTTATCACTCATGTGGAATGACATATTACAATTCTAGAAAACTTAGACATGAGGCAGCAATATTTGTCAATCATTCATGAAAGAATATAGTATTCTTATTTTTAAAAAGAAAAAGATACATTTTTTTATTACTCATAAGCAGACAGCAGTGTTCTGGCCATTGTGAAGTGGCTCTGTGTCTGTGTTTTCCCCCATGTGAGGGGTTGCCAACATGGATGGAGGGACCTACAGACAGACAAGCCAGGATTTGTGTGTCAATTCACTTAATCTTTCAACAAATCTTAATGTCTGGCATTAGGTCTCGGGAATACCCAGATTAACAAAATTTAGATCTTTTCTTCAGTACTTCAGAAAAGAGAAAAAGAGAGAGACGTAATACAGAAAATGAAATATAGCCACCCCAAAACAGAAGCAGACACTGCAGGATTTTAGGAGAATACTGCCAAGAAACCCTAACTCTTCAAGGGACCTGCTGTAAGAAAAGGGCCATCCCCAAATTCTGCATAAAAGAAACTGTTTTTGAGATAAGACTTAGGAAGCTAATTTAAGTTTTCCAGATAGACAAAGACTCTCAGAAAGAGAGAGAAATGAGCAAACATACAGCATCATGAAGTGCATATGTGAGTGACTATAAGTGAAAGAGAAATGGCTACAGGGGAACGGCCTTTTCTTCTGGGAATAACTGGTAGTGTGTGCTGATTAGCCTAGCTTAGATTGGTTCAGCTCTCATCACCAGAAAGTGAAAGAAAGAAAAGAAATAAGATTGCTTCTTAAACTGAAGCAAAAACAATTTAGTGTCTCCCATGTGTTAAATGTTATTTTTCTAGTATTTTCTGGAACAAAGAGATTTGTGGAAGTCATATGGAACTCAAGATCACATGTAGACAGGATTTTAATACCTTCAAAAGTGACTTGTTGATTAATTAATGTAAATTTTGAATTTCTATCCAACATATGTGATAACTCTTAGATTCTTTTCCTATAGTTTTCTAATATTCCAAGGGTAGAGGTTTCTAAAACATAAGAGATGCATATCAATTTTAATTTGATGTTTTCTGAGTTCCCATGGTCTTTTATGTTGGCCTTTGAGCAACATGAGATCTGGTTTATATCGGTAATCTGGCTCTATGCTATGACTGGTAATGATAGAGAAGATTTTCTAGAAAATGGTAATAATTTTGACATCTTTTGAACCTCTCTCTGTTTGATCCTTTCTCCACAGGCAATACATGGTTCTGGTCCCATCACAGCTCTATTCTGGAGTTCCTGAAAAGGCCTGTGTCATCCTTAATCACCTGAATGAGACTGTGACACTGAATGTGAATCTGGAGTATGGAACACAGAGCAGGAACCTCCTCACAGAGCTGGTGACAGACAGGAACTCCTTCCACTGCAGCCCCTTCACTGTTAGTATCAACCACTGGGATGAGGGAAGTGGCTAGAGAAAGAGGGTTGAGACTTTATGTTCTCATTCCTCAAATTTAAAAAAGAAAAAAAAAACAGCATAATGAAGGAAAGTGAGGAGTATGGAGTAGGTTACAAATGAGAATCTAAGAATTAAAGTGTATTGAATATGCTTACACAACACAAACAGATCAAATGCAGTATTTGATTGCTTTTGAGATAAGTCTTAGGAAGCTAATTTAACTTTTCCAGATAGACAAAGACACTCAGAAAGAGAGAGAAATGAGCAAACATACAGCATCATGAAGTGCATATGTGAGTGATTATAAGTGAAAGGTAAATGGCTACAGGGGAATGGCCTTTTCTTCTGGGAGTACCTGGTAGTGTGTGCTGATTAGCCTAGCTTAGATTGGATCAGCTCTCATCATCAGAAGGTGAAAGAAAGAAAAGAAAGAAGAAATAACAGTAGCTATAATATTTCATTTGATCTTAAAATAAACTTGTGATGTAAATATACTCTTGACATTATTGGTATAAATACTGAAATTATCAAAGTCAAGACACTTATCTAAAATCTCACAGGTGGTTGATTGTTGATTTATTCCACATAGCCTTTTATCATTTAAAGTTTTAAATCTTTAATCCGACTAGCTTACTCTAAATGATAAAATAAATTTGTTATTGACATTTGGAAAATAAAATATAATAATTATTTTAATTATGAAAAATAACTGAAAATGAAATGAGAACATATCACTTCTTTTATGAACATGACTGGATTAAAGAGTTAGTTCATTTTATTGAAGTGATATTTTCCCTGTCAACCAAATCAATAAATTGTTAGAGTCATGTTACACAATTGCAATAATCTACTTATAAGACAAGAAATGTAGACCTTAACCTTGTTCCTTTCTAATTCTCAGGGAATTACCAGGAAAACAGAAAATCATGAAGGCTGAAACTTTCAGAAGTGGGTCTGGGTAGATTCTTCACTCATTTCTGTTTTGCAGATTCCAGAGTTGCCATCTCTCACAGCATTCATTACTGTTCTGATAGATGGGACAACCCAGCATTTCATAAGCAGGAAGCCAATGCACATAATGAAAGCAGAGAGCCTGGTCTTTGTCCAGACAGACAAACCCATATACAAGCCAGGACAAACAGGTATAAAGAGCCAAAAGAGCAAAGACCACTTGGGGGAAAGTAGATCTTCTTGATTATTGATTCAGCAATCATAGGACTTCTAGCCTGGGTTCCCACTGGAGTTTTCATGGGGAAAAAAATCTCTGTATTTCAGTGAGATTCCGCATTGTCTCTGTGGATATCAATTTTCACCCATTGAATGAAACGGTGAGTCTCATATTTGTGGGTGGGATTGAGGAAAATAGGCAAAAATTAGGTTCTATTGGAAAACCAGAAACCAGTGTAGGAGACACTTAATTCTTCCACACAAACAAAAATCTTATTAAAGTGAACAAAAGTGTATTGGATTTCTCTTCCTAAAAAGCTTTTGTAGGTTGGGGATATAGTGAAGTTGGTAGAATGCTTGCAAATTGCATGCACAAGGTCCTGGGTTCAATCCCCAGTACCACAAAAAAAAAAAGTCCTGTAAAACAAGTGTCATTTAAAAATAATAATAAACTTACTATTTGGATCTTTATCCAAATAAGTTTCCTCAATTGTATGTTATTTCACAAAAAGGAAGACATGACTTCTTAAGAGATGAACGTACCAAACTAAACATATAAAGTGCTATGAACCAAACAAGGAACATTTCCTATTTGGACAAGAAATATACGTTCTTCCCCCATCCATAACTTTTATCAGTGTTGACTTCCCAGTTTTCTCTTTCTAAACACTATCACATTCTCATACTACTTTTTCTTCCTTTTTTTTCAGTTCCCAGTCATTTATATTGAGGTAGGTAATATATTGTGCATGTAGGTTGGAATGAGTACTCATTATGAGTTACATTAAGTTACCTCTCTCCTTCTAATCACTACTTTAACAAAAATAACAAACACTATTTTCCCTGTCTACCTTAAATTCTTTGGGAAAAGTGGGTTATATACAAATGAAAGAACAAATTACTTGAAATGATGCAATTTAATATCAAAAGAGGTACTAGTATGAAATGTCATGAAATGCCATCTGCAGTACCTCAGAGCTAATAAAGTTATTTTACTTCTCTCAGTCTAAAATCTACTGAAAATGTTACTAATAGTTATAGTGCCAATTTGCTAGCCCATTAACATCTAATACCCAATGTCATTCTTACCTAAAAAGCTGCCCCTCTACTCAAAAGTATCTATTTCAATTGTTTCTATGAACTCATAATATTTTTACCTATAGAATCCCAAGAAGAACCGAATTTTCCAATGGCAAAATTTCAAGCTACAAAGAGGACTTAGCCAACTCTCCTTCCCACTGTCAGTAGAGCCCATCCTTGGTCTCTACAAAGTCATGCTGGTGAAAGAGTCTAGGAAAATAATACAGCACTCCTTTGAAGTGAAAGAATATGGTAAGAATTATGCAGGAATAAGGCATGTATAACACTGTATTTATAACAGGAACAAGCAAGGTCCAGCAAACAGTCTTTGAAAATTACCAAGTTTTTTTGTTCACTTGAGTATTTGCTAAGCACTTGTCATGCATTATCTCATTTCATCCTCTCCACAGTCTTCTTTCTGGGGCATATACAATTATTATCTTCACTTTACAAATGAGCATATAAATACTAAAAATTAGTCATTTATCAAAATCATAAAGCCAATAAGAAACAAGAGAAATTTCAATAATTACAAGTGACTATTCAAATATTAATTGCTAACCTACATTTATCTGTCTTTTAACTGAAGGTATTTCTTGGCATTATCTCATAGTTTTCTAATTTATACTTGTAGTATTCTAATCAACTATGATCCTGAAATCA
This sequence comes from Urocitellus parryii, assembly GCF_045843805.1. Taxonomy (NCBI): domain Eukaryota; kingdom Metazoa; phylum Chordata; class Mammalia; order Rodentia; family Sciuridae; genus Urocitellus; species Urocitellus parryii. Next base: position 100,206,103 of record NC_135535.1, on the reverse strand, counting down.
TAGTAATTTAGTACTCAAATAAATTATACATCAACTAAGTAATCAATTAAATTATAACAGTTAATTTAACAATCAGCTAATTACTAAATCAGACATTGAACCCATCTAATTAGTTACAAATTATGTGGATTTTCTAATAAAGATAAATGTTTCATGCCATGTCTGAGGGGTCTTATTATAAAAAAATAATTCTCAAAGCTCACCAGAACTGCCATGAAAATCACAAAATAAAGTTATATTATAGGAATAACCTCTTACACAACTGAGAGAGAGAGACTAGAAAATAAGAATGTATCAGGAACACTTGACAGAGAATATTGCTAACCACACCTGAACATTTAATGGGGATGGATTGATTCAAATTTGGGAAGAAAACATCTTCAGTGGCCAGAGTGTACCATGTTGGGGAACTTATAGAAGGACCTAGAAAGGGCTGTGCACTCTGCGTAGTTATTAGTTCAGTGGAACCATAGCTGAGGGAATGGTGGTGGCCTGGGATTTTGTTAATCAGCAAAACTAACATTTAGTAAAAAAAAGCTGCACATAGAGAAAGACTAAGGACACACTGGAATCTATTTGTCCCTCTGCTGCCATATCTTACTGTGATGATCTTCAGAGGCTCATGGTACTATCTTCCTTCTACCTTTGAAATATGGTACAAACTCAGAGAATAGCAGTCCAGGAAATATAGCTCAACCAGGGTAACACAGTACAATGTGCCCATGGTAATGACCAACTTCTCCTTGTCAGTATTTTCCCTCATGCTCTGTACTATAATTGAAGTCAAATTACATGATCCTATGTTATAAATTCCACTAATGGAATTAATATTTTTAAATCTAATATTTTTAAATCTCTGGCCCACTCTCACCTCTTTTTCTCTTTTATTCAAAACAGTTTTACCCAAATTCGAGGTCCAAGTAAAAATGCCCAAGACTATTCCTTTTCTAGATGAAGAATTGGAGGTATCCGTCTGTGGCTTGTGAGTTGCATTTTCTATTTCATCTTTGTCTCCATATTATATGTAAGAGAGTGTATTTTAAATAAGTTGCTGGACTTTGAAGTATTTTAATTCAGAGAATTGTTACCCCAGCTCTCCTATACTAAGTAGCAGGGATATATGTATATGACACTTCTACTAATAATAACATCATTCACTGGACATTTAAAATGGTGACAGATAATGTTTTAAGCATATTTTTATTCTTATACTAACTCTGTATAATAGAGATAATTATTATCCTCACTTTACAATGAGGGAAACAAAACACATAAAGGACAAAAATACTTGTTTGAATTATTGTAAAGAATGGATGGAAGACTGGAACTTAGATATAATAGTGTACCTTAATGCTGTACCTTAACTCCTAGATGCACATAATAGAATTAAAATGAATATCATAATTATTTCTTCCCTGATTACCTTAATGTACTACAGCATCCTCAACTTGCTTTTGAAAATAGCATGAGTAACATGTTTTCATTCCTTTCAAGAGCCTTGATGTTTTAAATATTTTCATCAGAGGGGAAGTCTTTTGATCCATATCTACATATAAGATTTGAAATCTAATTGAAATTCTACAGGTTACCAGCAATTTATATTTGTCAGCAATTATAGGAATTTTGAGGAGAAAACTATAGAAAAGTAAAGAATGGGGCACTGAGGCTAAGCCTCACCTACTTCACAGCTACAAAAAAGCTACAGAAGTCAAACTTGAGGGTACATGAGAATTTTGAGAAGGTGTTTAATTAAAATGAACACCTCTGGTCCCCTCTACAGAGATTCTATCCATAAACCTGGGGCAATACTCAAGCATCTGGCATTTCAATCTATATTATAGGTAATTTCAATGGTGGTGGTTCATAAAATACACTTTGAGAAAAAAATAAATTGATTTGAGCTTTGCATCATAACCTTCCATCATATGTGGCAAAAAGTAAATCAAGTCATTATGATACTGTTCATAAATCACATTTTTTATCTATAGCTTCTACTTACTTTCTAACTTCCCCATTCATCCTTTTAAAATACTTAGGAATTATGGCAGACTTAGAAATATATTCTTTTCACACATTTATTTTATTTTTTGTTCTAAATCAACTCAGGTGTTGTCAAAGCTAGAATTATAACCTAGATAATCAGACAGCAGAGAAAGTGAGAGACAGAACAGTGTTAGAGTAAAACCTCAATGGAAGGAGAAAAAAGATCTAAGAAAAACTAAAGTTATAACTTTTCATTTGGAGATCTTTCATAAAGATTCAATCAGATTTCTCTTAAAGTCATAAATGTGTTCTTACTAAGATAATTAATACACAGTCTCTCAGAATAATTGCTCCTTGAGTGCAAATGCCATGGAAGGTACAACTATTGATTTAGGTGCATAAGACAATGTACAGACAGGTCAAATCAGGTGAAGAAATATCTGTTTCATTTATATTAAATACTTTTTGTATGACCATATTAATATTATAGATACACATATGGAAAGCCTGTCCCTGGTCTGGTGACAATTAATGTATGCAGAAAACATTCCAAATACCGTTCTACTTGCCATGGCAAACATTCACAAAATATCTGTGAAGAATTCAGTCAACAGGTATGTGACTTCAGAGCACTAATACCAAATCTTGTTTTCTCATGGGTTATGATTATAAACATAATACAATAGAGAATATGTTCAAAATAATCAACAAGCAAAATTATGGAATAAGGAAAATTTTTAAGGCAGGCAGTGTTAGGAGTGTTGGGCTCATGAATTTATTGTCCTATTTGTTTGGCCAATTTTATAATTTTCTTCCAAGAGCAATCATGCAAATAAAAAGTATGAAAAGATAAGCAAATATCCAAATTTGACATTTGTCCAACAGATAACAGAATAATGTGGCAGGTGCTAAGAATTTGGCTGGTATGAGAATTGAATGATGTGTCATGGATCCAAACTGCTTATGAAGAGTGTTAAGTAAAAACAAGGTTCAGGAGAGGACCACCTAGAAGGACAACAGATTGGAGGTCCCACTTACATCAGAGAAGATGTTTATTAAGAATAATTAAAGAAACAGCTGAAAGTTGAATATGTTGCATTGACAAAATGGAATTCATAAATTACTGATTCACAGGAAAAGTATGTAAAAGTCTAGGGTATGACAAGGACAGTGAGTGCTGCAAGGGTAAAAACAATGAAAGTTATTTATCAAAGCTGCAGAAATCAAATGAGAGGCCAGGATGAAGAGTATGATGATGATTATCAAGATAAATAGGATAAACAAGAGAGGAATATAGCTGCCAAAATCTTTACTATATCAAGGAGACTAGTATTAATTTTTATTTTAAAGTGATTCAGGACATCTGTATGTGAATAAATTTTAACATGATTGAATCTTATTGTGCTATAAATATTTTTATGTAAATGAGTACAAAATGAAAACATGAATCCTAACATTTCTTTTGGAAACTTGATCATTAGAAGGATTCATCTTGTCCCTGAATGTATATGTTAAATATCCAAGATATCAGGAAAATGCAGTTAAGAGTGTATAATCCATAGTCAATATTTAGGTGAAGGTGGTTACGGAGGCTTCTTAGAATGTGGTATGCCTGAATTGAGCTATGAGGAGTAGCAACCCTTGGCCAAGGATAAGAATGGAAGAAAGATAGTTGTCATTTTGGGAGCAAAACATGCAAAAGCTAGAATTATTAAATATCATGGTACATGTGGAAACTCTAAGAAGTTCACTGTGCGAGAAATGGGATTATTCAGAAGACAAGGGATAAGGCAAAGGTTAACAATGAATAATTCAATGATTAATGAAGAAACTTTATATCCCAAAAATTTAGTCTGAACACTTGTAAAATGTATTTATATAGCCAATAAAAAGTTCATAGACTGATGACTTTTTGACAACAAATCAGAGGACCCAGGAATTCTTTCCTTTTCTCTTCAGGCAGACAATAAAGGATGTTTCACACAACTGGTAAAAACTAAAGTGTTTCAACTGAGACAAAGGGGCTATGACATGAGAATACAAGTAGAAGCCACGATCAGAGAGGAAGCAACAGGTTTGCATTCTTTTTAAATTATTTATTAATTCAATTAACATTTACCCAGCTTCCATTCCATTTAAAATATTTTATAGTTTCGGTAGATTATGAAGAAGACAAGGGCTCTCAAGGCATTAAAATTTTAAATAAAGGTGTTTATATTTGTTTGTGTGTATGATCATAAAATTTCTACAAGAATTATAAAACTAAGGGCCAAAAGGGTATGAAAAGAAATAATTAATCCTGATATAAAGCTAGAAGAAATCTTTATAAGATAAAAAATCATATTAAATTATTTGAATAGGATGTCTAATATTTTGAAAGATTGGATGGTCAGGGCAACATGAAAAACGTAGGAAAAAATGGGTTCATTTTCAGAAGAACCCATTCATTTTCAGAAGAATCTGAAAATGTAGGTCAGTGCTAAAATGGGGAAGAAAGTAAATCATATACTGAAGAGTTTAGAAGTCATTCTGAAAAGTATTAGTTATCAGATAGGTTTGAAGAGATGAATTAAAAATTGATACTTTAAAAACATAGCTCTATTAGATACAGAGAAGATAAGCTAAATGAAAACTGTGTTACAATGTAATATACCAGAAACTGATTCAAAAAAGATGAACCCAGATTTTAGTTCTTTTGGATAAATAGCAAGGAGTGGGATAACCATCACAAGGTGGTTCCAGTTCTAGTCTTTGAGGAATCTCCACACTGTTTCTCAAAGTGTTGGAGCTGATTTGCAGTTTCACTAACAATGCATGAATGGATTCCAAATACGGGGCCTAGGAAAAGGATGACTAGGAAAAGGAAATGCCATTAACCAATAAAGAATACATGTAAGGGGTGGGATTGTGGCTCCGTGGTAGAGTGCTTGCCTAGCATGTATGGCTCACTGGGTTGAATTCTTGATACCACATATAAATAAAAAAATAAAGTCCATTGACAGCTAAAAAAAAAAAAATTAAAGGAATACATGTAAAAGAACTAGTGTGATGAAAATATGTCAAATTGAATTAATTACATACATAATATTAAGTTGAAGTGGATACATTGTGCCAATAATAATTTTAATCTTTATAAAGAAAGCCATCAGAACAGGGGTGAGAAATATAAATCTGAAGCCACACCTTCTGTATCCATATCCTGAAAATGAGTGCAGTACTTTCTGAAAGTGAGTTATTTAGCATTGCTAAATTTAGGATACATACCGGACAAAGAGGATCCCAAGAAGAAAAACAACTGCATTAGGAGATTACACAATAGTATATAATAAAATCATAAGATCTGGGGATAGGGGAGAATAAAAGTGCAGAATTTCTTAGAAGCCTTGGGAAAGACATATCACAAAGGTACTGCTGTATGAAGTACTACCAATGGTTCACATATGATGAATCTGAGGCAAGTAATCTATATGGGGTCAAGTCATGGACCACTTAGACTTTGATAACATGATGACTTAGATGATAGAAAAAGGCACAGATAATTCTTCACTGAATGGAAGAGTACCAGATGTTGGGTATACTTTGGACAAGCCATGCAATGAAAAGGAAGTCTTTCCGGGAAAGTATTTGTGATAGAAATAAAAACATATTTTAAGGCCAATGTGAATGTGAATGATCTAATTGTAAGCACAAAGTTGAAAGAAAAAGCAAGGATGTATGAGAGAGGTTACTTGCAAAACCAGAATTAGGGATTGTGGATGCTAACTATGTTTTATATGAAAATGGAGCTAACATCAAATTTCTTCTCAAATAGCTTTTATAGTGTATGTGTGAGAAATTCTGGAATAAATAAGAGAATATAGATGGTATTTTGTTATGATGGAGTGAAGATAAGGTGAAACTAGAAGGTGAATTTGGAATACATAGAACTGTTCAACTTCACTTTTTTTCTTTTTTAGGATTAGAATTAACTGGTTATGGATCAAGTGAAATCACAAATACCTTGAGCAAACTGAAATTTACTAAAGTGAATTCACATTACAGACTTGGACTTCCTTTTCAGGGACAGGTAAAATTATCTTTTCAATATATCTTAATTTCAGACATGAGGCTTTTAAGAAAACAAATTTAAAACAAAAAGTCAATATTTATAAGAAAAATAAAATTCAGAATAAAAAATTATGGCAAATAAATTTGTCTACCACGCGGCCTGCTATTAATGAGGTTCTAGGCATAAAGTTAGTTAGACGAGATCGAAATAAAAACACAAGACTCAATTACCTTAATTCTATTGCTAGGTCCGAGACGGCTCCCCTCTCTGGTTCGCTCCTCTAGCCGCCCAGCAGGGCAGCAAGGATTACTCAGGGCTAGCAGGAGAGAGAGAGCGAGCACGCCGGGGAGTAGCCTTTTATTAGGGAACCAGAGATTCAGGGGAGAATTCCATCCAATGAAGGTTGAGGGGGGGCTGCACTCCAAGGTCAGGGTCAGCGATTGGGTCCCCGGGGTCAGTGGTCAGGCACACCCCCACACGGATGGGCTCTCTCATCAGGAGAGGGACGGGAAAAACTTCGACATTTGCCAAAGTGCCTCAGACCCTCAACGGGAGGCACCCGATCACGTGTGAGAATGGCGTCCCACATATTCCCCCTTTTTTGTCTTAAAAATGAGGCGGCGGTTTATTCTCTGGAGTTCCTGGATTCTTGATTGGAAGACTCTCCATCCTATAGTTACAATACAAAAGAGAATTAACAGCAAAGAGAATAATCCAATAATGTACCAAGCGGAGTGTTTAAGAATATTTCCAGGGTTAAATCCATTTAACTCCTTCAAAATTTGGTTAGCCAAAGAAGAAGGATCTGAAAAATCAGCTCTATTATTTTGAATGTCTTGGATATGGTGATGAAGTTCCAGAATATCCAAGCTATTATTACTATCTTGCCAAATACCTAATAAATGGTTTTTAACTTTCTCCCAATCCCAGAGAGAAGCATTGTACTTGGCAGCTGTAACACATACATACTTATAATTAGCATGGCATTTAAGCCTCTCCTTAAATTTTAAGGCTGAAAGTTCATTACCTATGTCTATAACAGTCGCCTCTAAGGCGTTTAATTTAGTTTCAATCCTTTCATCAATATTTACTTGATTACGCAGAGCCTTGGAAGTATTTTGAGCTAAATTATTAAGAAATTTTGCATGCTGAATATTTTGAGACAACGTCAGAGACGCAGAGACAGTTGAGGCAATAAATGAGACCAGTGCTAAGACACCAACAATTATGACTCCAATAGCACGTTTAGGTCTTGTTAGCTGAGCATGAATTTGCTGCAAGACTTGTAAACCAGCATCAGCATACCATGGCTCTGAAATATTAGCAGGTAATAAAACAAAAGAGGGCTGATGAAGTATTAGCACTCCTTTTCCTCCATTATACCTAGTAATACAGTTGGTTAGGTTGCACTTATTACAAGTAATAATATATCTGTCATCTATCCATTTAACTTTTACATTTCCAATAATTAAAACATAAGGAGATTGGACACAAGCTCTTAAGCCATAGCAAGATCCCTCTTTACAGTTCTTGCCGACAAATTTTGGTAAAGGCTTATCTGTAAAATGTAAATACTCTGAGGCAGCAATTAAACGCCAAATATCTTTTTGAATACCTCCTTCACTATAAGTCAAAATATTACTAACAAATCCTGCAGGTGTCATAGCAGAATTTCTTCGTAATTGTCTTTTATCAATCTTTGGAGACCAGTCTAAAATATACCCACTATCTTTAGACACCTTATGTTGTACAGGAAAGGCATTTACACAATCCATCCATTTAGGAAAGGTGCCGATCTCAATTATAGAACTATTTGGACAGTGGGGTATCCGTGGAGGTTTTGCAGAAATGACTGGCTTGTTATGGGAAAGTCCCATTTTAATTACTGATCTAGTATTAGGTTTTAAGTCCCCATAAATAGAATTATTTGTCAATCTAGGTTTATCAATCGCTGTCTTTTCTTCAAATGATACTTTCAGACAGCCAGCATGTTTATCATATGACCAACACAAAGGTAATTGGGCACTGTAGCCAGAATAATTAAATCTAGTCACATGATTGGGAGTAATATGAGTATCTGTAAATCCTCCCATCATGAATGAGTCATTAGTAAATACTGGAATAGATTCTCCAGTCCACACAGCTGGGTGTACCAGGGGTGGATCTGGGAAATATGTCCAATAAGTGTCTACTTGATTCCCTTTTACCTGACAGCCCAGTAGGGCAATTACTGTCGCTACCATCAAGACTGGGGTCCTGTTCTTTCCTAGGCGTCGAAGTATTTGGGAAGCCTGGGTTGTTAGCTTCTTTACGTCTTTCCACGAAATCAGCTTTTCGACTGGTTCAATCTGGTCTTTCTTCATCCTTTTCCGAAATCTCCTCCTTCTGGGTAGTGGCTCCTCTGGGTCGATCCTCAGTCGCTTGAGTCTGGGTTCTATCTCCTCCATGTCTGATAGCACGTTCAGGCACCCAAATAGGATGGAAAGCACCTTCTGGGAAGATACAAGCATGGCCTTTTCCCCACATTATTACCGGATCTGGACCCTTCCACTGACCAGTCTGTAAGTCTTTCCACAGAACTCTGCCTAAGGGGCCTGTTACTGAAGGAGACATTTGTCTCTCAGCAGCAGTGTGACCTTCTGCATCACAGTTTAAAAAATTTAAAACAAACAAGGCATGATTAAGGCTATTTTGGGGAGTCACAATCCTATTCCCCCCTTTTAATTTTTGTAATTGAAGCTTAATAGATAAATGAGCTCGTTCCACAATGGCTTGACCTTGGGGGTTATAAGGAATTCCTGTTTTATGATTAATTTTAAACTCTTGGCAAAATTGTTGAAAAGAAGAGCTTACGTAAGCTGGAGCATTATCTGTTTTAATCTGCATAGGGCACCCTAAAACGGAAAAAGCTGCTAAGCAATGAGAAATTACATGTTGAGCATTTTCCTTAGTACGTGCTGTGGCAAAAATAAATCTAGAATAAGTGTCCACTATGACATGTACATAACATTGCTTACCAAATTGAGGAATATGAGTTACATCCATCTGCCATATCTGATTTGGTTTTAATCCACGGGGATTTACCCCTGATGGCAGAGATGGAGTGTGAATAACACACTTTGGGCATTGGCTTACAATCTGACGAGCTTGTTCTCTGGTAATACTAAATTTTTTACGTAGGCCAGAAACATTTTGATGGTGCAAGGAATGGGAAGCTAGTGCACAGTCATATGAAGACATCTGTTGACAAAAAGCTACTAACTTATCAATTTTGTCATTACCTGAAACTAGAGGTCCAGGAAGATTAGTATGGGCTCGAATGTGTCCTATGAAACATGGGTACTTTCGCATTAGCACTGTCTTTTGTAAATTATGAAATAATTCAAATAACTCCTGTGATGAAGTAAACCCAATCATTGAAGTTTCAATATTTTTGGTAACTCCGACTGCATATAAGCTGTCAGAATAAATATTAATAGGCTCATTTGAAAAGTAATCTAAGGCACAGATCAGAGCTTGAAGCTCTGCTCTTTGGGCAGAAGTATAAGAAGTTTGTATCACCTCTGTGTGAACATGACTGAAAAAACCTGCCTTACCTGAGTTAGAACCATCTGTGAACACTGATAAAGCTCCCTCTATTGGATAAGCTCGTACAATTTTTGGAAAAATTAGTGATGTTAATGATGTAAATTGTACAATCTTATCACGAGGATAATGGCTATCTATCTGTCCAGGGAAATCAGCAAAAGCTATTTGCCAATAGTTAGAAGTTTGAAAAAGCCAGTTAGTTTGTTGAGCAGAAAATGGAATAATTATGATATCAGGCTCAGATCCAATTAATTGTAAAATCCTAGTTCTACCTTTAATTACTAATTGAGCTATAGAATCATGAAAAGGAATTAATGTTTTTTGAGGAGAGTGGGATAAATAAATCCACTCAATAACTCCTAATCTTTGCCATATGGCTCCTGTTGGGGTATGCTCAGTTGGAAATATTAATAAATACACTATTTCTTTAGGATCTATTCTAGTAAGCTGTGCATTTTTAATTGCAACTTCAACTTTCCTTAAGGCTGCCTTAGCTTCCAAAGTTAGCTGACGTGGAGAGGTTGGAGAAGGATTTCCTTGTAATATCTGAAATAAAGGACTTAACTCAGAAGTAGTTAGTTTTAAGGATGGCCTTAGCCAATTAATATCTCTTAAAAGCCTTGAAAATCATTAGGGGCTTGTACGGAAACTGTTTGTTCCGCTCCGGTAAAATCAAAGATGGCGACCCCCATGGTCGGCGCGATGACGTCACATTGCGCGACCACCTACTTCCTCACTTTCGTCCCGGGGGCGGGCCGACCGGAAGTTTGTGTTCCGGCTAGGCGGAAATGCCGGCGGCGAGAAGGCGGGCTCATCCGCGCCATCTGAATCCACCGCGTGGCGTTGAGTCCTGTAATATCTATCATTGTTAGAAAATGGAGCTCTGAACTTAAAGCCGCGCATGCGACACTCCCGGGCAAAATGATTGTTTCTACCACAAACGTAACATCTACCGCGGGACTTTTGACCTAAATTTTTTGGCCCCAAGGTCTCTTTTAACGCAGCCGCTAAAGTCACTGCTTGCAACTGTGTGGGATCTAAATCAGAACACAGGCGAATAAACTCAGAAACAGTTCCTTTTTTACGATGCGGTCTGAGGACATCTTGACAAATTTTATTAGCGTTCTCAAAAGCCAATTGCCTGACTATAAATTCGCTTGCTCCTGGGTCCCCTATGGATCTGTTGGCAGCCTGATATAATCGGGCTACGAAATCTGAATAAGTTTCATTGGCACCTTGTCTGATTTTGGTAAGGACTAAATTGGACTGGTCCTTGGGGACGATCTGTTTCCAAGCACGCTTTGCACAGTCAGTTATCTGATTGTATACTGCAAAATCATAATTTAATTGCCTTTCTAAAGCTGCAAAATCTTCAGTCCCTAAAAACATCGTTACTGGCGTTTCTAGGCCCTGCCTTCTGTTTCTCTCTGCTTGTTCATTACAGAAATCACTCCAATAGGTTTTCCAGATTAAGTAATCTCCCCCACTCAGACAAGATCTGGCTATAAAAATCCAATCGCTAGGAGGAAGGGGTTGTGAACAAATATTTTCTATCAGACTCTGAACAAAAGGGGAATTTGGACCATACGTCTCACATGCACTTTTTAATTCTTTAATAGTTTTAAATGGAATTACAGTATGAACTCTTACTCTCTGATCTTGTTCATCAGTTTGTTCAAAAACTGGAAAAAGGTAAAAACCACTAGTATCCTCCCCCATTTCTTGAGCCTTCTTAATACCTTGCTGGACTGGGGTAAGAAGAGTCATTTTTAATTTAGCATACCTGTTAAATTTGGTCCTTCTAGCAGGTACCGGCCGAATTTGAATAGCTTGGGCAGGCGGTGTTAAACGCAGCCTATTGAAATTTCTCTCTAAGTCCTGAATTTCAATATCTGATTCTTCCTCTTCAGACTGTGAGTCATGGTCCGAATCTGAACTATCGCCATTTTGAATTTGGGTTTCTACACCACGTGGTTGAGAAGAACCCTGAGCCCCTCTAGGAGTCTCTTCCGTATTTTCCTCTCTAGCAAGATCATCTATCTTTTCCGGAGGGCCTTCTAGGATCTGGGAGGTTTCTCCTTTATGATGTTGCTCTGTACAATCGGCCTGTGGGTTAGTCTGATCCTGTGAGCTAAAGTCCACATTTTTAACCTTTGGCTTGGCCCCTAGTGCCTTTGTTTTTAAACGGCTTAAGGGAAAGGGAATTAACTTAGCCTCAGGCTGATTCTCCATTTGAATAGACCTAACAGCTCGTTGAATGCCTTTTAAAAGGTCCTCAGGGGGCCACGAACTCTGGCCCATATATTCAAAAAGACAAACTTCTAGAGCTGTCCATGTTTTCTGTATATTTTCAATGCCTCCAGGTAATTCATTAGAAATACAAACTCTCTGTAACTTCCTTCCTAATTTCTCCCAAGTAAGTAAATTTGGAGATTCCTGTTCACAAAACCAAGGACAATATTCACCTACAATCTTTAAAAATTGTAATAACTGAGTTTTCTTTATCTGTTTCCCTTTCTGATTAATTATACTGTCTAAAATAGTCAGGTACATTTCCTTATCAGTAGAAGTTGAATTTCCCATTTTAATTAATTTAACCTCTCTTTCCTTCAATAACTCCAGGTACTTTTGTGACCCAATGTCACCTCTTCCTTTATCTTTATCTTTTTCCTTTATTTCTTTATTTCCTTTTTCCTATCCTTATATCTTTTTTTTCCTTATCTTTATAGCCGGCTCCCACTCAATCTAACTAATCTAGAATGCCCCCCTCGTGGGCGCCAAATCTACCACGCGGCCTGCGCAGTGGTTTCATTAATGAGGTTCTAGGCATAAAGTTAGTTAGACGAGATCGAAATAAAAACACAAGACTCAATTACCTTAATTCTATTGCTAGGTCCGAGACGGCTCCCCTCTCTGGTTCGCTCCTCTAGCCGCCCAGCAGGGCAGCAAGGATTACTCAGGGCTAGCAGGAGAGAGAGAGCGAGCACGCCGGGGAGTAGCCTTTTATTAGGGAACCAGAGATTCAGGGGAGAATTCCATCCAATGAAGGTTGAGGGGGGGCTGCACTCCAAGGTCAGGGTCAGCGATTGGGTCCCCGGGGTCAGTGGTCAGGCACACCCCCACACGGATGGGCTCTCTCATCAGGAGAGGGACGGGAAAAACTTCGACATTTGCCAAAGTGCCTCAGACCCTCAACGGGAGGCACCCGATCACGTGTGAGAATGGCGTCCCACAAATTTGAAAAGCAAATAGCACAAAATGCAGGGAAACAAAGCATGATTTTATCAATTAAATTTCAAACATAACTCTAATGCATTTCCTGTGTAATTCTCTTTGATAGTCTCTTTGTAAATAATATTTTTAAAATATAATTTTCCATAGGAAAAATAAAAAGGTAATTATGTCAATCACTTTTACTATGACAAAATACTTGACATAATTAGCTTACAAAGAGAAAAATGTTTATTTTGGCTCACAGTTTTAGAAGTCTCAGTACATGATTGATTGGCCCCATTGCTTCAGACCTTGTGGTGAGGCAGTACATGATGGGAACACATAGCAGAGAGAAACTGCTCCCCTCATAACCAGAAGGGAGAGAGGGGAAGAGAAGCAGGGGAGGGAGAAAAAGAGAAAAATATGCTGAAGTGCCACAATCTCTTTCAGGGATGTACCCCCAATTTTCTAAGTACCTCCCACTAGCCACCCCCATCAACAAAGATTCCACAACTTCCCAATAGTAACACCCAGGAGACAAAACCTGTAACTATAGGCATTTGAGTGATATTTAACATCCAAACTATAGCAATAATCTTTCATCTAGATAATTTTTTTATTACTGATATTTTTAAAAAGTTATTTTGAGCTTCAAAGTTCAATATCAATAATGTCAACAATGGTAAATTTTAGGATGGATATTCCAATTCAATAAACTATTAATTTTCTTTTATATAAGATATGTAAGTTCCTGAGGATTTTAAAAGTTGCTTTTGTACTAACTTATCTTTTAATTGACAGCTTACAGCCAATTTCCTCATTTTATATTTCGAATTTTATATCTGAATTTGTGATTTGACATCTTCCTCATTCATTCCAATATTTCATCCATCAAATGGGAAAGAAATTAGGAACTATATAGATATAGTCTGGCCAGGCCATTTCAGATAGAGAGAAGATTATGAGAAAACTTGAAGGATGAGAATGACCTGTCCAGAAATAGGAGACTGGCCTAGGCCCAAGGTGTGAAATAGTTTCAGGAACAAAGAACTACAAGGTAGACAGTGTGACTGAATTCACCAAATAGTTGTAGGGAAGCCACATCAAATCTTTGAGAGCCTTCAAGGATATGGCAAGAATTTCAGATTGAGAAGTGACTGAAGGTTTTAAGGTACTCACCATGATCAGGTAAGTTCATGCTGTATAGAGAATGATTTGGAGCAATGAGGAAGCAGCAAGAGGGCAGAGTGCAGACTACATAGAAAGCTGTTGAAAACCAGGCGGGAAAACACTGGAGCTGGAGAAAATTTGGGAAAGTAACTTCACGGTTCCACTTTTGAATAGTCTCAAATAAAAATATCCAAATAGAAATATTAAAAAGATTTTAAGATCGATTTCACAGCAGAGGTTCTATAGCCAATCATATTGCATTTATAAAAAATAGTAAATTTTAAATGTCTCACTATAAAATATAATAAGAAAATAAGGTGATGTATATATTTCTGAGACATTACATTATGTCTCAGAAATATATACAGCTATTGCTTTTCAATTAAAATAATAATAAAATAAGCTACCATTTAGATTTTCAAAAATCACAAGAATAAAGAAATATTAAAAATAAATATCAAAGTTTGGAGCTCAGGAAACACATCTTGATTGCAGACTCTAAGATCTTTGGTAAAAGGTAGGAAGTGACCAACAAGTGAAGACCTGAACAAGTCAAAAGAGTAAAAGATGTCACTCCTACGTAACATAACTACTACTTTCATATTTCTAGGTTCTTCTAGTTGATGAGAAGAATCAGCCAATCCCCAATCAAAACATAACTGCCAGTGTGAACAACTTAGTTTCCAGTTTTACTACAAATGAGCATGGTTTGGCCAACATTTCCTTCAACACCCTGAGCTTCACAACGGCTTCCATTGTTGTCACCGTGAGTGAAAAGGGGCATCTGGGACAGAAAGATCACTGGGGCTACATAGTTCAAGGATGTATGAGAAGCATGTGAACTCTAGGGATAAAAGAAAAGGTGATAAAGAATAACATAAATTAAGCAATGTGGAGCCCTAAATTATACAAAAAAAATTCTCTGCCAGAAAACTTTCACTCTTAGACGGACTCTTTACAACATGGTCTAGTGCTGGTCTAGTGCAGGTGCCATTGCATAGATCATCTTGATGTTTCCTTGATATTTTTAATGCTCTGTAGTTCTAATGCCCATTAGATGTTTCTTTGTTAGTTTGGCATAATATTGTGTTTGGCTTTTACTGAATATTTAAATGCTCTGACACAATTTTACAGCCGTAAAGTCTTTAAAAAAAAGTAATTGAACTTGACTACAAGTGAATAATATCCACTGAATAAGCTCAGCAAACACCTAAATCACCTCAGGAGGAAGGTGGCTATGTGTTATACTGTACACTGTATTTAGGAAAGCAGCCTCTTGACGTATTTAGATAGATGAGAGAGAGAGAGAGAGAGAGAGAGAGAGAGAGAGAGAGAGAGAGAGAGACTACAAATAGACCTTTTTATTTTCACATTAGGTTACTTACAAACAGAATACTAACTGCTTTGATAACTGGTGGCTCGATGAAGTTCATGAACAAACACAGCACACTGCAAGCCTCATATTTTCCCCAAGCAGGAGTTATGTTCAGCTTGAACTTGTTGCTGGTACTTTGACCTGTGGGCAAACCCAAGAGATTCAGGCACAATACATCTTGAATGAACAGACCCTGAAGGATGAAAAAGAGTTAACCTTCTATTATTTGGTAAGAATAAGAGTCACTGTATCTCTTTCTCAATTCATTAACTCTAAAATTGCTGGATTCCTGTCAAAGTATTAGTTTTCATAGCGATATTAATAAAGGGAGTATTGTTTTTATGCTAGAAAATGAATTAATTCCTACGGAGTTAATGCCTTGATTTCTCATTTATTTCTGGTCATCATTGAAACACTAGCTATACAAAACATTTCCTTATTTTTATAAAAAAAAGTAGAAAATTAAAAAGTTACAATTTCATTTTGATCCTGTATAAATTACTTAATTTCATCAATAAAGACAAATACGTCAGTTCACCTGAGTATTGGAGATAATAACCACTTCATATAATCATTATTGAAATTAATTTCAATGAAAAAAATCATTTAATTTCATGTCTAATACAAAGAGAATGCTGAATATATTTGTGTTTTAGAGAAAGGGGCAACAATAGAGAAAACATGTATAATTTATATCCATCTTCATTATGCATTGCTCTGCATATAGTAGGTACTTAAAATATTTATTAAAATAACATATAAACTTGAAATAAAACATCTAATAGAAATGGTAAATATTAAATGAAAGTGTTAAGCATTCTAAAATTTGTTATACAAAGTAGATAAAACACAGTTAGGAAAATACTAGAAGGTAAATATAGTAATAAAACAAACTTCTGATTGGAGTTGTATGACTATTTTTTACATATATTATGAACATTTCAAAGTAAGATTAATATATATACTTTTAAACAATAATAAATAAATTTCTTTCTATCTTTAGGTAAAAGCAAGAGGAAGCATCGCCAAATCAGGAATCCATGTATTGTCAATTGAAAAAGAAAATGGTAAGCATTTTCTAATTCCATGTTTTGGTTCCTTCTCAATTGACCAAATCCTGAACAATTTAGCAGGCTAGAGCTATTTTCACAGTAGAGGAAATTGTTACCAACCATATTAGCTATGAGGAAGCTGATAGAATAGGATGGCACACTGGGTTCATTTTCACTTATATAGTATTTCCTTTCTTCTTTTTATAAAGTATTTCAATATTTCACATTTTATAATATTTTATAATTGATTTTTAAAGAAAAAAAACTGAAAATGTAGAAAAATAACCAAAGAAAAATGTTGCTTTGTTGTATTTCCATATTAGTTCCCTGCTACAATAGATTACTACAAATAAATTGTCTTAAAAACACAAATTTATTATTTTATAGCTCTGTATGTCAGAAGTCTAACTAGCTGAAATCAAGGTGGAGCTCTAACAAAGAACTGATTTTTTTCCTGTTGTTTTTGTTATTGTTGTTTTGTTTTGTTTTTACCTTTTTCAGCTCCTGGGCACCCACTTTATTTCTTGGTTTGGGGTCCCTTCTACTCTCTTCAAAGACAGCAGCACACCATCTTCAAATCTACCTTCTTATTTCTTTCTTATAAAACTTCTTATAATTACATTGTGTTTACCTGTATAATCCAGGATAATCTTTGCATCACAAGATTTCTAATTGAACCACATCTGCCAAAGTTCTATTGTCATATGATATAATATATTCACAGATTTTAAAGACTGGGCATTTTAGTCAGCTTTTTTATCACTGTGACCAAAAGACCTGCCAAGAAAAAGTAAAGGAAAGAGAGTTTATTTGGCTCATGGTTTCACAGGTTTCAATCCATAATGATCACCTCCTTAGCTCTGGGCCTGAGGAGAGGCAGAAAATCATGGCAGAAAAACATGGCCTAGGAAAGCATCTCAGGATATGGCAACAGGAAGCGAAGAGAGTGCTTGACTCGCCAGGAATAAAATATAAACCCCAAATTTGTCCCCAGGAACCTATCTTCTCTAGCCTATTTGACCTGCCTTCAGTTACCAGCCAGATAATCCCTATCAGTGAATTGATCCACCGACTGGATTACAATTCTCATTCGATCATCTCACTTCTGAAGCTTTTAGTATTGTCTCACACACATGAGCTTTTGGGAGACACCTTGTATCTAAACTATAATATTGGATATCTTCAGATAGGCACCATTCTGCTTACCACAATCATAATCTGGCCAGCCAAGTTCATAACCCTTCACATGAAAAATGCATTTTCTCTATCCAATGTCCACAAATGCTTTAGTCCGTGCAGCATTGACTCAAGACCCAAATCTCATAAAGTCTTGTCAGCTCAAAAGTCCTGAATCTTATCATCTCAATCATCTAAATTAGGGGTTGAGGCCCTAAAAGAAATTCATTCCAGGACAAAGGAGTCCAAGTGTTGAAATCCAATGTTAGTTTTCAATGCCAGGAATAATTCTTCTTGGTTCATGTCTCCATCCTCTAGATTCAAGGATAGATTCAAAAGGGGCTCTTGGAATCATCCTTCCTTTTTCATTAGTTATAGAATGTGTTTACAGCTAAATATTTTCATCATTTTATTTCCTGTTGGTAAAATTAGAGTGGTTTGACATTCTTCTTTATTTCATACTCTCTCTGTCCCTTCTGGTGCAAGTTGACAGTGTTTCTTTCAGCATCAATTCCTCAAGAACCACATAGATCTACTATGTGTCACAGTGATTCACCTTATTAAACAAAAAGTTACTCCACAGATATTTCTTGGATTACATCCTCATTTTGGCTTTCTTTGAGATGAATTAGGTGTCTGAGTCATATACTTAATTTCCTCAAGGAGAAATTTTGAAGAGAAAATTTTTTGTGTGTGACTGAATATTGTGACATTTTCATTTTTTTAAGATATTAACAAGAGGTTGTCTAGTCACATTATGGCTTTCTTTCTAGAGTACAATTTCCTGATGGTATTGTTTGTTTGGTTTTTAAAATCTGGATAATCTATTTTCCAAATTATCAAGTTCTGGTTCCCTTTCAGTGAAACATTCTTTCTTAAATTTACCTCTTTTCTCTTGAATTTTTCCACAAGCAGCAAAAAAAAAAAAAAGGTTAGATCTCATTGCTTTTCCTTCATAGCTTCTTACTAAATATCTAAATTCATCATTTACAAGATTTGCTTAACATAAAACTGCAAGACACAATTCAGATCAACTTTCTGCGACTATGTGAAAAGAATCCCCTTCCCTTCAGTTTCCTTTGAAGCCCTCATGAACAGTATTTTTAATGTCCATATTTTTACCAACAGTCTGTTCATAACAATTTGATACTCTCTAATATGACATATTTCTTCTCTACTATGATTCTCACGTTGAATTCTTCTTAACAGGCTTTTCAGCATTGATATTTCTACCAAGAGTTTGTTAAATCAGCATAAAATTTTTCACTTACTGCTCCTCAGAATTCTTCCAGAATCTTCCTATTTCCAAATTCTAAAACCAGTTTCATGTTTTTTGATATTTGTTATAGTAGCACCCCACTTGCAGGTACCAAAATCTGTATTATCATTCAAGTTATCTTTCTACTTGAATCCTTTCAAAATTGTTTCTTAATTTATTTAGTAATGTTTTACAACCAGCTTTTTTACCAAATTATCCATACATCAAAAATTTTATTTTGCTTTTAATATCTTTCTATAACACAATTGCTATTTACAGAAAAATGTTCTAAAACATAAATGTTGGCACCAATGCACTGCCTTTTTATATGTAGATTAAATTATGCCTAATAATACAATTAAAATCCTGTAGTCTAACACAAAGGTCTAATGTTATACATTTCCTTCTAATTATGGTTTTAGCTGCATGCTGGAAATAATTACATGAATTACTTATGTTATTTACTTATGTTATTTACTTTATAAATAATAGGAGATTTTAAAAATACCTTTATTTTTACTTGAAAATTATGTTTATCTTGTGACTTTAATTCTTCTAAATTTATTGAGACTGATGATACAGCCAGGAATATGGTCTACCTTGATAAATGGTAGAATGTGTATTCTGTGGCTGTGGATTTTTCTCTAAATATTATTTAGGTCAATTTGGTGGAAAACATTTCTATATTTTAAAACATACTCTCCTGAATTTCCTTGAATCAAAAAAAATCTGTTAATTTCCATTATCCCATAAAGAGTGATTAATTTCTCATGAAAATAATAAGTACAATAAAAGCATCTTTTCTTACAAAAAAGATAAATATAACTGGCCTATTTACTTGTTAAATGTCGTCCCCACATTAAAACACCCTAATAGGTTTCTTTTCTTTTGCTGGTTCATTTAATATTTCACAGGCCATCATTAGACAATAAACAATTTTTTGCGGGTGGTACCAGGAGTTGAACTATGGGTACTCAACCACCGAGCCACATCCCCAGCCCTATTTCATATTTTATTTAGAGACAGGGTCTTAGTGAGTTGCTTAGCGCCTCACTTTTTTTGAGACTGGCTTTGAACTCGAAATCCTTCTGACACAGCCTACCAAGTCTCTGGCATTACAGGTGCTCCACCGTGCCTGACCAGATTAAAACAATTTTTATTAACAGCCACATCAAAAGTAACCATACCTTCAAGTGAGTTAATATAGACAGAAAAAGTCTGAATATCATGATCTTAAGTATGTTTTTGTTTTACTTTTGAAATACCATTTCTTATATTAGTACTTGGCACATAATGGGAATTTAATAAATATTTTTAAATTAATTTATGAATCTAGGGTTTGATATCTCTTTGAGACCAATTAAGGAGAAACAAACTTTGAAATAACTTTCCCATCAGAACTATATCAAAGAGAATTTATCTTTCTATCTTATACATCTTTGTAAAAGATTTGTATTCATGGATTAAAAAAAAATGTTCCAGAAACTCAAGATACTTACCATCTTAGTGTAGGTATATTAAATTCTATTTTTCTATTGAAGCACTTAGAAATTATAACAAATTGTTTCTGAAAATCTGAATGGAAGAGCAAAATAAGGACTTGGAAGTATTAGTCAATTTCTCTATTTTGCAGGTGGGAAAAATCGATACCTAGAGAAATGTCTCAACTTACTCCATTTAGTAAAAGCCTATACCAAGAAGAGTCTCCCCTGAACCTGTTTGTCTTGTTTCATTTACCTCTGTTTATTTATATAATTCAACACAGCATCAAGAAAAATCGTATTCTAATATCTTACAAAATTTTACAGATGAAAATTGCTTTTTAAGTACTCAACTAATTCAGTTATTTGAATATTTCTTTTAAATAATAATATAAAGGTGATTAACATATCCCTAAAAATTAATACGAATTTTAGTTGGACTTCAAAATATTAATTAACTTATTTGCAATTCTTTGAATTTCAAATTACCCTCCTAGTACAATTCTTTTTAACTCTACCAAAATAGAAATATTTTCCCCCTAGACTTTCCACTTTTCAAGTATCATGAGTCTGCCAAAGCCATGATACGGACACAAGAGCCACCACTCTAAAATTTGGCTCATCATGGGTTCTTCTTAGGTCTAGAACATCTCTTACAGCTACAAAATTACTGAAGAAAGTTATTCCAACCTTTTTTTTAAAAAAATGCATGGAATTTGAATACATTCACATATGATACATTCACATTTAATTTAATCATTGATTTGATGTGGTTAGATGTTGGTTCGCTTTTTTGAGCAGATAAGGTTATTCCTAAAAACATGAAAAAAAAAAAAACGATTTCATAAAGCAATAGCTTCAACATTTTTTTCTGCAGTAGGGTTTAAATCATTTATTTATTGAGTACCTACAGAGGTGAATGGGAAAAAGAAATATAACTTTAACAAAAAAAATATGCTTCATTTTATTCAATGATAATATATTAGTGGGTGCTTTTCCATACTTACTTATATTTAACTGTTTCAGAAATCTACCTTCATATATTTTTAGTATTATTTTTTCCAAAATTTATTTTGAACCTATTGGTTTTGCTTCTACCACAAGCTAACTTCACACTTCTGTAGATAATCTCAAAACTTATTAAAATTAATTCCTAAATAAGAGAAGACGTATAACTTGTTCATAAAAGGAGACTTATATCAATTGTACTCAAATTGATCATCTTGTGCTGATTTGGATCTTAGGAATAACTAGACCTGACTGAAATTCTCTCCTTCATCCTCTCCCAAATTTTAAATTTTTTCATATTAGAAATAGAGATATGACTAAATGGTTTTTTCCTACTTAAGCAGAAAAAATAAACAATTAAACCTATATCTTAAAAAAGTTATTATTTCAGCATATATTTATTAAACAACTATTATATGCACAGTAGTGTATATACAATTATTTTCTTACTTCAGCATGTTCCAAATGTGAATAAGTTAAATAATCTGAGAACCCCTGCTTCATAAGATTGAGAAATTTGTTCCTAATCTATAATCTTGAATTTTCTTTATTCTCCAGTGAAGGGGACATTTTCCTTCTCCTTTCAAGTGGAACCAGACATTGCTCCTACTGCTCAGATTCTTCTTTACACTATTTTACCTAATGGAGAAATTATTGCAGACACTCAGAAACTTGAAATCGAAAACTGTTTTGCAAACAAGGTGGGTCACTTTGTTTAGGCCTAGTCATTTCATCCTGTTCCCCTTTCTAAGTATGGAAAATAAGGAAGTAAACAAAATACTCCCCTAACATGATCCTAAAACTTTTCTCCAAAGAATCTCACAAGGCAGAATGACATCATCCCCTGAAAGGTCTGGTGGCAATATTCAAAGCTGGGGGTCATGAGCACAATTTTCAAAAACTCTTTTTATCATAATATTTATATGGATTTCAAAATCATTCCAGTATAAACTCTTAATAGCTTTAAGTTTAAAATATTTCATTACCAAAATTTTCACCTGAAAATAATGCTTCACAAATCTGTGTCCATTTTATCCTGTCACATCTGAGCACATTTCCATTCTGCACACTGCAGAAAACAGTAGGTTATTGGAAGTTTGCATTTAGCTTGACAACATAAACCAGGAGCATATGTCTGTACTTTGCTTTGAGAAACACAGTCTTGGTACTCAAATAATGATTACAGCATAAAAATCTAACATAAGAATAAATGGAGTCTTTTTTTATTTTTAAAGAATACAAAGCTGCAATGTGAAGCCCACTAGACAAAAATAAGTTTTGTCTCAGTAGAATCTGGTGCTTTTATCTGATTTTTACTATTCTGGCAGTATATTTAAACATTAGCAAATAGAATCTACCTACTTCAGATATCTCTTCAAAAACTGGGAGGACTCAGCAACACACACTTTACAGAAAATAAAACAATGTGTGTTTATAACACCTGAACTTTTCTCCCATTAAAACCATATTTGCATTACTTTTAAAAATATATACACTGGGGCTGGGGAAATAGCTTAGTTTTTAGAGTGCTTGCCTCACCTACACCAGGCCCTGGGTTCAATCCCTAGCACCACCACCACCAAAAAAAAAAAAAAAAAAAAACAAAAAAAAAAAAAAAAAAAAAACCCTGATCTAAGAAAAACACACAATGCATTCTGATACCTATCTTCATGTATCTTCAATTCCATCTAAAGAATGCTACTAAGCCTGGACCTTGTGTCAAAGAGCCTAGTGCCTGTTCCTTTTGGGGTTTTGGTGTGCTTTCTGTCAATGAGCTCAAGCTTCATGGCTTTCACTGTTAACCCTGGAGAGTGAGTTGTTCAATCCTGGAAGGGCCCTGCTATGCCACAGATATCAGCCCATGTCACTCATTCCAGCAGTGGAGCAGTGCTCTTTCTGATGAGTTGGTATTCCCGTCACAGTGGAGAATCAGAGAGGTTTTAAAAAATATAATCAATAGAACATCAATTTTTTTCCTCAGAGTTCAAACTAAACAATGTTTCTCATTCTGCAAAATATACAACAATTTCTGTGTAACACCATGAGAAAATTTTCCCACAGAAACAAAAGCCCATGGGCGTTATATTTCTCTTCATATCAAATACCACAAAAAATTAGAAGAATAGATCAATTGAAGGTATAAATCAATTTAGACAACCTGACAGGATGATGAATAAACAGTGGACTAGAACATGAGGAAATACCTCAGGTTTGATTGAGACATGAATTCCTTCAAATCAAATATAATTTAAATGTTTATTTTCAATCCTTGTTGGGACAGAGAAAAACTATTTTTTATTTTAAAAACATCTTCCCTTTAAAACAACAAAGTTGGTGTACACGTTGAGTATGTAATGAATTTTATTATTTGGTATTCTCCACTGGATATACTTATTCATTAAGGAAAACACTAATTAACACAGCTAGATACGGACTCCTTCAAAACATGCGATAAAGTTCTTTTGGTTTTCATATTGTTAAAAGATTTTATATTTTCTCACATTTCCATTTCTTGTTCAACAGTATTTTCAGTTGATTACAATTCCAAATAACTTTCTTGTTCATTTGATGTGTATATTCATAAATTTATTTTAATGAACTTAAATTTTCTAAAACTAAAAACATTTAAAATGAAATTTTCCTTAAGCATTGTTTTCCAAATATATTGAATTAGAGATATAAATATGTCTATATTTTGAGGATATATAATTAGTGATTTATTTTTTATGCATGTTGTTTGATGTATGATTCCAAACTGCTCAGTTAGCAGACCACATAGCAGGATTCTTGTAGTTAAATTCAGTAAGTTGAATATTATTTAGCTAACCATACTAATCTTTCATTTCAATTCAAATAAATTTCTAGTTCAAGAATTTAGGAAGGCCAGAAGCAGTGGTGTATTCCTATAATCACAGCAGCTTAGGAAGCTAAGGCAGGAGGATTGCAAGTTCAAAGCCAACTTTAATAAGTTAGTAAGGCCCTAAGCAATTCAATGAGGTCATTTCTCTAAGTAAAATATTAAAAAGGGCTTGGGATGTGGCTCAGAAGTAAAGCACCCCTGGGTTCATTCCCTGGTACCAAAAAAAAAAAAA
This sequence comes from Urocitellus parryii, assembly GCF_045843805.1. Lineage (NCBI taxonomy): Eukaryota > Metazoa > Chordata > Mammalia > Rodentia > Sciuridae > Urocitellus > Urocitellus parryii. The sequence goes on along the minus strand of NC_135535.1, from coordinate 100,181,659 downwards.
AAAAGAAAAAGAAAAAATGTAGGAAGTTATCTGATATTACTACTTTAAATTCAAATGTAGCTCAGGTATTGCTTAAGAAATATCTGTATAAATAGAAGAAACTAAAAGATTCAATTGTCAACTAATTTCTACTGGCGAAAGCGAAATCAATTCTAAAAAAAATCTGCATCATTTCACATTATTCTGTTGTTATTGATCTTTATTCACAGTCGTTTGAATTCCCTAAAAACTGTTAGGATATATATTAGATGTTTAACCTATTTTGTCCCATCGTCCTATCTGTGAATAATCTATATAAAATTTAAATTGAGCAACAAATATACCACCTATAGTAACTTTAAAATAATAATATTTTACTATTTATTATGTTTACAGAATTTAAAACTTAGAATATCATGGATTATTTTTGAAATGACCTAATAAACACCCAACCATGATTATCAGTAGTACCCTGCTTTAAGATTTCATGTGGTTAAGATATCCAGCTGGAAGAGAATTCAGTTGACCAATTTCAATGCTGAATGTGATTTTTCACAGAATCTTACAAAGCACACACATTCATCACAATACACTGCACAGAAATAGGGCAGCCACTTACACTTAGTTTAAGTGTTTTCAATCCAGCCCAGGATTCGAATTCTATGTGATCCAAGCCAACTTATATTTCCCCAGTTATATAAGGAATAGGAAACCTAAGTTAACTGGAACCTCATGTCTAGATTATTCCAAGGATGTTTAATTGGTGGTTCCTGGGAAAATTCATCTCTTATGTCTGCTCTAAGAAGGAAAGAGAGAAAGAAAAGGTCAAAAAGACTTATCTTGGCCTGGAGTAAGAGAGATGTGAGACTGTAATATTTACAAAAGTTGCTGCTATGATCATATCCTCTTTACAGGTAAATTTGAGTTTCTCATCAGTCCAGGGCTTGCCAGCCTCAGACACTCACCTGAAGGTCAAAGCCACGCCCTTCTCCCTCTGCGCCCTCAGGGCTGTAGACCAGAGTGTGCTGCTAATGAAACCTGAAGCTGAGCTTTCACCTCAGTCAGTGAGTACCACTTCAGACTTGGGTTTAACAAAATGCTCACATGGCAAGACTATTTTTGGATGTTGTAACTGCAAAAGACAAGTTTTTCTGAGTTGTTGGCATGATTTAATTCCACAGCAATCATTGAACCAAGCACTTTACTTGTATCATCTCATTTCATTCTGTTATGTACTCTTTGACAGAGCAATCTTGTTTACCACCACATTCCCCACAACTAGCACAGTGTCTTAAGTATAAGAGGAGTTTAACCCATTTGTCATGAGTGAATAAATAAACAAAATTTCAAGTAGGTATTATCTTATTACTTTATGGCTGAACAAAATATACCTAGTCCATAATAAATAATTATGGAGAAAGCATGCTAAAGCTGTGTTTCAGAGGTAAAATTTATAACAAATTGGTTGCAATGCAGCTTCCTAACCCACTGTATTTAAGTTGTTATGTAAAGTGTCAAGTTTTAAGTTTTTCAGAAATCAAGCCTTTACTGATTTTAAGAGTAGGTGAAAGAGAGTTTCTGTCCAAATTTATCTTTAAAAATGTCTCTTATAAATACAAATGACCAAGAAATATATGAAAGAATACCCAACATCCATCAGAATCAGAGAAATGCAAATCAAAACTACATTGAGATTTCATCTCACTCCAATTAGAATACCAATCTTCAAGGATGCAAATAATAATAAATACAGGTGAGAATATGGGGGGAAAGGTACACTCATACATTGTTGGTGGGACAGCAAATTAGTTTATACCCACTTTGGAAAGAAGTGTGGGTATTCCTCAAAGACCTGGAATGGAGCCACCTTATGACCCAGATATCCCAATCCTGGGTATTTATCCAAAAGAACTAAAATCAGAGTACTTTAGTGATACAGGCATATCCATGTTTATAGCAGTACAACTCAAAATAGCCAAAATATGGGACCAGCCCAGATGTCCCATCAACAGATGAATGGATGCAGAAAACACACACACACACACACACACACACACACACACACACACACACACTGGACTTTTACTAGCCATAATGAAGAATGCAATTATGGCATTTGCTGGTGAATTGATGGAACTGGAGGACATCATACTAAGACCTCCCATATCCTGGATAGGCAGAATTAATATTGTCAAAATGGTCAAACTAACAAAATTTTATAAAGATTTAATGCAATTCCAATTAAAATTCCAATGTCATTCTTCATAGTACTAGAAAAAACAATCAGGAAATTCATTTAGAAAAATAAAAAAAAAAAACAGAATAGCCAAAGCAATGAAATTAAACCCCTATCTCTCACCATGCACAAAACTCAATTCAAATTCAAATAGACCAGAGACCCTGCACATAATAGAAGAAAAAGTAGGCCCAAATCTTCACTATGTTGGCTTAGAATCTGACTTCCTTAATATGACTCTTAAAGTGCAAGAAGTAAAGAATTGATAAATAGGATGGATTCAAACTAAAAAGCTTCTTCTCAGCAAAAGAAACAATAATGTGAAAAGAAAGCCTACAGAATGGGAGAAAATCTTTATCACATGCACCTCCAATAGAGCATTAGACTCTGTGTTCTTGATAAGGTAGGCTTAGCAAAATTAAACAAACCCCATAACCTTTGAAATACCATGTTGAATATTGTCACATTAAATATAAACAAAATAAGGATTTCCCCCTTATTCTCCCAATTTCACAGGTATATCAGTTGCTACCAGTAAAGAGTATTCTTAGCACTGGATACAGAGGTCCACCGAATGCAGATGGTGAAAAATGTGTCCATGCAGAAGACATAATTCTCAATGGAATGGTATACACACCAAAGCAGGTCCTACAGAATGATGATGTTTACAGAATTTTTGAGGTAATTCTTTTTTCACAAAATAAAACCTAAGTTGATTTTTAAGTCTTTATTAAGGTGGAGAATCATAGAATTCTAAGCTATAGGATCTGGCCTTCCACAAACTCTAACAAAACAATGACAAAAGGGTAAATATTGGAATGTCAAAGGCATAGAAAATTTTGTACAGATTTTCAAACATGAATTTCTCTGTTACCTTAAACAGCAAGTGATTTATTTTTAGAGCCAAAAACCTTAATCAAATTGATTTTCATGCTGATTTCAATCATCATATACCCCTTTCAGTGGTTCTTAGAGATTCTAATGTGTGAATAGTTTATTGAAGCCATCATACAAATCGTTAGAACAATAAATCCTTGTTATATAAATAATGACTGAATGTTTAAAGTGCAATACTCTCACCTTTAGGGTAGGAACATTTCAGGCAAACAGAAAGCAACCATTTTGTTAAGAAAGGATTAACAATATTTGCCTTAGAAACATCAAACTGTTTGAAAAATGTGTAATTTTAACTATTCTTTAGCAGAGTTATAAAAGAAGAGTTTAACTAGTTTGTGAAATTAAATCTCAATCATACACTGCCAAAAAGAAACACAAACTTTTTGTATACCTTGAGGAAAACACACGTCGTTCTTCTGACAGAGGTCAGCAGCTGAGCTGAAAGAAATTTAAATCTCTCTTCTGAAGCCTCTAAATTAATAAATCAGATGATTGAGGGATTTAAAAAACACTTTATGTTTATTAAGTAGCTGTTCAGTCTTTGAACCTTTATGTCTGACTCTTTCTGTCAGTGGCAGTTGTGACAACTGTGCCCCAGGGTCATGTGGTTCCCCAGGGACTCTGAGATGAGACAGTAAGTAGAGTTTATCAGTGATGAATAGTGAAGGTAAAAGGTGGGGACAGGGAGACTCCAGGAATCAGACTATTGTGGCATGTGTGCTGTGAATGCAGATATTCCATATAGTTAAAAACTGGGAAAGAAAAGAGGGAAGGAAAAATCCCAAATGGAATGAATCCAGTATACTTATTCATGGAAAGGAATATCTTGGAATAAATAAAATCTATTAAATTGTGGAGAAAAATCTCTAGTATGCAATCCCACAATTCTAAATGACAAAAACATACTTTCTACAGGGAAGTCATTAAGATTTATCTAGTTGGCTATACATATAGGGATGCAGATCTTTGGTGAAGAAATAAGAGGGAAGAAAACATCTAAGACTGAAACCTACGTTACCTGGGTTCAAAAATAAATCATTCCAGAGGCATCACAGTATAACAGACAATCTTTTAAAATAGGAATCATAGGAATCGAAATGGGTTTGAATCTCAATCCATTATTTGGTAGGTGAACTTCACCTTCTGTGACTCCATTGCATATTTATAAGTAGAGGAGTCTTTATTGTGCAGAATTTTCATAATGATCCTATTAAGTCTGTGTTAAACAATAGTGAAAGTGAAATTAAAATTCAAGAAATTAATGCCATTCTCAAGATTAAACTTCCTCTATGCTTTTAACAATCTCTCTTTCAGTCTATAGGATTAAATATTTTTACCAATTCACAAATCCATAAGCCACATTTTTGTCCACCTCCTCACCTATATGCACCAGTTCCTTTGGCCTATGGATTAGGTAAGGTTGTACTTTATTTGTCTGCTAAAACAAAAGAAAAATTATACTTTACTGGGGTGGGTTGGGATAAATAATTCTTCATCTAAATACTGACTCTTATGACTCTGCATCAACTTTTTTGGCAAGTTATCCACAAGTAACATCTTTCCCCTAAATAGGACTTTAAATAAATTATTGTTCTTCTCTTATGCTCTCTCTGATGTCAAAATTGGCTATTTTTGTGTGTGAGCCTTCAGTACTTTTGCTATTTCAGATACTCTTTATCCACTGTAGATTCAATACCTGAATTAGTCAGGGTAAGATCTATTACATTGCAATAACAAACTCACCCCTGTATCAAAATGGCTAAGCACCTAGCCATTTATTTCTTTTGTTCACACAAAAGCTACTTGTGAGTCCACTAGCTCTCTAGGAATTCTCTTTCTATCAAACAAAGTCAGGGATAACCAGTCTGCTTTCATCTGGTAACACCACCACCTCCAGTGGACCTTTCAAAATCACAATAATGGTAAAGGAGCAGATTGGTGTGTGATTTTTATGACCAGAAGTGGAAATGGCAAATACCACTTCTGCCTATATTTCTTCCCTAACTGCAAGGGAAGCTGATAAATGGGAAGGATCACATGGATATCAACTACGGCATGTCTTTTTATGAAAGTTGAATAACATAGAATAATTCAACTTTTGACAAATGTACTATTGTTCTCTATGTATTTTTTCAAGATACATAGAAATAAGGAAAAGTTTAAAGGATCCTGAATATTTTTTTCTACTTATACCAGGCGATCAGAGATCTCTCCCTGGAAGCTTGAATGTCTACTAATCTTACTCTCTAGTGAAAAATGACTGTGGTAATATAAAGACTTTTTTAAAAGAATAAACACCAAAAAAATTCAAATGCAAGTAAAATTACTATATTAGACAGGGGTCTAAAACCTCTTGGGAAGACAAGGGTCAAAGATCTATTTATGAACCAAGGAGTGAATAAAACAATTTCCTTAACAGGAAGAAAATCCAGTATAATGAATAAGTATTATTGTTTTCTTAGAACAAAGGGACAATTTAATATCTCCCCTTTATTTGTTGTGATAGATATGACTTTGAAATCCCACAGATTCATGTGACCTTCTGCTGGCTCAGTGATTTCATATCTAGAATCAGAATGACCACCAAACTCACTGAGGTGTTCAGAGCATAAATGGAAAAAAAAACAATCTAATTATGATTCCATGTAATAGAATGTTCTGAAAAAAGAAATCTGAACTGCACTACAAATTTATTTTCCTTTTCCTTAATACCAAATGCATATTTTCTTTTCAATTCTAAGAGAAAAAAAAACTGTCAATGGAATGATGCAGAAAAACCTGTAAATTCAGAGTACCATCATCATAGTATTATCCTAAATATTCTGAACAAAGTTTTCCTTCAGCACCTATTCATTCTTTCCTCTTCATTTTCAGTTACATCTCACCTCATTCCTATCCCTTACACTTTTATAACTAGAAAGCCATCTGAACTTTCCTTCTTGTCTCTGGTCTTTCTCCACTCAGTCTAACCCGCATACTGTGAAAGGCTAATTGCCCTTAAACAGTTATCATGTCTCACTCCCTACTCTCAGAAGGGACTGTGGCTATGGCTTTCAATACCATATCCAAACCTTATTTTATACATATATATTTATAATTATATATCAATATATAATTATACTAAGAAAGTGATATTCTAGAATTCAGAGCTATATAGCTATACAAGTGTACAATAACAGTATAATAAAGATATATGAAATAATATTTAAGATTATGTATATATATACATATATGTATATATATATACATATATATATATATATACATATATATATACATATATATATATATATATATATATATATATATATATATTCTGATCTCTGTAATATCTTTTTTATCAAGCTAAGGAACTGTTGCCTTAACAGATCTAATTTATTTGTCCTGACCTTCATGGTGTCTTATAATTACATCTACTATTTAGTCAGAGATGTTAAAGTTACCCCCAAATAAACATTCTTCTCTGGAAGGGGGAGTTTTTCATAAACTCTTTGAATTATTGCTTCCTAGCTCTGCAACTCTGGGTACTCCTCTTTCACTAGCATGCCCTCCATTCTCCTCAGCTTCCTACCCACTAAGGAGCATATGACCTTGCTCCTTGTTAAAGTCTTTTCTGCTAAAACTGAAGTCAATTCTCTTCTCCTTGTCTGTCTCCCTCTTTCTGGTACTAGAGACCAAACCCAGGGACACTCTACCACTGAGCTACATATGCAGCACTTTTTATTTTTTATTTTGAAATAGAGCCTCACTAAGTTTCTGAGACTGGCCTTGGTCTTGTGATCCTCCTTTATCAGCCTCCCAATTAGCTGGGATTATAGATGTGGCGACCATACCCAACTATTCTCTTTTCTCTCTTGAGAGTTTATGTCTGTAACACACACATTACTGTGTTCTATTGTTTACTATTTATATCTCCATATCTCATTCACTATTCAAGCAAACAACCAACAAGTAATTTCTGAAATCTTCTTGCTGAGGCTAATGTCCATTTTTCTTGTTCAATTGTTACTGCCAATGGGAAGCATGATGTTCATTTCAGTGTAACAGCATTATTTGATATATTAAATTACTCTAATCTTTTCCTAATTAATTGAAAAATCATCTTAGAGCTACATTTGATTTTATTTATAGAGAAAAATATATTTAGCTCTAAACTGTATTTGAACAAGCAATAGGACTAAACTTTCTACAGGACAAACAGGTAAGAAAACAAAGCAACAACTTGGTAGGCTAAATAATTCTAAGAAGAAACATTCCTTGCACAAATGGCCTTATTCCACCTGAGAAATAAGCTACCATAAGAAATTAACGATGAAGCTGAGCATGGTGGCACAAACCTGCAATCCCAGCAACTCCAGAGATGGAGGCAGGAGGATCTCAAGCCAAAGGCCAACCTCCACAACTTTGTGAAACCTGCGTCAAAATTTTTTAAAATCAGGCTGGTGATACAGCTCACTACTGGTAAAGCACTACTGGGTTTCATCCCCGGTATCACATGCACAAAAATAGAAATTAATGATGAAAACAAGGCTTACACTGGGGCCTATGTGCTCTCTTCCCATAGCAACAACAGATGGCTTTCATTCTGGACCGCGTTCTGGATTTCGAAGTATGCCAAGGTTGAGTTCCTCAGTGCCGATGATGACAGACTCTCCAACTATGCAAGTGAAAGAGACAGTCCGGAAGTATTTCCCTGAGACCTGGATCTGGGACTTGGTGGACCTGGAGTAAGTCACGTGTCCTCTGACATTCAGTTCAGGACAGGATTTGAATCCTGCTCTAGGACTCTTGTTCTTGACCCTTTGAGTTCTGCTCTTTTCTTCTCTGATAACTATTTTAGGCTCACAGTTCATTTAACTCACAGATAATCAATGCTATTAAAAAAATTCTCCTGGGATAACTAAAATAATAGAAAGCAGGAGCATACCCTCTCTGCTACAGGAGAAAAAGAAAAGAATATAGAAAGGGATGGAGGGAGAGAGGAAAGAGAGTGGCAGAAAGGGAGGGAAGAAGGGACGAGAGAGAAAGTGCCAGACCTCCAGAGACTCACTGGTCACTAAACCTTAGGTCAAGCTCACAAGTTTACTGAGTCACCAGGTTCTAGGATCAGCGATGGCTTGAGCTAAAAATGACATTTGTTCACCACCATCCTCTTTCCCCTCATTAGTTTGTCAGGGCAGAGCGAGTTGCCCCTGAAGATCCCTGACACCATCACAGAGTGGAAGGCCAGTGCACTCTGCCTGTCTGGAACCACGGGGCTTGGTCTTTCCCCAACGGTCTCTCTTCAAGTCTTCCAGCCCTTCTTCCTGGAACTCACGCTCCCCTACTCTGTGGTGCGAGGAGAAACCTTCACCCTCAAAGCCACTGTGTCCAACTATTTGTCCCACTGCATCCAGGTAAATGCACCTCTCTGGAAGTGAGTGGATATGAAAAAAAAGGCACATGGTTACCATGATCATCATTGCCTTTGGCTCCTAGGGAATCCCCAGGAAATCAGAACCAAGTGTGATATAGCCTAATTTCAGAAAGGAAGTGAGTAAAGCCACCTTGGCAGGCCCAATCTATTATGATTACAAAAATCTACGACGATTTTCACTGGGGCCCCTCTTGTTTGTTCCCCAAATCCAGATACCGTTTCTCCATGATTGCTTCATTTTTTTAACTCTAAAGAAATGTCTTTTTCATGCATTGGCACAAGGCATTTATCCTTTTTCCTGCAAGTTTTTCAATTCCCTAATTGCAAATGCCCAAACTGCAAGGTAGTAGATAGGATCTACTTGTTCAAACAATGTCTCACACCCTTTGGACTGGTATGTACTGTCCCTCTAAGCTTTTCTTCCTACAATTGATCTTCTGCCCGTGTCCTACCACCAACTTGCATTTGGGTGTGGGGGCAGGTCAGAGTGCAGCTGGAGGTCTCTTCTGCTTTCCTGGCCATTTCAGAAGAAAATAATGAAGAATCTCACTGTGTCTGTGGAGATAGGCAGAAGACTGTGTCTTGGGCTGTGATCCCAAAGTCACTGGGTGAGTACTACAGCTGTTCACAATCCATGATTTGCTTTCTTCTCAAACCCCAAGACATGCTTTTTCTCCTCATTCACCACTGGTTAAGAGGAAGAAAGCCATTCAATGCAGAACAACTGTTTAACTCCCTAAAATCCTTAATCCTCAGGAAAGGTGAATTTCACAGCTACTGCAGATGCCCTGCAGTCTCAGGAAACATGTGGCAATGAGGTGACTGAATTCCCAACACTCATACATAAGGATACTGTGATAGAGTCCTTAATAGTTGAGGTATGTCAATATATTTCCTATCTTGAAAGCTTCATCATATATTATTATCTAACTATGTCTGAACTCTGTTCATTTCCAAGAGTAAAGGAGTGTATCCACAACTCAATTTTTCACAAATATTATTATTTTTATTTTCAATATAAAGCCTGAAGGAATAGAAAAAGAAGAAACTTACAACACACTGTTATGTGCATCAGGCAAGTATAAAAGTAGGTAAAATTCTCATGTTAAGCCACTTATTAAAGTATATAGTTGTAGAATAAATGTCCATTGGTGCATGCTTCCCTTTGAAAAACTCTCCTGTGAATAACTCTAAATACATTTGATAAGGAACATCCATTTTCTGATTTAAAAAAATCATATGGTATTGGCTCTATTTTCTCAGGGGAGTGAAAAATAAATATTATTAGGGTATTAATTTTTAGTAATTAATTTGTTTATTTTAATTAGGTATATATGACAGCAGAATGAATTTTGATTCATTGTACACAATTGAAGCACAAATTTCCATTTCTCTGACTGTACACGATGTAGCATCGTACCATATGTGCAGTCAGTCATATATGTACCTAGAGTAATAATGTCTATCTCATTCCACCATCTTTCCTGCCCCCATACCTCCTCCTCTTCTCTCACTCTCCTTTATCCAATCAAAATTCCTCCATTTTTCCTGTCCTCCCAATTATGGATCAGCACCCACTCATGAGAGAAAACATTTGGAGGGTGTTATTATTATTGCCATATTTTAGGGATAAAGGCAAAAGACACAAAGAATCGAAAAGACTCGCCTTAAAGCTGTTAGCTAATAATAAGGATTAAAGTTGTTGACCCAGAAAAGAAATTTTTCTAATATATCTGTGTTTTACAAACTTCTCCTGAAACTGTATTCAAAATATTGAAATATTGGTATGACATTTAATATTATTTATTAGTAGTATTTGCTATTATTTATTATTATTACTATTTATTTTTAAACTAGTAGCTTAAGTGTACTCATATTTGTGTAAAACTCTTAATTTCATGGGGAATTCTATGAAATTTACATGTATAAAAAATCAGTATTTCACTAGTATCATTAATGTAATCATATTAAAAAACTACCACTAAAAATTTAATTCTGTGTCATCTAGTATCATTTTGAAGACAGTGTACCATCTACACATCTGTTCTCTATGCAGATGCCCTCAACTTATTATGAGATTACAGTTCAAGAAACTTACCATAAATTGAAAACACCATGATGAGTCAAAAATGCATTTTGTGCCAGGTGTGGTGGCACACAACTGTAATCCTAGCTGCTTGGGGGGCAGAGGCAGGAAGATAAGAGTTCAAAGCCAGCCTTAAAAATGGCAATGAGCTAAGCAACTCAGTAAAAACCTGCCTCTAAATAAAAAATACAAAATAGTCTAGGGATGTGGCTCAGTGGTGAAGTGCCCTTGAGTTCAATCTCTGGTCCCCCCCCCAAAAAAAAAACTATGCGTTTTGTGCACCTAACCCAACATCCTAGTTTAGTAGATAGTACAAAGTAGGATGTCTATTTTCACCATCATGATCCCATGTCTGGCAGGGAGCTGTGCTCACTGTCATGGCCCAGAATTACCAAAAAGTATTATATTGCATATTGCTACTCCAGGAAAAGATCAAAACTCAAATCCACAATGTCTATAGTTCCTACTGAATATACATCACATATGCACAATGTTAACTCAGACCATCATTTGTCAATCACCTATAGGTTTGTAGCTTTAGTACCAACTATGTGCTAGAGACCATAAAATTGACATTTTGGTGCACATCTCCTTCCTGAACTCAAAGCCATGATTTCTACTGCCCACTTATTATCTGCACTTATGGGCATGCAGGTCTAATAGCATGTTTAAAAAACAGAAGCTCTGCTCATCCCCATAATCTTGCTTAACCCATAGTTCTCTCCATTTCAAGTGATGGAAATTTAATTTTCTACTTTCTGGGGTCAAAACTTTTAGAGTTTTCCTTGTTTATGTTCTCTTCCACTCCACATCCAATCCATTCACAAATCTAGTGAGTTCCACCTTCAAGTGACATCTGAAATCTGCCTACTTCCCGTCATGTGCACTTCTCTCTAGTCTTTTCTTCCCTGGCCTATCTCAATAACTTCCTCACTGCTCTCCTGATCATCTCCCCTTGTTTCTCTACAACAAAGGAATCCTTTAAACCATATATCAGACCAATCAGATCATGTCTTTCCTCTACCCAAACCCTTCAGGGGTTTTCAATGTTCCTCAGTGTTGAAGCCTGAATCTTTAATGGCACCTATAAAGCCTCACCTCATCTGTGACTTCATATCCTACTAATTTCCCCCTTGCTCACTCCACTCCAGTCACACTGGCCCACTCTGTCCTCTTGGAATACATCTAGGATGCTCCAATCCCTGGAGTAGGTTTAGTTTGGGTTCCTTTGTTCTGTAAGTACCTTTCCCCAGGTATCTCTAAATATTACTCCCTGCCTTAATTATGGTGTATGCTCACATATGACTTTTTACTAATGAGCCTTTCAATAGGGAGCCCCCCCTCTCTCCACACCTTCAATTTTCTGATTAGACATGGTTGACTAGCTCACCAGATAAACACTTGTCCTGTTCTAATTTTTTCCATAACACCTATCAACCTCTATCATACTACACATGTCGTTGCTTATTTACCTTACTCCAGAAGTTCAGGAAATTCATTTAAAAAATTATTATATCACTACACTTAAAAGAAAACTTGTTACATAACACACAATACATATTTATAGAACAAATGTGGTTATGTAAAAGCACTAACAATAGTAGAAATTAAAATCAGCCATGAAAGGAAGGCAATGATTATATCTTAAGTCCATGCTTGTAAGAAAGGTCATAAAAAAATCATATATATTTGTGCTAATTTTTTATGGCCTGTAAGAAAGGCCATAAAAAATTAGCACAAATATATATGATTAGTGTGATTATATTATGATTAATTACATATGTGATTATATATGATTAATTTTTCTAAGAGATTAATCATAACTTAAGAAGAAACTTGGATTGCATCAAAAAATATGATATAATTTGTGAGAGAAATAAAAAGTTGAATCTGGATCATGTAGAAGAAAAAGATTTATAACAAAAATAGAACACTTCTCTCATTTGCCCCTCCCTTATATGTGTTTATCTTCTTTCATTAGATACTGGAGTGTCTGAAAAGCTGTCACTGAGAGTTCCTTCAAATGTGGTTGAAGGATCTGCCAGGGCAACATATTCAGTTTTGGGTGAGTCTCTCAGACCAACAGAAACAGCTGTCTCTCTCCACAATTCTAGTGCATGGTCTTACTATCCAGGATTAATAAAATCACTGACACTCAGCATTGGATTAAAAAAAAAGAACACTAAACTAAGGATTGCACTATGTATCAGTTAGAAAAGGGGGTTCAATGTATGCTGTGTGACATGTGATGCCTCGATATAGTCTAAAACATAAGGAGGGTCACAGTTCTGTACCCTGATCTTCAAGTGGTTTGCTAGGTGGCAATGCTTCCTAATGGATTTTGAAATGGTTAGTAGTTCCATTTTATAAGATGCATGGTCCTTCAGAAAAGATGTTGTCACCTGCCATTCATTTTTCCCCTACTTTCTTAAACATCCTAGAAACATCTGTTTTTTTCACCTTTTGCTTTTCTTTCGTTCTTCTTTCTCGCCTTTTGTGCTTTCTGGTTCTTCCCTCCTTAATTACTGTAGCATCTCAGTTATCTAGTCATCTATTTTCCTAGGCCATCACAAACCATTTCTGTGGTTCCTCTGATTTTCTTTTTTATGAATTTCATTCACCAGGAGATATACTAGGATCTGCAATGCACAATCTCCAGAATCTTCTAAAGATGCCCTATGGTTGTGGAGAACAAAATATGGTTCTTTTTGTCCCTAACATCTATGTCCTGAATTACCTGAATGAGACACAACAGCTGACAGAGAAGATCAAGTCCAAAGCCATCAGCTACCTTGTCAGTGGTAAGAGATTACCTCAAAAGAACAAATGTTAATGGACCTCTGAAATATCTTATAGTGAACTCAAATCAGTATCTCCTTGGCTAAGGTTTGATAATTATCATTGCTCTGATTTCCAATAAGATAATTTAATGGTATCATCAATTCTTGGAGACATCTTAGCAAAATAATAGTTTCCCTATGATTCTTTAATAATATTAAGAAAAAAACCACTAAATTTTCAATGTCTCTGCTATTTCATACATCTATGAAAATTTTCTCTTCAGGGTATCAAAGGCAGTTGAATTATAAGCACAGAGATGGTTCATACAGCACCTTTGGAGAGTCTGATGGTACAAGACAGGGAAATACTTGGTAAGATAATTATCTCCACATGCTCTCTGCTGATCCTTGACATTTCAGGATTCTAAAGATAGCTTCTCTGATGCCTGGAGTTCTTTCATGGAAGATTGTTAACCTTTAATAATTGTCCCTACTAATTAATCTCTGAAAATTCACCTGCTCTGATAGCACAGCAAATAATGGTAAAGTGAGGATCCACAATAATAGAAAATCAAGAGAGTATCATCGTGTAAAAGAACAGAGGATAAAGCTTCTACACTGCACATTAGAAGGAGAGGAGGGAGAGCCTTGAAAGAGACTGAGGTGGAATAAAATCAAGAGAAGTCATTTGGGAAACTCAGTGTTGATGGGAGGCTTGAAGGTTCCAACAAAGCCTTTTTGAGAAAAGAGTGAAGAATAGCATCAATTGTAGAGAAACCAATAAAATTGAGAGAGCAAAAAGAGAGATCCAGACATTTGCTAGACTAGAGAATACCCAACCCTCAAGTATCATTTCCCCCATCCTTTCTCTCCTATTATTTCCTCCATTGCATTGTGATGGTCTGTATCTGCAGGCAGTGAATGAAGTGAGCTTCAAAGGTGAGATGGTTTTATATCTCCATATCTTTTGCTGGACAGGCTCACTGCATTTGTGCTCAAGTCCTTCGCTCAAGCTCAGTCATACATCTTTGTGGAGAAATCACACATCACAGATGCTCTCACCTGGCTCTCACAGAAACAAAAGGAAAATGGCTGTTTCCTACTCTCTGGATCACTGCTAAACAATGCTATTAAGGTGACACCTTCCCTTTTATTCTGATTCCTGAGGATTGTGATATGTAGGAGGGATTGATGCTCCTGTTGAGTCTTTCAGTCATCATTATATGAACTTTAAAATCTATCAATATATTAGTAGTATTTTTAATGAAAATAGAGGTTTAAAAAAATAGAATTTACCCATGTTTATATCTGCACAATTCACAATATCCAAACTACAGAACCAGCCTAGGTATCCATCAGTGGATGAATGAATAAAGATAATGTGGTAGATATATGCAATGGAGTTTTATTCACCCATAAAGAAAAATGAAATTATGACATTTGCAGGAAAATGAGTGAATCTAGAGACCATAATGTTAAGCAAAAATAAATCAATTTCAGAAGGTCAAAGATCATTTGTTTTATCTCATGTGCAGAAATTATAGAGTAAAAAGGAAAAGAAAGATGGAGAGGATCTCAGGAAAAATCAAAGGAGATCAGTAGTGGAAAGGGACCAAAGGGGTGGGAGGAAGGAATGGAGGTGAGGAAGTGCTGGAGAGTGATATGGTCAAATCATATAATTTTAGTGTGTGCATGTATGCATATGTAGCAACAAAACCCACCATTATGTACAACTATAATGAACCAATCAAAAATATGGAAAAGAAATCAAATGTAGTGTATAATTAAAAGTGAGGAAAGGTGAGTTGGGACAGACTTTGATATTTTAGATATAAGGTAGAAGGGGAGAAATCAACAATGCAAAACAAACAAACAAAAGCTATCTAGGGAAGACATCAAATGCAAAAGGAGAGAGAGCTAGCAGACACTGGCTGATGAATGTTGTAGTGTTTGAGACTGTTGCCTCTGATCCTTCCAGGGCGGGGTAGATGATGAGGTGACACTCTCTGCCTACATCACCATTGCTCTGCTGGAGATGCCACTGCCTGCCACTGTATGTACAAGCCCCTTCCCTACACCTCCTTTATGAGTAAAAGAAATAAAAAATCAAATAACCATGACTCCCTGAGGGAAATTAATTGTGATTTTCATGATATTTAATTTTGGTAAATTTCTCTGGAATATAAAGAATTAGTTCCTTTGAGAAGCTACAGGGGAAGACATAATTAGGGGAAGCTAATTCATTCTCTGGTAATTCTAATGTTGCATAGACACATTGGTGTTTTTAATCTGGGGTTAGCATGGGGACAGTTCATGAGCCTGGTTCTGCTACTTAAGGATCACCTTTCATCTTTACAGCATAATGTTGTCCGTAATGCTCTATTCTGCTTGGAAACAGCCTGGGGCTCCATTTCAGAGACCCAAGGAATTCATGTCTATACCAAGGCATTATTGGCCTATGCCTTTGCCCTAGCAGGACAACAGGCCAGGCGGAGTGAGCTGCTTGAATCCCTAGGCAGAGAGGCTGTGAAAGAAGGTAAGAGCTGTTACTGCAAAATTTACTTCTAACAATCACTACTGATCAAAATGTGGGAGAGTACCTCTACTGAGCTCACACCCATCATGCTACCTTAATTATGATGAATAATTAAATTTTATACAACACTTAAATCTTAGGAAACATGGACCATTTTATCAATACATACATTATCAAATTTATGCAACTCAACTTCTAATACAAGACAAGTATATAGACACAGAGTCCATGTGATTGTCTAGAAGCTTAATTTACTTTTTTGGCAAAGATTTGCCTGATGGTGACTATTTAAGACTTTCACTTCATTTGTATCAATTTGTCAGGGAGCACTAACTACAATCATTGCTTATGGATTAGATTTTAAACCGTTCTCTAAGATGAAGGTTCTGTCCTTTTCATTTCAAAGAGGATTCAATGCACTGGCAACGTCCTGGGAGCTCCCAAGAAGCTAAGACATTCTATCAACCTCGGGCACCTTCTGCTGAGGTGGAGATGACATCATATGTTCTCCTTGCTTACCTCACCACCCAGCCCACCCCATCTTCAGAGGACCTGTCTGTGGCATCACGGATTGTGAAATGGATCATCAAGCAGCAAAACCCCTTTGGAGGATTCGCCTCCACTCAGGTCTGTGGAGTGACCATGGGAGGGAAAATAAATAAGTTAACACATGTGATGACACAACCATATTTTAAGAGTTAAATAAGTATGTTAGTATTTATAACTTACATGTTCTCCATTCCTCCACCATCAGACAAAAATATAAAAAGCATTTCCATTACTTTTAAAATTTGAAACCATGCAGACAGTGTTTCTGCATGATTTATTACATTAGAAATCAATCACCTAAAGATACTTGGAACCCTACCCCCACATATCAACTATTTCAAAATTAAATGATACATTTATAAATATCTCAGAGGTCAATAAAGAAAGCACAAGAAAAGTAAATAAAAAGTGTCTTGAACTAAGTGATAATAAAGCTTAAAATATCAGGACCTGTGGAATGAAACAGTACTCAGATGAACATTTATAACTTAAAGTACTTGTATCAGAAAGCTAAATTTACAATCAAATTATTTTCAAGTTGTGTAGTAGGAAAGAAAAAATAAGAATAAAAGCAAAAATATATGAAATATAGAAGAAATAATGTAACTAAAATTTGATAAAAATCAAATAAGTCTAATCAAGAAAAAATAAAGAACATAAAAATCAATTTCAATGGAAAAGGAGGTATCAAAATAACCATATAGTAGTTAAGAATATATTAAGGTAACATTAAAATTGTGTGCCAACCTATGTGATATCATATATAACATAGTCTGTATTAGAGAAGGATTCATATGTTACTGAGAAGAAAGTGTATTCAGTCATTAATGAATGAGATATTCTATATATGTCTGTTAAGTCTAAATTCTCAATTATATGTTTTACTTCTATAGCTTCTTTATTTAGTTTTTGTTTAGAAGATCTATCCAGCAGTGACAGAGGCATGTTAAAGTTATCCAGTAGTTACCTAGTATGTGTTGTGGTCTATTTGATTCTTGAAATTGAAAAGGGTTTGTCTGCTGTACATAGATGCACCATTATTTGAGGCATAAGTATTTACAACTGTTATGTCTTGTTGATGTATAATTCCCCTTAAGCAGTACAGAATGGGCTTCTTTGTCCCTTCTTTGTTTGATATGAGGATAGAAACCCCTGCTTGTTTACATGATCCACGTAAATGATATGTCTTTTCCCACACTTTCACCTTCAGTCTGTGGAATGTCTTTGCCTATGAGGTAAGTCTCTTGGAGACAGTGTATTGTTGGGTCTTGTTTTTTAATCCAATCTTTCAGTCTATGTCTTTTGATCAATGAGTTGAGGCCATTAATGTTCAAGGTTTTAATTGAGCTATTCCTGGTTTTTGGGGTTTGTTTTTAATTAGTTTCTTCTTTTATTGACTATTCCTTTAGTATAGTTCCTCCCTTTGCTGATTTTCACTTTTTTTCATTTAATTTCCATGAAATATTTTGTTGAAAATGTTCTGTAGTACAGACTTCCTAGTTTCAAATTCTTTTAACTTTTGTTTGTCATGGAAGGCTCTTATTTCATTATCAAATGTGAAGCTTAATTTTGCTGGCTATAGGATTCTTGGTTGACAGACATTATTTCAGAGCTTGTTATATATTTTATTCCAGGACCTCCTAGCTTTGAGGGTCTGGGTTGAGAAATCAGCTGAGATCCAAATTGGTTTCCCTAGTACATAATCTGATATTTTTCTCTCACAGCCTTTAAAATTCTATCTTTATTCCTTATGTTAGGCATTTTCATTATAATGTCACTTGGTTTGGTCGGTTCTAATTTTGTACATTTAGGATCCTGTAAGCCTCTTGTATTTGTTTTCCATTTCATTCTTTAGGTTTGGGAAATTTTCTCATATTATTCCATTGAAAAGATTGTGCATTCTTTTGGTTTGTATCTCTGTGTCTTCATCTATCCTGATAAATGTTAAATTTGTTCTTTTCATGTTATCCCATAGTTCTTGGAAATTCTATTCCTGTTTTTTTAACATCTTCTCTTCTCTCCATGGTCAACTCTATTTTCAAGATTATATATTTTTTCTTCATTACCTGAGATTCTGTCTTCCAAGTGGTCTAGACTGTTGGTGATGCTTTTTATTGTATTTTTGATTTGGTTTATTGTTTGCTTCATTTCAAGGATTTCTGCTTGTTGTTTTTTTTTTCAATATCTCTGCTTCTTTATTGAAGTGACCTTTCCCTTTCTGTATTTATCTCTGATTTTATTTCTTAAATATTCCTTTACTTTGCAGACCAGTTAACTGTGTACATTCTAAACTCCTTCTCTGGCATTTCTTCCACTTGGGTGTCCATGGATTCTGTTATTGGAATACCTTGGTTTGTTTGGGGACATTTGTTCCCTTGGTTTTTCATATTGTTTGTGTTTCTACCATCTAACAGTATGGATCTGAGGCAATAGAGTTTCTACTCTGTGGACTTATGGTGTTCCTGGAAGTTTCTAGTACCTCACTGTTTAGGCGGAGACAAATAATAACAATAAGCAATGCAAAGAATATATAGCATTAAACCAAATAGTTCCTACTATGATGTCTACAATGTTAATTATCACAATAAACAGAAATGATCTGATGAAAATTTTTTTGATGAAAAGTTAAGAACTTCTTTCCATTTTAGGGTTCAAAAGATTCTCAATTTCTCTTCTCAGCAGTTTTAGGTGGGATCATCTGGGGCATGGTGCTCCACCCTCTGGATTTCTGGAGTGAGAGAAGTAATCCTGTAGGCAGAATTCCTGGAGGTGAGGTTTAGGCTAAAGTGGGCTCCATGCTCTTTTCTGAATGCCAATTTATTTGGAGATTTTAAATCAGTGCACCTTCAGCACCCAGTACTTGTTGGTTCACGCTGAAAGACTGGACCCAAGGGATTTCCAGTGTGGTGGGTACCAATTCTTAGTCTACTATGTCACCTTTGCACCCCAAGTTTCCTGGTCTCAGGTTCAGTCCTCCAAACAATCTCTCCCACCTGTACCCTTCTAAGTTCCTGGCCAGATGCATCTCTCCCAGCTGGTCCCACAAGCAGTTGGATTAGTTGAGAGGAGGTAGAGCCAGGTGGGTTTCCACAACCAGATGTCCCCTGTGTAAACCTCTTTCCACATCTGATTTTCACCTGGTCACTTAAGCACACTCTATGTCAAGCAATGTGTGTGTACTGGGCCTATATTTCAGGCCAAACTTGGGTTTCCCAGGAAATGCCCTCTCAGCTGCCAGTTCCTGGGCAGTGGCTGCAAAGTTATTCCTTCCTGTGTCCTGAGAATGCCACCTGGATAGATGGCAGCTTCTTTCCCTGCACAAGGATATTGTGAAGCATGTCTTTCAGGTTTGTTGGGCAATGTCCTTGATCTCTAAACACTCCGTATCCAGACATGCTTTAGACTTCCCTAAAAACACAGGTTCCTTTAATTCCCTTACCTCTTCATTATGCTCATGGAGGGAACTCTCTGGCTGGTGCTTCCAGTCTCTCTGGGCCACTGAGGATTTCTTATTTTATTATATGCAACCTCCTGTGTCCCTGATCTGCATTCAGTGTTAAGCTTTAAATTCCAGTAACGTCTCCAACATCTTTTTGTTCACACATTTTGCTGAGAAGCGACCTGTCTGCTTTTTTGATTTCATTTCATGGAGAAACCAGGAAAGCAATCTCCTCTATTCTTTCATCTTGAGAACATCCTGCTAAAATTATTTAATGTTTCACCCCAAATATCTCCCATTCCTAGTAATCATAAATGCACAAATCCAAGTAGGCAGAGCCCTTTGGTTTTCTGGAATTGGCTCACTTCCATTTCCATGTCTTGTCTTAAACCCTTCCTGGAACTCCCTGATGCCTCTCTCTGTCTACAGAAATGTTCCTTAATATTCAGGGGTATCATTTCTCACCTTCATCAGTCTTCTTTTACTGTTCTAGCCCACATTTTCTTCTGCCTTTTCTGAATTTTTGAACAAATATTGCTACATGAATTTATAAATTATTGAAATAGCCTTTTATTATGTCAGATAGTTGAGTCTTATTGCTCTATGTGTATTGTAAACTACTACAATGAAAAAAAATATTTATTTTTTCCAATGTACCTAGAATGGTTCATCATTAAAATCTATATTTGAACTGAATTTAGATTGTATTAATGAATTGTTTTTATTACTAAATAATCCTGAATGAATATAAATTTGATATGGTTTACATTTAGTGTGATTTAGCTACCTCCTCTTCTGTGATTTTTGTACCCATCTTTTTTTCAGGATACAGTGGTAGCTCTCCAAGCACTCTCCAAATATGGAGCAGCAACTTTCACAAAAAGTAAGAAGGCAGTTTCAGTCACTGTCAAATCTTCTAACACATTCTCTGAAGAATTCCACGTAGATGATGACAATCGCCTGCTACTGCAGGAAGTTATGCTGCCTGAGATTCCAGAGGATTACGACACCACAGTGTTGGGGTCAGGATGTGTGTACCTCCAGGTGAGACTGCCATGGTGTAAGGGATGCTGCAAATGGGAAAGTCTCAAGGGTAAATTCTGAATGTTAAAATAGGAAATGTGTGCTAACAAAAGAAATGAATTGTTTGAAAGTGATTGTTAAATTTTTTGTGTGCAAAGATGAAGTATTTCCCCCCTTTTTTTTAAAAGACTTCACTAAGATATAACGTCCTTCCCAAGAAAGAAGGGAAAGAGCCCTTCACTCTGCACGTTGATTCTCATCCCAAAAATTGTGATGGAATAGATGCTCACAGGAAATTCCAGATTCATATCAACATTAGGTAAACCCTAAATCACAACTAGACTTTTTTTGTAGAATATGAAAACTTTTCTTTCCTTGTATTGGGGGAACTCTATTGTCCAAATTAATTATGTAATGGGTATGGAAGTCTTGTAGTATTTATTTATAAGAAAATTTTCTTTACCCTTACTGAAAAGCCTTAACCTTAATAATATATTGCCTTAACTGAAGAGTAGAATTGACAAGGGTGGGTTTTTCAAAGAACAATAACGCAAATACAGTCGATAGAGAAACTGAGTGGTACAAATAAACAAGGTGAGACTTATATATTCAATCAATTCCAAGGAATTTTATTTGAAGGTTTATCACTCTGCCTTACTTCATAGTTATGCTGGTGAAAGACCCAACTCCAACATGGTTATTGTGGATGTGAAGATGATATCAGGTTTCATACCTGTGAAACCATCAGTGAAAAAGGTAAATCCAAAATGTCTTACAGATAGCAATCCAATGATAAAATGTGATATTTACATTGTCAATTTGATTTTACTAATTTCCTGGATCTTGCCTCTCTAAAGTATATTCCCACAGTTTTAGTGTAGGTCAGAAGATGATATGATGTCAGTTAAGGTAAAAGTCATAAACATGATAAATAATGTTCTAGAAGGCTTAGACATCTAGGTATGTGCAGAGATACTGAGTTACCTTCCAACTACACAAAAAGAAAAAAAAAGAGGGTATATAAGTGCATGTGTAACTATCACATATATATCGAATATACATTTATATCCTATAGGTATATCATATATATGGATATATGAGAGTAATAGGATCAATAAACATTATCATTATTGTTATTCCTGAAGAAATAAAAAGTAGTAATTTGAATGCTCCAGAGAACTCATTTTGATGATAAATACCTAAAAACTGCTCTCAATATAGAATTTCTTCAATCCATGTTTCTGGCTTATCTTCTTTGTCCATAGCTTCAAGAACAGCCTGATATTCAAAGGACTGAAGTGAGCACCAATCATGTCCTAATCTACCTTAGGAAGGTAAGACTTCATAAGACTCTGCTAGGTCTGTAAAACTAATAGAAGTTTTAATAAGTCTATCCAGACTCCAAATAATGCTTTTCACATACACAATGAGGAAGGACAAAAGAGTCACAAAGGGAAATGGGACAACTGGTCAGTGAGGTTCACTTTGCTCCATTTGATTGCCCACAGAAATTTTGTCCTTTTTTTGTCATTGGGTATGTTAAGAAAGTCACAAAATTCCCCATTCTTTCTTAGGCTTTGATAGGGATATAAAGTACAGTTATGGTATTTGATAATATTTTAAGAAAAGGAGATGTTAACCAGTAAAAAAGCTAATCTTTGATCCCAATTCATTTCTCCTCTCTCCAGCTAACCAATAAAGCCCTGAGTTTCTCCTTCTTGGTGGAACAAGACATGCAAGTAAAGAATTTAAAACCAGCTATAGTAAAAGCCTATGATTATTATGAGACAGGTGAGTGAGATTTACATATGCTAAGCTTTGATACAAAAATCTAACAACATAAACAGTTGCATTAACTGATATGAAACTCCAAGATATTTCACTGGAAGAAAAGGCAAGTTTTGGTCACTAAAAAATCATGTCCCTGTATATTAACCTCATATTTGCTCCGTAAGTAAGTTTTTGAGTCATTATTATAAACTGATCATCAAGTAGAGATAATCAGTTCTCTCTACACTTCCCTCTAAAGTTGCTGTCTTGGACTGAATTATTCTAGAAAGATAAGAAAAGTAGCAATAACTTAAAAACTACATCTCAATATTGATGTATAATATAAGAAATTGAATTTTTTGGTTTGCTTTGGACAGTCTCACACAATTTGGGGAATTTTGTAATATATTAAGAAATTCTTCCATTTCCTCATAATTTTAAAGTCAAGATTTACCAGCACCAGAGCATGCTGCTACTGTTAAGATTTATCTCCTTTTTAGTTTAAGACAGGTTCATAGAGGAAGGCATAATTCCACTGGGGAAGATGCATCTGTGGGAATTGACTGTCCCCAGTGCTGTAGTGGCACACAAGCACACCATCCATGTCACCAGCCCTCAGTTCTGTGCCCAAGAGCTTAGTTCTCTTGGTCTCTTTCCCCAATCCCAAACAGCTTAGTACAGAATTGTTTTCATTGGTTCTGTGGGTATACTTTATGTTTATTTACTTAGCTTATAGGTTTGTTAATTGTTAATTAATTGCTTATTGTAGGATCATTTTTGTGTTTCAGATGAATACACTATTGAAGAATACAGTGCCCCTTGCAGTGCTGGTACAGTATAAATAGTAAAACCTAATGCCAATTTAAAGAAAATGAATAGGTGCCTCAGTTTTCCACATAAGGCTGCTGCTTAAGATGAGTGTGTTATTTCCATATTATAAAATCCTATGTATCTTTATGAATTGAACTAAACCATACATATTATAGAAATTCTCAATTAAAAAGTTCAAGTAAAATAAAATTACTGGTTTCTAAAATGATTGCTTCTAGATAAGTTCAAGAATTTATCACATATAAAAACTAAAATGTCTATTATTTAGTTTACATTCTCTACCAAGTGTTCACCCACACCTATCTAGGATATTTCTGAATATACATAATTAAGGCTCAGAAATGTGTCTCTCTAATTATCCATATAGCATGAGAGATGCAATCTATAATACCTTCTCTTAGGCTTATTAACAGGGTCCAACTTTGACAATATTGTACTATGTCAAAATTTCTGTGTCACCTTTAGTTCTCCGTTTTAAAATACATAAAAACTGAGGACAGACCTATCATTTAAAATGATCAGGTTATTAAATTTCTATATTTATAATTGAATATAAAAATGTTCTTTTAGTAGGTCAAATATTTTCTTTAATGTTTCTGCATATTCTTTTACTTTTTAGAATCTGAACAAGGAAATGCTTGAAAATGGAGACTTATGGATTTAATCAGAAAATCCTTGGAAATGAAGAACAAAGACTTTAAAAAGGGAAACAATTGGAAACACATAAAATTTATGTCACATAAATTTATGACAACTCTATCTTTTCTGTTCTTGCATTCTTCTGATTATTCCCCATCATAATTTCAGACATTCAAGCTGAAATAGAGTCTATTATCCTGTGCCTTGTTTTGCTATGGTTTGGAGGTTTGCCCACTAAATTGCATATGTTGGAAAACTAATCCCCAAAGTTCTGGTGAACAAAAAGTCCAGGACTAGACAAACCCTATCCCAACATCTCCCCCAGCAACCTCTCCCCAGCATTCACAGTTTAGAACAACCAAGATGTCCCTTTTCATCTCAAATGGAAGGTACCTCATGCAGGCACAAAACAGAATGTTCCACCTGGTCAAGGTACTCACCTGTGTCTGCTGAGCCCAGGCTGGCCCTCTAAGGAAGTAATGATATGGCAGGTAGGTGGTATGCACACACTTCTCAGGGAGGCCTGGGACAAAGCCAGAAAGGGAAAGGGGGAAAGACAAGGCTTATTTTCTAAATGCTGAGGTGGACATCCCTCCCCACTGGGGCTTAGACCGAGAACTCAAGAAGCCAAGACCAGCTCCTTCCTCCTCCCCTAAGCTTAAGAATTGCCAAGGGTGTTCCAGGTCATAAATGAACACTGTGTTGGTCTCCCAGATGGTGAACTCTGAGGCTTCTTGGTGGCTATTGACCCAGTCCTGGTCAGCTTCAGACTGGCCCTGTGGACCCCTGACTAGGTGTGGAACAAGCACAAGGAAGACGGAACTTCTCAGGCATTGGGTTCATAACTCACCCCTCACTCTGGGGAAAGTAGCCTTGTCCTTTGCAGGCCCAACTTTTCTCCTCCTCCTCAGGAAGCTCTCCTGCCATCCACATGAAAAGACCAAGAAACACCTATGCCCAGGATGGTCTATCTTCCTCCCATGTACCAACCTGGCCTCAGCAGAGCACCTGAATCCCTCCAGGACCATTAGTCATTCCCTAGCCCTGGGCCCCATGCTCACAGCAGCCTGAACCAACGTACAGATGTGACTGGTGCTGAGGACAAAGCTAACTCCCAACAGCATGATGCCCAGGGCCTTCCAGCAGCTACAGTGAATGGGGACTTCCACCACAAACCTCACTGAAATATACAAGACAGGAGATGCAGCCAGGAGCCCTTTGTGGGGCCAAAGGAGACCCCTACCATCCAAATGAATGTTTCCTCAGTGGGACAAGGAGTCTCCATAAAACATACCCTACACACCCCATTCTCCATCTGCTCCAGGAAGAGCCAACCCAGAGAACCAGACCTCTCACCTCCCTGAGTCTGAATTTGGTCAGGGCCTGTATCTTGGGTGGCATAGCCCAGGGGCCAATCACACTCCTTGCCCTAGTCAGCTTTGCCCACAGCTGCCTGATCTCTGGATTGTCACATCCACTGTGTTGGGGAAGATTTGAACTGCCTCAAGAGACAAGTGTCCAGTTTGAGCTCCAAATTTTATTTTTGGATAACAGTCTTGAAAACTAGGCTTCCTGCTGAAAGGGGAAAGGATTTTTCTGCACATCAAGCTGAATACTCAGCCTAAGAAGAGTGCCCTGCCCCACCAGGTGTAGGGAGGCCCTGGGACACCCAGGGGAGATCTTCAGGAAAAGCCTTGTCAGCTTGGCCCAGGCCCTGGGAAGGAGCTCAGAGGGAGGGAAACCAGAAAACACCCATGGGAGCATTCCCTCTCCTAGGGATCCCAGTAGGGTGGAGGGTCTACACAGATGACATGATGTGACCCTCCAAATTGTTCTCACTTCCCTATAGTCTATGGGTGCTCAACATGCCCACAAAGGGGGAAATGTAGAGTCCATTCATTGGCCATGGTGCCAAAAACCTACTCAGGGAATTAGGAGAGAAGAGGCACTCCACAGTGGCCATCAGAGAAAGGGGGGCTCTGTCAAGACCACCAGGGTTACAAAAACTCCAGACACCTTTACCTAGCCACAAGATGCAGATAGCTTTGGGGAAGAAGGAATTGAAGAAAAGGGATGAGATGTGGTAGATGTGGACAGTCCCACAGTTTATACCTTGAACTGACCAGTTCCCTCAGTGACAGAGCAGAAGACAGAGTTTACAGTTTGTCCATCAACAATAGAAATGGATGGACTGGGGATTTAACTTAGTGGTTGAGTGCTTGTTTAGCATGTATAAGGCCCTGGGTTCAATTTCCGGTACCCCCACACCTACCCACACCAACATAATGGATCTTGACACATGAAAACTCCCTGTGTTGGCAGGGAGTTTGGGTGAGGCTTTACACAGAAAGTGAAACTTCAGGGCTCCACCTGAACTGGATTTGGGTAGGTCTTGGTCTTTACATTTGCAACAAGCGGAAGCCATTAGTGATAAAGGCACATCTTAGCTACTGGACACACGTGGCCACTTCTACTTCCCATCTCTTCAGAGGAAGTCTACTCAACCCTCACATTCCCCCGTGTGTAAAGAAACGAGAAATAGCTAATCAAACAAATCCTCCACTTGCATCTCTAGATATGTATGAGGAAGAAAAATGCAGCAAGTGTTCAGGGGATATTCACCTGTGTTTTTTCCCCACACTGATCCCCTCATTTTGTTGGTTGGTTTGGTTGGTCAGTTGGTGGGTCTCCTAAGAAATTTTGTCTCCAAATAAATCCAGAGCCCAAACTGTGAACCTCATTCCTCTTTTGTGACTGAAAGGAGAAGGACCCAGGAGCACCTGAGGGAACTCATATTCTAAGCTCAGGTCTCTATGAAATCAATACCTGAAAAAGGATAAGCCTGGAATCACTCTGGTTAAATTACTGGAAAATCAATTGCTGAGCCCAGAGAGAGAAATCTAGGATTTGAGGCAGAGCCGGATTGGGGAAAGGGAAACTCTTAGGAAGTGAGACCACTCTTCTGCTACCAGACTCCTCCCTTGGCTTTTCCTGTCTCTTCTCCTGGTTTTCTCTAATGCTATAGCCACGGAGGTGAAAGCCAGCCAGATAAGTATACATGTGTTCACGTGTGCTGTGTGCGCACGCTCGTGTGTGTGTGTGTGTGTGTGTGTTATACATGCATGCTCAAGTGCATGGGTGTGTACATAATAGGTATGAGTATCTGTTGGTAGGGAAGGTTGCAAGGCTGTGTGTATGCATGTGTGTCTGCACACCTATGCACATACATTTGTTTGTGTATGTGTAGATGTGTGTTAATTTGGGGTGTCAGTCAAGGAAGGAATGCAACCCTCTTTTGCAGGGGAATCTTATCCTCACTATCCTTCTATGCAAAAGAAAAAATGAAAAAAAAACACTACCTTCACCTTTAAGAAAAATTATGAAAATAAAGTAATATAGTTCTTTTTATTATCCACACTTTCAATCAAGACCCAGCCCCACTCATGGAGGGCAGAGGGGCCAACCTTGCAGCCTGGATAGCAGCCTTTATCCCCCTGCCATTGCTCTCCCTTTCCTGTGCTACTAGATAGACCTCTCTTTCCCACCCCAGCAAAAAAAGGACTAAAAGGTACTGAGGATTCTCTCAGATAAATAGTTGAACAGAGGGGCTATAGAGAAGGGGGCAAATGCTCCAGACACTTTGGGCTTTTTGACTCTGATGCCTGTGGAAGAAGAATTTAGCTTCTGGACTTGCATCTGATACTCCTCCTTGGGGTGAGGACAGGGCTCTCAGACTGCAATGTCCCTAGGGTATGCAATGAAGGGCATGGACTCAGAATAGGGGATTAGTTGCTCAAAATCAAGTCAGGTCCCCTCCCAATCACATATCCTGACCTTATCTGAGCCACGCCTCCCCTGAGGTTTTTCAACTAAACCCTCCAAATGTCATGCCCAGTTTCCTTGTCCACTCCCCCTGATCAAAATCCACATTTCTCCACATTTCCTCCTCTTCTTCAAATTCAGAATAGCCTCCTCAATATTGATGTGATTAGCAAAGTACATTGGGAGAAACAAAGGGCATCTTTAGTACAGAGACAGCCAGTATCTGCATTTCCTAGAGCTTCCATAACAAAGTACTGAAACTTTGTGTGACTTTAAACAGAAATGTACTATCTCATTGTTCTGGAGGCTAGAATTCTTAAATCAAGGTGTTAGCAGGGTCATTGTTCCTCTGAAAGCTGTTGGGAAGGATCCTTTCTTGCTTCTTTCAGCTTCTAGTGGCTTGCTAGCAATCATTAGTGTTCCTTGGCTTGCAGTATTAGAGAAACAATGATCTAAAAATACTTATTAAAGCATGGGAAGATACTTTATCCAGGACCATTATAATAGGTATAGAGACTATTGCAATAGGGTCTTAGGCTGGGGCAGAGTGGTAAAGTGTCCATGAGTTCATTACCCAATGCCACAATTTAAAAAGACAAAAAAATCACTTAGTGTGTCATTGTTGGTTCTTTGCTAACTGAAGAAGAAAAATTTTGATAGTCCTATAGAACTTTTCTAGTTCCCCCAGTGCTGGGGATTGAACCCAGAACCATGCTAAACTAGTGTTCTACAATAAGCTATGCCCCCAGTCCACTGTGGCTCAGTGGTTAAGTGTCCCCAAGTTCAATTCCTGGTACCAAAAAAAAAAGAAAAAGAAAAAGAAAAAAGAAAAGAAAAGAAAGAAAAGAAGGCCAGAGTTTCTCTGATCATTGCCAACATATATTTTTATTTATCCTATGAATGAATCCCCTCCACAGAATTATCTCATTTAAAATCTCAGCAACTTGAAGCCAAAATCTATACATGCCATTGTCCATAACCTCGAAGCTGTGCAATCCATGAATTTAGATGGTGTATTATCTATATTAAAATGTTCTCTTCATGAGAAAAGAAAAAGTTAATTGGGTAACAGTAATTATGCAAACACTCATTGGCAAGCCTTTGCAACATTCAACAGCTTTTGCATGGCTCTCACCTTCCTTCGTGCACCCTCACAGTTCTAGTGGCCATTCATTTCTTTGTGCTGCCCTTGTGACAGATTGAGGAAACCTGACCAGAAGTTTGTAACTTTCTTAATGTCTTCTACCATATGAGAAGCAAGGCTGTATGGTTTGAGTTATTCTGATTTTTCCAAGTTCTCCCATTTTGGGGACCCTACAAAACAGTCTTGGCAGTCTTTCTGCAAGAGCTTTACCATTTATTTACTTCATGAGGGCAGGCTGGGAAGGGCCTTGCAACTGTCAGTGTTTGGCCTGTGCTCTGCTCACCATAGCCATTTCCTGATTTCTATAAACGTGCTGTATAGGCTTCATCTAAGTGCCAAGTATCTTCCACTAAAGAAAAATAAAGAAAGTTGTATCCAGGGTCAGGGTTTCTAATTGCAGCCGATTTCTGCTCTTTACATGCTAAATGATTATGTGTGTGTGTGTGTGTGTGTGTGTGTGTGTGTGTGTGTGTGCATACAGAATGGCCATCAGTGCTAGTGATCTTCCATTAGCTTTCCTGGTTAATGTGCCAAGTGTCTACGCAGGGAAGCAAGGCTAGGCAATCTCGCAGAGGAATCACCACCAGGTATTGGGTGAACCAGGTACATGCCGCACCATGATACATTTTTCTCTCTTTCCTTCTCCTACCATTTGAACTTTCTTTCCCTTCACCTTTGCTGAGGCCACTGGCCTGGAGTGGGGATGTGGAATGAGCTGGGAATACCCTGGGCATTGCTGATCCTCTCCACACTGAAAGACCTCGACTTGGCAGTCTTGACAAGGCCCATCTTGCTCAACGGACAGATGACTTCCCAGTGTCCACTCTTCCTTTTCCAACTCTGACCTTGGTAACAGTGTTCAGGTCTTTAGTAGAGAAGAATGAAATTTACCCACTGTATTGTAGTTCCCTAATTTATCAAGAGAGCTCCATGGAGAGAGCTGGAAACTACATCCACCTTTCCATCTTCACATGAGTCTATTTAACCCCCACCTGGCTTATTGTGTTTCCCTGCTTTCAACATACCAGGTCTGTGATTACAACAGAAATACCCTCACCAAACAGCTCAGGTGGGAATTGTTCTCAGAGATATTTGCAAAGCCTTGTCATACTTTCCAATGAGCTGCTGGCCCAGGTGACACTCACCCTGTTCCCATCTCTCCTAAAAGGACATTTTAGAATGATATTGCTGTGTCAATAGATATATTTTGCCCCACAAAATAAGGAGAATGTGCAATTTCAATGCAAGTTTTGACATTTTAAGATGACTGGTTTACTGTCTCTTTACCCAGGAAAAGGAAGTTGAAGCATATCTTCCCAGTGAAGACTGTGCCATAAGTCTGTTTGTTCTGAGTGATTTTTATCAAGAGAATGGTTTTAAATTCTTATGCATATGTGTTATTGCCAGCCCCCAAAAGGAAAGAAGAAATTTATTTTTGCTTGGCCTTATTTTTTTTTACTGTGGCCATAGTCTTTTATTTATTTTTTCCTACAGATTAAATAGCTCATGCAAGCAGAGCTCAGTGATTCTAGCTAGTAATCCCATCAACGCAGGAGGCTGAGATAGGATTGCAAGTTTGAAGCCTGCCTCCCGCACATAGGGAGACACATACATAAAAGAGGCATGGATGTAGCTCAGTGGTGGAGCACTTGCCTAGTGTAAATGAGGCCCCAGGTTTTATTCCCAGTACTGTGTTATAATAATAGTCATTACAATAATCATTACAATTCAAAAATTAAAGTGCCCATCTATTGTCTTCTTATTTCACTAAGTTCAATTTATTGCTAACTCTGTCTCATCTCCTCATAAATTCTGCAATTAATTAGTAATTTTAGAAATTAAGTTCCTTTAAGAATTTTACTTAAACAACAGGTTCATTTCCCCTCTCTCTCTCTCTCTCTCTCTCTCTCTCTCACACACACACACACACACACACACACACACACACACACACATACACACACACACACACACATCACATTCCATGAGCTCTGCTTGTTACAACTCTGGTTTGTTCAATTTAGCATTGAGGATTGGTCTGGCTCCTCCTTTGCTCTCCTGTCCTCTACCTTTTGTCCATTTTCATATCTACAAATTCTGCTTTCCACCACAAGCAATGTGTCTTGGAAAAGATACTGAGGAGAGAAGAAAATGAGATTTGAAGATAACCAGTGATTCATTTTTCTTCCTATTTGAAGATAACCAGTGATTCACATTTCTTCATAATGTGGTAACATTATGCTGTTGACTTAAGTGTGATCACTTCAGACAATCAGTGTTGTCTTCCTCTTCAGCACATACTTACTTGGTTCATCTCTAGGTTGTGCAAACCTGATCATCACATTGAGAGAACACTGCATATTCTAGTCACCTCTTAGCATAGCTAACAAACTTGCTACAAAATGAACCCAGGCTTTAATGCTAAGGCATCCTGGAGCACCTCAGCAGGTGATGCTGGACCCTGAGAGCTGAAGTCAGGAAGGATTTGATTGAAAGCATGAAAAAAATCCACATGATTTAGATGTGATAAGTGTCTAGCAGAGAAGGAAGACTTTTTATCTTTAGCAAAGGAATTTCTGGCACTTAAGAAACTGAAAACATTGAGAAAACATTCTTAGAATTAAAGTCAAATCTCAGTTGTTTACACAGTAAGATTATATTTTTGGAGAAAAATTCACCAGCTCAGAGGATATACCCAAGTTTTCATGACTGATATGTGAAGTAGAGAATATTTATTTTTGTTATAGTGGAATTCTTTAATTTTAGTTTGGAAAAAGGTTGATAACTCTGCTTTTATGAGCACTGACAGCCATTCTGTATTCACACACACACACACACACACACACACACAATCATTTAGCATGTAAAGGAAAGAAATCAGCTGAAATTAGAAGCCCTGGACCCTGAACATAATTTTCCTTTGCTCTATACCCAAGTGTGTATCAGACTTGGTCTGAAAAACATTAACATCAAGACCTGTTATGAACTGTATGAAAATGGTGGATGTATTAATTCAAAAGATATACTGGTAGTTAAAGGCCTTGTGCATGATGGAGTATATTAAAACAAAGGCTGGGATTCCTTGCTGTTTGAGATCCTTTTTCCCTCAGGTTAGATTTGACTATTGCATTGCAATGGCTCCTTTGACTGAAGCAATCTCCTCTGGTGAGAGTGTGATTGTCATGACTGATGCATGAGTGAGGGAGGTCATAGGTATGAATGAGATTCAGCTTGTTTCCAGTGACATATGGACCTTTGTTAACAAAGAAAGACTACTCTGAAACATTCAAAAACTATACCATTGTTGGAGTATTTATGTCAACTGGGAACCCATGTACAATAGGTAATAATTGTTTGCTTTTAATGGTTCTAAGTTTGTGCCCACATCAGACTGATCCCCAGCCCTACGATGTTGTGTACTTAATGCTGATCCATGAAGAGTGATTTTAAATTTAAATAAATTTAAATTCTCAAAAAAACCCAGTAAATTGAAGGCTGGGGTTGTAGATCAGTGGTTGAATGCTTGCCTCACATGCATGAGACACTGGGTTCAATCCTCAGCACCACATAAAAAATAAATAAAACAAAGATATTGTGCAAAATACTAATGAGGTTCATTTTTTTCTGTAGTCTATGGAGAAACTTTGAATGTTATGTACATAATATAATTAAAATTGAATGCTCAAACTAATAAATTATTATCTTAAACAAAGATATTGTTTCCATCTACAATTAAAAAATATTAAAAAAACAGTAAAGATTTTTTCACAAGAATGAATTTATTTATTACCACTTTATGACTCTTGCTCATGTGTTTCCCCCAAAGCATCAATGCAGTTTTTCTCTTTTGCTTCATTTTGTTTTCTGAGGTAATGGGGTTTGCATCCTAGGATGCTCCACCACTAACAGACAATCCCACCCATTTGATGTTTTTTTTAATCAAGGCTTGCTACTTTACCCAGGCTGTCCTCAAACTTGCCATCTTCCTGCTTCAATTTTCTGAGTAGCAGTGACTCCAGACACGAGTCACCACACCCAGCTCAAAGCATCACACTTGCACAACAAGAGCTTTACTGCTAAAGGTGACACATGGGACGTGGACCAGCATCCATGGCCACACTTCTGAACTAAACCCTGGGAAATGGGTCCAGGTGGGAACAAGCCAGTGCTGTGCTGTTTCTAAACAGAATTTTTGCCTTTCCTATTTTGGTCCTACTAATGTGAGCTGGGTTTCATGTTACTTTTATTTATATTGGCTGTGTACCTCAGAAAGGGAATTTTGAAGTCTGTGTATTCATTATTCATGCCTAAAAAACTTGTTCCGTCCTGAGGCAGATTCCAAGCATGGAAAAGCTCAGGGCAGATTTAATACTGAAGGTAAAAAGCTACTAAAATGACAAATTCCACTTTTCAAGGAAGCCTTGATTTTGGGAAAGATGAGAAGTGCATTGAGCTCCTTGATTTTGGTCCCAGTGGTGATCGTGGGCCCTCACATCACTATCACACCCTTCAATCTTCTCCGATGCTCTTGACTCAGACTCAAGGAAACCAAGCCGAAAAAGGTAAGAACCGCTTATCAAGGATGGAATCCGCCATGGCTGAGAACAGCACCTGTGTAGAGCAGTGACCTAAACCATGGCTGTCTCACTCTCATGGCTGCATTTGTGCTAAGAGCTGCCTGTGCAATAGTGTAATTCAAGTTGGCCCAGTTGCTATGGTGACACCGAACAGGAGAGGCTACATGCAAAGGCATGCAGCAGTTGTCAGTTTTGGCTTTGAATTCATTGCCAATTCCTAGGGATAGTGAGTTCTAAGGAAAATAAGAGGACCCTAATGTCTCACAAGTCCTGCATCCTTCAGATCGCCTGCTTTGCTGAATCTTTCGACAATTAACCTTTTGATAATAAGACCTATACAATAAACATACTAAGTTACCTCTGAGTCTGTCTGAAATACAGAGCTCCTACCATCCTTTGGCAGAAGGGAGCAGTGAAGACATACCAGTGGTTGACATAGAAGATAAGCGATAGGAAGTCGGTTACGCTGTGGACCAGCATAAGTCTCTATCCCTCTGCTAAAGCCTGTTTTCTAACAATTCGAAATGATAGGCACCTGTCTCTGCTCTCAGGCTACACTCCTCATCTCTGCCCACTGTTTCAGGCAGTGTATGTTCCCAACTAGATCACTACCTTCTGGAAAAAAACATCCTTTTCATTTTATTTTAACTTAACAGGTGTTCTGGACTAGTAGAATGTGTTCAAGTTGATTTTCATGAAAAATCACTACTTGCAATGGGAACACTAGAATTTGAAAAAAATCTCAAGGTTCATCTAGTCTAACTTCTTTATCTTTAAAGCAGAGAAACTAACAACAGTTAAGTATCTACTAGCTCAAGATCATGGAGCTTGAATTAGCACCCTCATCCTCTGATAAAGATTTCATCTTTTTCCAAGTAGCATTCAACTCTTCCATTGTAACAAACTAATAATCACCTTCCAACAGAAAACAAAGGAAAAGCAACTTCCTTTTGGTATTCACTGTGTGCCGTGGCCTTGACAGCTTGGGTGTGTGGAACCTGCTTTTGGAACATTGCCTTACCTAATACCTAGGATAACTCCAAATGCTAGGCAATAAGCACTCAGTTCTACAAATGAGGAGAATGTAATTTGACCATGATTAAAATAAGTGGGAAAACTTAGATTCTCAGTCTACCAGAGAAACTACATCCTTTACTGCCTCTCATTGAATTTACCCTCCAAATGCCGAAGTTTCACACAGACTCCAGCACAATGCCTACCACAGATGAGAAAATAATGTTTACATAACTCATTAAGTGGATTATTTGATTCAGTACAACAAATCTTCTCTAATTGCCTATATCTGCAAAAGAAGGTTTCATTGTTCAATTCATTACATAATCTCTAAGAAAGGCTTTTAACATTTAATATGTGCTTTGCATATTAATAGATTTAAGCAATGAGACTTTCTCATCCTACAAATAATTCATTTGTTCAACATGTATGTAGTGAGAAACTATTTTTTACAGTGTTAAATGTGAAGATGAAAAGTAAAACAAAACATTTCTGCAAGATCCTATTACCATCAATTAAAACAGTTATAAATTTCTAAATCACTCAAGAATCCAAAATAAATGTGTAACACTTTCTTCCTATTTCTGATGGAGAAAAAGAACTAATACATACCTGAGCATCTTCAATATGCCAGTTCTTAAACTTACACCCCTGGTCATCCTTACAACCAAGCAAATTAGGCAATATTTTATTTTCTTATCCTTAAACTGAGGCTTAGTGAAATTAACTTACCTCAGGTCACTTAATTGCTAACTGAAGATTCAAAACTGGAACCCAAAATGGAGTCAGAAGTACTATTTTTCCACTCCTCTCCAAGACAGAAAATGAGTTTTTTTCAAAAAAAAAAAAAAAGAAAGAAAGAAAAGAAAAATAAGGAAAGAAAAAAAGAAAACACTTTGTTTGCTTTTATTGTTGGTACCAGGGATTGAACCCAGGTGCACTTAACCCCTGGGTCATATCCCCAGCCCTTTATATTTTCTATTTTGAGACAGGGTCTCTGCTAAATTGATTAGGGTCTCACTCCATTGCTAAGGCTGGTGTTGAATGTGCTGCCCTCCTGCCTCAGCCTCCCAAGTAGCTGAACTTACATGTAGTCACCACCAAGACTGGAAGAAAACAATTTTAACAATAAAAAGACATTACCTCATCTAATCTTTTCAAAGCACTTATTTATCATCATCCATTATTATAAATGATGAATCTGGGACTTAAATTGTGTGCTCAAGAACACCCTTCTGGTAAGCAGCAGAATAGCAGCTGCAAGACACTAACCACAGAAAAAAAGTGGAGAAGAACCCCAGTCCACACAATTGCAAACTGATTGCACCTTGCTCTTGATGGGTAAAAGGTAACAACATAGGAGGAAACGGAGGCTTCGAAGGTTGTTGCTCTGAACCAGAGGTATCTGAACATTGTGCAGCTGCACCCACAATCCCTGCCCCACAGTGGCTCCTTGTGGCCCCTTACTCTTTGCAATTGGTGGCATTCCTTGCATCCCTGCTGCCAGGACAGTGGGCATTGGTGCTCCTCTGCCTCCTTCTGCTCCCCTGAGTTGCCACACCACAGCCTTCTCTTTGGTGGAGAGTGTGAAAGCAGCAGCCCTCTGGACTCCTAGAAATCTCTAAACATTTCAGATCACATACTGACCAACTTGTGTTGATATTGATGAAATTTTTTTTGAAACATTAAGATTCTTTGAGTCAACATGGAATTCACCATGGCCTTACCATTCACTTGGTTATCAAAACAGGAAACAGGCCTCCAGATCATTCAGCCCCACAAATACCAATGAAAGCAATGTTACCACCTCATGAGCTCCAGACAGTAGCTCCACATCTGTTTCTGCTACTAATAATCCTTTCAGTTTTGGTGGCCTAAAGGACTTGTAAGCCTGAGTAGCTTAGATCTGAGTACTACCAACTCTGTTGAACTACAGAGACAAATGCAAGAACAACTTTTGTCCAATCCTGAAATTTTCAGAAGCTTCAGGTCATGGAAAATCCCTTCATCCAGAGCATGCTTTCCAGTCCTGACCAATGAGGCAGTTAATCATGGCCAAATGCAGAAGTGGATATAGAGAAACCCAGAAATGAGTCATACTTTGAAATTCCAGCTAAATGGGACAAACATTGGAACTTGCCAGGAATCCAGAGATGATACAGGAAGTGAGAAACCAGGATCTAGCCTTTAGCAAACTAGAAACCATCCCAGGGGATGTGATGTTTGAGGGTGCATATAACAGGGAGATTCAAGAATCCATACTGAGTGTATCAAGAGAGCAGTTTGGTAGTCTTCTACTTGTTTCCATAGTGAGTAATACCTCCTCAGGTGAAGGTAGTCAAACTTCTTGTATAGAACATAGGGATTCTTCCCTAATCTATGAACTTCACAGGTGTCCCTGAGGTCATCAGCTTCAATGCCAGGAGAAACATTGTGTCACTGCTGGGCAGAGTACTACTGCGCCAACTCTGGTGCCTAGGGCAGGAGCTATTAAGATCATCAGAACAAGAATGCAGAGCTTGTTGCAATAATTA
Organism: Urocitellus parryii; assembly: GCF_045843805.1. Lineage (NCBI taxonomy): Eukaryota > Metazoa > Chordata > Mammalia > Rodentia > Sciuridae > Urocitellus > Urocitellus parryii. Next base: position 100,144,387 of record NC_135535.1, on the reverse strand, counting down.
ACTTAACCCAGGGCTTATGCAAAACATGTGGTCTGCCCCTTACATGAGTAGAATACTGCAGTCCCACTAAACTGAACCCTGACCTTGTTGCAAAGATGATGCTGAATAACCATATTTGATGGAAATCCTCAGCTTCAAGGTCAAGTGAGACAACAGCTCCTGACTTTCCTCCAACAAAATGCAGAATCCTGACACTCTGTCAGCAATGACTAAGCAGCCCTAGAGCCTGCCTCATCCCAGGACTGACTCCTGGCCTTTCCTAACTAGGGGGCATTAGGAACCACTGGATGCCCTTCAGAGACCAGTGGGTCTAGCTCTGCACCTACAGCAAGAACCACTGAACCTGGACACCAGCAATGCAACAACAATGCTTCAGGCTCCTAGTTAAATTGATGGAGGTGATCTGGAACTTGTAGTCCCCTGCATCAGGCTCCTGAGTCACTGGGATTACAGGTTATGCCACCATAACCAGCTTTGGCATATATTTTTGCAAACAACATGCTGTAAGATTTATACTACTGGCAATATTTGCTTAATTTCTTTGCCCTATGAACATTTGGGACTGCATTTCCAAAAACATGCTGTAGCAGATTATATGAAAAAAATTGTAATCAAAAAAGCAAAAAGAAAGAACTACTCTTAAAACTTAATGTTTTCTAATACTTAGAACTTACAGTATCATTGATAAATATCTCTCAGCAAAAGAAGTTAGTCACATTTGTTAAATAATAAAGAAGCTAATACTGTTATCTATTTAGGGACATTTATTTTATACCCAGCATAATATAGCATTGTCTCAGTATTCACAGATTAGACTGTCAATAATTACCTTAATCTTTGTGCAGTGGAAAGAGCCCCGAAGTACACTCTACAATGCATTTGCCTAGGTCTTTTCAGCTTCTCCCATAGGCAAGTTGAACAGATGTTGCAATTGGTAATTAAAAGATTGCTTTCACTGAACGTGTTGACATTTCCATGTCTTAAACACCATACAAAATCAGAACAATATTTGGGTTTTTCAGTTTTATCATAGATGGGCAATAGGTGAATTTAAAAATGATTAGTGAGCTATTTGTTTCTGAAATGTTTGGATAGTTCTCTTGAGAATTAGTTAAGTATTATGCATTTCAGAGACACAGAAGGGGAAAAGAGGAAGGGGCAAGGTGGATTCTATACTGGATTGGGTCAGCCTCAACAAATAGCACTGCCAACTGTTAGGATGTCTGTGCATATAGTGAAATCATGAAATATCATTTGGGTGAAAAACAAAGAAAAATTTTAGCAACACTGAGTACATTTTGCTGCCCCATAAACTTGTCTTCCCTCCCCAAGGAAGTCCTTTTGCCTGATTCTCAAACTATTGGGCTGGTATGTGCCCCCTAGGACTGATTAAAGCAGGGTGGCACACGCCTGTAAGCCCAGTGTTTTGGGAGGGTGAGGCAGGAGGATCATGAGTTCAAAGACAGCCTCAGCAATTTAGCAAGACCCTCTCTCTGACTAAAATACAAAAAAAAGGGCTGGGGGTGTGGCTCAGTGGTTAAGTGACCATAGGTTCAATTCTCGGTACCAAAATAAAGAAAAAAAAAGCCACATGACTTGAGGGTCAGTAAAGTGTTTGGCTGACTCTGCTTCAGTATTCTCTTAGATCATTCTATTCTCTCATATACAGTTTTTGGAAATTGCGATGTTAAAGTTACCTAAACAGAAGCCAGACCAATAAAACTAAGGGAAACATAAGAGATTCCATTTCTTCTGTAAGTTGCTTGGTATTAAATTAGGTCAAGAGGCCTGCTTGCCCACCAGTCATTGCACTGTCTAACACTTTCCCAGGAGATAATTGTCCTCTAAAGTTGTTCTGGTCAGATCCTTTAGAAGCAGTGAAAAAACGGACGACAACAGCTAAAATGGAAACAATAATGTCACTCTCCCTAGTGAATAAAAAAAAAAAAAAAAACAGCTAGATGCAATGGTTCACACCTCTAATGCCAGCAACTTGGGAGGCTAAGGTGGGAAGATAGCAAGTTAAAGGACAATTTCATCAATTTACCAAGACTGTTTCAGAAAAGAAAGGAAGGAAGGAAGGAAGAAAGGAAGAAAGAAAACAAATTAATATAAATGCTTGGGATATTGCTCAGTATAGATCACCCAGGATTCAATCCCCAGTACAACACATAGAGAAAGAAAAGTCGGTAGCAGAATACAACAATTACTAATAGGGCATTATGTAAAATTGTGGATGTGTAACTGACGTGATTCTGCAATGTGCATTTGGGGTAAAATTGGGAGTTCATAACCCACTTCAATCTAATGTATGAAATATGATATGTCAAGAGCTTTGTAATGTTGTGAACAACCAATAAAAAAAAGAAAAAAGAAAAAAAAGAAAAGTCAAAAAAGACATGCTCCCTCCTTTCAAAAAGTGCTAATCCCTTAAAGTCGTCCTTGTTGTGGCCAGAGGGCATGGTACCAGCCAGGAGATTGGTGGAGCCAACTTAAGGTCTGCATTCCCTAGAAGCGCACCAGGGATGCCAGTGAAGCCAGATTTAAAGTTAGGTAGTCAGTGTAGTTAGGTAAATCGGGTCTAATATCGAGTGAAATCTAAAATGGAGGCCATGCTGGGAATGACTCAGGGAAAACTCAGGACAATTCATGGAATGTTAGTGAAGTCCCGAAAAGGCCCTATGCCAAAGTCCACCTCAAAGAAGTGTTAATGAACAGCCCCCAACAGATTTGGAGATGGCCCATCCCAGAGAAGTGATAAGCCCATCCCAAAAGTCCTTCCTGCCCTTTCGGCCCACCGGTGTCCCACCCCTCGGGCCTTCCAACCTACAGTCTATCACTGAAAGAACTATAAAAAGGGGAGACAACTGCACTTCCACGGATTCCACCTTCTGGGTCCCCTTCTTCCTCTGGGAGAAGTCTTTTCTGCTGTCCTTTAATAAATTTCTAATCTCTACTCTGACCTTGCCTCGGCGTGCTTCTTTGGTGTTATTCTTCAACATTGGGGAAGCAAGAACTCCTCACCGGTCAACAGCAGTAACACCAGCACAGTTTGCCCCACCCAGGCAGGCATCCTTGTCCCTGGACCTCCAACCTCGGGTCTGGCTCTTTCTCTCCACTGCACCTTCCCCGCCCCGACTCTGGTGAAGCCTGGGCCAGGGTCTGGACCTCCATAAGCACAAAAACCAATTAGGATCCGGAGGGCCAGCCGCTCCCTGTTGGAGTCCCGCCTGCCATGAGGGAAGCACTTGGTACTTGAACTTGCAAGGCTGTTTAGGTTTCTCTAACAGGTGGGAGGGGGACTCCCAGGCCAGGTGAGCCAGCTTGCAGCAGTGCATATTATATACTAGCTCAGACCCCTAAGTGGCCTTGACTCTAACCAACTCACAATCTTCTCAGCACCCGAGCCTCAAGGGGGGCGCATCAGTGACAGGAGCCATGGAAAGATCTAGCAAAAACCCAGTAGACTTCATGGTCCTCCCTGGCCCAGTAAATCATCTCTGCAGGATACATCGCGCCTAGCTGGAAGTTCCAGGAGACCCTGGGGTAGGCGGCAAGAAGCCTTTGGGACTTAGTCATGCACTGCTGCAGCCTCCTAGGTATCCGGAATGGTTTTGAGCTCCCTGGGCCTGAGGGGAAGGGGTGTCCCTGCCAGAGGTGCTTTGATGATGCTCACCAGGAGCACAGCCAGCGCTACTCAACTCGGTGCACTATGCACACCAGGACGCTCTGGTTGCCCTCATATCAGGTACTCATCCCGCAGGCACGAGGTAGTCCATCCCCTTTGCTGGGGTTTGGGGGTGTTGGGGAGTTCATGGGGAAGTTGACCGCTGCTGCAGCGGAAGCAACAGAAAGCCCTGAGAAGGCCAGTCACCTGGTTTCCTGGATGTCCTCCTTGTCCTCTTCTTCTTCCATGAGCCACTTCAATGGAGCCCCAGCAGAGAGCGGGACTTCACCAGTTTCCTCGGCTGGGCAAGCTCGGAGGCTGCCCCCTCCTCCTCCTCTTTATCTTCCTCTTTCATCTCTTAAGCCTGTTCGATTAGAGCAAGGTTTGAAGTACTTACCCTATACAGGTGAGAACACCAAACAGGGAACAGCTGAATATCAAGGAAGGAAAAATCTGTGTAAAAGCCTGACCAAATTGTCCAGAGGTTCTGAACTAAAGTGCTGTTCTTAGACCATGACAAACATCAGTCTTGATGGGCAGGTATTGCTCATTTATACAGGTGTGATGGTGATGTAGGGGTCCATGTCAAACACTATGTCCAAAATCAAGTAACTAAATTCACTTTTCCTCTTTCCACGTAGTAAAGATTTTCATAAAACTTCTAAGCTAATGTTGGGCACGAGTGTGGTGTATTCTTGTAATTCCAGGAGTTCAATGGCTGAGACAAGCAGATCACAAGTTCGAGACCAATTTAGCAGTTTAGGAAGACCCTCAGCAATTTACAGACATTCTGTCTCAAAATAATATATATATTTTGGTACCAGTAATTGAACCCAGGGGAATTTAGCTACAAAGCCACATCCCGAGTCCTTTCTATATTTTATTTTGAGACAGGGTCTTCCTAAATTGCTTAGGGCCTTACTAAGTTACAAAGACTGGCTTTGAACTTACAATTCTCTTGCCTCAGCCTCCTGAGTCGCTGGGACTACAGGCAAGCACCACTGTACCTGGCTCAAAATAAAAAAAAAAAAATTAAAAAGGATTGGGGATGTAACTCAGTGGTAAAGAGCCACGTGGTTCAATCTTCAGTACCACAAATAAAGCAAAAGAAAAATTAAAAAATAAAAGAAATTAACTTTAAGCTAATGCATTCCATTAACTACCATATAAGCCTTATTAATAGTTTATCTTTGATTTTTAGGCCCCCACACCTGAGCTCATCCATGCCTGGGATCTGACTCAGAAGAAAACAGAATTCTAAACAAAGAGGTGAAAGTAAGGCTTAAGGCCAGCAACTGAGGTAGTTCCCTTTCTGAGGAACCACAGCCAAAATAAATAAAAGTAACATCAAATATACCTCATGTAGGTAGGGCCAAAATAAAGAAAGAAAAACTTCAGTTTAAAAGCAGCATAACACTGGCCAGTTCCTACCCAGAAGTCTTTACTCTCAATGCAGATCCAATGGGTGTTGAGTCCAAATCACATCAGTCACCTTTAACTGTAAAGCTCTTGTGGCTACAAATGCGATGGTTTGGGCTGGGTGCAATGCCTCTCACCTGTAGTTATAATCACTCTTCAGACTAAGGTGAGAGGATCCCAAGTTGGAGGCTAGCCTGGGAAAATTTGGGAGCTCCTGTCTCCAAAACTTCAAAATGCCTTGGAGATGGCTCACTGGTAGACCTCCCCAGATTCAAGCCCACTTTCTCAAAGAACAGAAGGAAGCAAGATTTAAAAAAAAAAAAAAATGTGATTCCCTAGGGGAATCACATGAACAAGTGCAATGAAGTACTAATGAAAAATTTCTGAACAATGATACTTTTGTTTTTCTTAAGTTTACATTCATCAGAAAGGAAAAACCAGCCTACATTGCTCAGCATGAGAACACACCACACTAGGGCTGACTAGTACTCTGATGTGGGCAAAAGGTTAGGAACACTAAAAACAAACAGAAGTTACCTGCAATGTGAAGGCCATTGTTTGAAGTAAATCTCCCATTAATACTGATATTTTGAATTTTTTGGAGAGGAATTTCTTTCACAAAGATTCATATGAGTGGAAACAAGTTGAATCACCCATATACATACACCTACCTCATCCACACATGCATCAGTCATTACAATCAGACTGTAAGGGAGACAGCTTCACCCCAAAGAACCATTTAACTATAATAGTTCAATCTAAATTAATGAACAGATGATCTCAGTCAGTCAATAATCACAGACTATCACTTAGAATATGTTTAATCATTAACAACATCTTTACTTTCTATTGTTTCAGTTAATACATTTTAATGCACCTTATGATATGCCATGGTGTCAATTTTTTTAGAGTCTTGAATATAAAGCAAGTTCATTGCTCCCTCTCAAGCTAAAATAAAAGTTTGTGCTGTATCAAGAAAAATGTTTCAATCATCAAAACATCACAGCCATGACATTTTCATTGGTGGATTTTGCTCAGAGAACATATCCTGAGAGGTGACTTTAATTCAAAGAATGTTTTTCCATTGTTTACCAAATATTTGTTGTAACAGAAATTTCTTTGCTAAAGATGAAAATCTTTCTCCTTCCTAAGACACTTATCACCACTAAGTCCTATAGACTATTTGGTGCACTCAGCAAGTCAAATCCATGATCTCAGATCTCAGGGTTGAGGCAGAATCTGATACTGAACAAGATGATCTACTTATTATGCTCCCAGGGAATGAGAGGCCCAGACTGAGGAGCAACATTTATCTTTATTTTCACCCCTATTTCACAATTCAGATTTACCAACAGTAAAGCTGATAATTTTTTTCTTGTTGTTTGTTTTTAGAGAGAAGATCTTACTGTGTTTTCCCAACTCCTAGACTCAAGTGCTCCTCCTGCCTCAACTTCCCCAGTAGTTGTTATTACAGGTGTGGGCCACCAGCCCAGACTGCATATATTTTTATTTTTGTCAGATTCTCTATACAATTTTATCCCTGTATTAACATTTAATACAATTAGGAAGACCTTAGCCTATCTCAGCTTAGGAAGATGAGGAAAAGTCTGATAATATTGAGGATAGATACAATAAGACAAATACACTTGTAGCCATAGAGTGAGAAAATCATTGCTGAATTGATGATACTTGAATCTATCAGTAAGTTTTGGGGGAATTTCAGTAATATTGTATAGTTTTCATGACTGAAAGAAAATAGCATGCTGAGACACAAAGAGGTTTGAGGTTTAGGGTATAACATGGGAGCTTTTTCAGTTGCTCTGCTCATTGTTCAATCTTATTTATTGATTTATCTATCTACCATGGTGCTGGCTCTTGAATCTAGGGCCTCATGAATGCTAAGCAAGGGCACTTTCACTGAGCCCACCAGCTCTTCCTTCCTTCTTTTCTCTCTCTCTCTCTCTCTCTCTCTCTCTCTCTCTCTCTCTCTCTCTCTCCCCCCCCCTCTCTCCCTCTCCCTCTCTCTCTCTCTTCCCCTCTCTCTTTGTTTTTTGTTTCATAGAGGGGCTTGTACCTGGTGTTCTACTAATGAGCTACATCCCACATCCTTATATATTTTGTAAACTCTGAAGCAGTGCCTCCCTAAATTACCCAGACTGTTTTCAAATTTGCCATTCTTCTGTCTCAGCTCCTTTGAGTCTCTGGGATTGCAGTGGGGTGCCCGTACTACCCCCACCATTCATTAAAATAAAAAAATGATACATATATAAATTTGGGATATTCATACTGTCAAAGGACAAAATTTAAACAACTTAAGGATCTTCATTGGCTTTCTTTCACAACTCTAGAACCAGACAACACTTCATTTCATCAAATAGAATATTATTCTATGGGCTCATCAGTGAAAGTTGTTTTATAGACAAGGAAGTCTGGAAAAAACAGAAACACAAGAACACAAAACAAAATTGTTGCTGGGGCAAGCCCAAGAGGGCTATAGTTAGGCTCCCTCACCAAGGCTTCTGGTGTACTATGTTATGTTGTTTGTATGTAGGCAAGGACATGAATCCACCATGGTATGGTTAGTCAAGGCCGGAAACACTCTGATTCACTGAAGCACTCAGAGTCATAAACATTTGCTTTTTAGTACGGGTCCACTGATGTAACCTGTTGGCAACGTGCCTTCTTTGTGTGGCCTACATATAAAAAGGGCCTATGGAAAAGACTTGGGGCAAAATGGAACTGTCTGGGGCTGAAGCTGAAGCTGGAGGTTGGAGGTTGTAGCCATTACTGAAAAAAGCATGTCTACCATCCTTACTACATCTTACAACTTCTTCCACCTCACAAGCCCCAAACCTTGTTTCCTGGGCTGAGCTGTAACAGGACAATTATGCATTTTGAAATTAATTCCCATATAAGGCAAGGATAGGGTGACAAAACAATAAAAAAATAACTAATTGTTAACATCAAGTTACTTCAAGTTGCCTTTTTTATAAATGTTAAAAGAAGGACATTTGTGATGAAAATTAAAATTAGTCTGGGAGTTTTTGTTCTCTCTCTCCAGATATCTGTGGGACTTTTGGACATTAGCTTGAATATTCCATTTTTTACTCCTTCTCCCTCTCCTCTCTTTCTTTTCTTTTTTCTTTTTTAGTTGACTTCTTGCCTATTTGTTTACTGCCTATTTGATGGTGCTGGAGACTGGTCCCATGGTTTAGCCAAAGCTAAGCATGCACTCTACCTCTGAGCTATACACCCAGCCCACTACAGAAGTTTAGTTCTGTTAAAAGAAAATCTTTTAGACTAATGAGGTTTAGTAAAGCTTTTTGTTTGTTTGTTTGTTTGTTTTAAACCAAGGACTGAACCCAAATGTGTTCAACTTCTGAGCCACACACCCAGCCTTTTATTATTTTTTATTTTGAGACAGTGTCCCATTAAGTTGCTTAGGGCCTCACAATTCAGTGAGGCTGGCTTTGAACTAGTGAGTCTGTGATGAAGTTCAAGACCAGACAGAGTGGACTTAGGACCACAAGGTCTTCAAGAAGAGAATGCCTGCCTTCACTTCCAGAGAAGCAGAAGAACGAGGTTCTGCTGCCTCGGCCTCCTGAGCCTCTAGGATTACAGGCCTGCTCCATGGCTAAATTTTAGTAAAGTTTATCTGAGCAAAAAACAAGAGAGGAAAACAAAGCAAAATTTTTTTTTTAACCTGGCAGCTCCCAGAAAAAGTAACACTTCTGGGACTTCAGCCAACCACCTAATCAGATAGCACTTAGAGAAAAACAGAGGGAAGCCATAGAAAACAAATGGGCTGTAGCTTAGTCAGCCTGTCAATTGGTTACAATTGAACAAATTAATGGTTTTAGGGCCTCCATAATCAACCAAAGCTGTTGCTCATTAAACTCTTTTATTGACTTGGGCTGTTGGGCCCAATACATGTGCTTACTCCAAACTCAAGTCCTCTCACTAATTTCAACAGTTCTAAGCAATGGCCTCCCATAATTGTTTTTAACAACACATAAAAAATATGCATAGAATATTTTTTTCCCTTATGTGATGAGGATTGATCCCAGGGTAAAAATAATGGTTTCGTTGTTGTTTTCTTTTGTTTGTTTTTTGTTTTGTTCTGTGGAGCTGCCAGATGTCTGGGAGATGCCTCACACCTATCTCCTGGTGGCACCAGACTGGAGCTTCACTCTTCCCTGACAGCTGCTGCAGGAGGACCACAGGCCTGTGGTGATGAGCTAAGGAAAACTGTGGACACTGGAAAGGGTTGCAGTGCATCCCTGCACCTGGGCTCTAGTTACCAGCACTCTGATCCTGCCTCTGTGGGTCCTGGACTGACCCACACCTCCGATTCTTTCACCAGCTCGCTTAGCCACCAACTCGCTTCAGTCTTATTTGCCTATAGGGTGAGCCTGTGATGAAGTTCAAGACCAGCCAGAGCAGACATAAGACCAAGAGGTCTTCAAGAAGACACTGCCTGCGTGCACTCTCAGAGAAACAAGGTTCTGTTGGCAAGTACTCAGACCACAGCATTGTCCCAGCAGGCGACCTGTGGTGCTGCTGAGGGAAGTTTATATAAAGGAGCCCGAATCCAGGGAAAATTATGAAGATGTATATGTGAGTCAATGAGATAGAAGATTGGGAAGATCCTGTTAACACAGAAAGGGAGAGAGAATGGTTCAAAGTAGCAGAAGCAACTAAAGTCTCCAGTGTCATAAATCTGTGCATGCAGAGTATCTGGAAAAATTAAAGCTGTGTTGTTCCCCAACCAATGGAAACTCCATGGTTCCTTCCCTTTCACATAACAATGCCTTATTTGTGACTGTTGCACATACCTTTGTGTTGCCAGCTAGTACAAGAGAATTAGAAGGCCCTCCTCCACCACATGTGATTTCATGGGGAGAAGTTTCTTCATTTTCTCCTTCCTAAACATCTGCTTTATGCACAAACTGCCTGAATTTGCAGGGATTTCACACAGGTTGAATGTTTTTCAAATGCTTTCAAATCTTGTTTTTTTTTTTTTAAATAGTGTAAAATATTTTAATAATCCAAAGCCATGTGGAATTTTTGGAGATTCCTTAACTGTGCCCCTTCATGTTATTTTTGTTATATTTGTCACAGCATTATTTTTAAATTCTTATTGTCTATTTGACTTCACTCTTTTACTTTGTCAGATCAAATTACTGGTGGGTGTATTCCCCCTAAGTTGTTTTCTCATTTGTAGCCTTGACATATTCAACCAAATTTTCTGTGGTGAGAATTTATGAAAAAAAATATTCTTGGTATTAAATCCATCCATTTAAGAATTTGTTTCATAGGATCAGAATTTTAATCCATAAATTGAACATTTAAGGTATCTCTGTATGGCCCAATGACTATTTTGGTGAAGGACTTTATCTTGCTCTTTTGGGAATTTGTTTGAATTTTCATAACTGGCATTGTGTTACTGTCATCCTGCTATGGGTATTTCACCTAAAGTTCAATAGTAATTTAACATGAAATATTACCCTACAGAGTTAGAAACTTTTAGAGAAGTATTATCAAAATGTACATATTATACACGTTAATCATGAAAACTAATTTCTTTAGCCTGCTCAGTTGCCAATTCCCTTTATCTATAAGCTCTCTTTACATAGAAAACCTTAGAGCCATTATTTCCCTCAATGTAAATTACTCTTAAAACATTTTCAGTTTTTGATTTGGTGACCCATTTTCTGTTAAATTTTCATGTTTACCAGTAACCACAGACTTTACCAATAAAGTCTCACCCTCAGTGCCAATCAGTGATGTTTGCGCCACAGTGGATTATAATGGCCACTTTGCTATTCAGCTGTTAGGGGTTTAAGATTATCAGAGAGCAACTTTGAATGTCCCATTTTTTTTTCTAGGTTATCAGTAAGTACTGTTTGTCATATAACTCACCTTTGGAGCACTGGAACGCACGTAAGCTAAGAATTATTTCATCTTGTCCTTTACACTCACTTAAAATCTCATCTAAAATACATATGTATTTGGTCTGAAACTTCTGTTTTTCCCCCCAGGAGGTCAGAAATGGGGCAGGGTGAGGGTGGGGAGGAAGTGCAGAAATTTGACCAAGATGTGGCATTGGGAGAGTAAAAGGTCACTTGTTATGTCAACATTAGCATTTTGTGAATATTGTAACTGATGAGTATAAAGTACAAAAAATACAGTTAAAACATTTGCTGTGTATAATTGTTGACCTTCAAAAATACAATTGCTGTTAAAAATAAAGTTCTTTTTTTTGAGAGAGAGAGAGAGAGAGAGAGAGAGAGAGAGAGAGAGAGAATTTTTTAATATTTATTTTTCAGTTTTCAGTGGACACAACATCTTTATTTTATTTTATTTTTTTGTGGTGCTGAGGATCGAACCTAGCGTCCCGTGCATGCCAGGCAAGTGCGTTACTGCTTGAGCCACATCCACAGCCCCAAAATAAAGTTCTTATACTTCAGGAAAATTGGTGCCCTGTTTTGAAAATTAGCTCTTGTTCCTTAAATGCAACAGAACTAAATATAAACATTAGTTCCCAAATTAATGCTGTCAACAGAATGAATAAAGCAGGAAAAACTTTTAACCAGTAATATTTTATTCTAAATTATGTAGTATAATCAAACACAATCATCCTGAATTTTTGTATTTTTCTTTTTACTGAGATTATGTATTCTGGGTGCTTTTGAAAAATTAAATATTTTAAATCCCTCAAATTGACATTTCTATCAATCACTTATGGACTAAGATTTTTTCCCATGGTCTCTGAAATTTATCTAAATTATATACTTAACACAGCAAAGAAACTGGATTATTTTTGTATACAAGACTGCTTCCAACTGAAATGCTGTCACAAGTACTTGTGGGAATTTATCTTGTATCTGATATTGTTAGAGGAAATAATGCATGGACTTATTTTATGAACTCTGGGACTATATATATTTTCAGGAAAGGCACTGGGGATAGAACCCAGAGGTCCTTTATCACTGAGCCACATCCTCATCCCCTTTTTTATTTTCTCTTAAAACAGGGTCTCATTAAATTCCTTAGGGCCTCACTAAGTTGCTAAAACTGGCCTTAAACTTGTGATCCTCCTGTCTCAGCCTCCCAACCTGCTCACTAACACACAAGCACCACTGTATCCAGCTTGGACTAGATATTTGATATAAAAAAAAAAAAACATACAATATTAATGTCAACGGTCTCTTGAAATTTAGCCTGTGAATATTTTTGTATATTTTTCTGTGATGAGAAACATTTTCATGTAAGAAGTGCCATCAGGATTGTCTTTGATGCCTTTTAGCAAATCAACTGTTTTTAGTCCATGAAACGAGGAAAAATTTGTACAACATGACAGAGTACTAGTACATTGCTGTTCTTTTGGAACCCACTCTCACAAAATTAGAGGAAAGTTCCAAGGAGATTTACTTAAGACAAAAAGTCAAAATTTTCTGGTTAAATTGTTAAATTTACTGAAGATAATGATAATGTCTACTATCTCATCCCTCCAAAGTTTGCAGACTGTCACTTGTGTTTATTTGTTAAGTTGAATAAAATTGGGCAGCTAAATTTTTCAGTTTGATACCCTTCATGTGAAAAACAAAATAAGTAGTTACTGAAAATTGCCTTGAAGACAAAGTAGACGCTGTCCCACATGTTGTTGTTTAGTAAAGAGCTGACATATTCCAATGAAGCTCACGCTGTCCAGTTTCCTGTCAATCACACTAGTATATAAACCAGCAACACTGAAGGGAAGAAATAGCTGCTGTACACACTGAATTTTTGTTGTGCATAGTCTTATTTAAGTAATGGGTATAAGAATCTTGGCTTTTCTTTTTCCTGAGCATGAAAATAATTTATTGATTAGATATCTGATTTATTCAAATAGTAGACATACCGAAGATAAAATTAACAAATTCATAGAAGAGAAAAAAATTCCATCCAGCAACTGCATCATTTCAAATTTCCTGGGGGCAGTTTATGCATTCTATACCATAGCCTCTCCCTGAAATATCCACATGTGCTTCATGTTAATTAACTTGAACAGGATATAAGAAAATTCATGTATACTCAGTTTAGCAAATATCAATAATAATGTGACTTTCAGAAACATTTCTTAGGCACTAGAAATAGCACTGTCTGCAGTGAGTCTTTAAAATCAAAGAAAAAAATACCATTAAATATAATCTTACAAACAGAAAGAAAAATACATGCATTTTTGCCAATGAATTGCTTCCCATATAAGAAAAACGTTGCAAGATTTTCTTTCTAGAAGATTAAAAAAGTAACTTTTAATTGATACTCAGGTAATCTTATGGTATTAAAAATCAGAGAAAAAAATAAAACCAATTTAACCTAAATCGAATTTAGGAAGAAAAGCAGAACTAGTAATATGGAACAAGAGCTACACTTCTTTGGCTAACTTATTAAAAACTGCCAATTAGACATTTTCAGTAAAAATTATATTTTATAAAGCACAGATTAACATTACAATTCAAGAATTAAATTTAACTATGCACTTGACAATGAAGCACATCTGAGTATGGAATAAAAACTGTTTTCCAGAAAACATTCAAATACATTATCTCCAAATACCCAAATTATAAACCACCCCTTGAAAGCCTCTTGTTAAGTGAAATCATAAAGAACTGAAGATTTATTGCCATGAAAACAAACCTGTAATACAGTAGTATGAATCTTGGGTATTAAGCATAATCAGTTGAATCAAAAGTTAAAAATGTGATAAGAAGTGTGTGTGTGTGTGTGTGTGTGTGTGTGTGTGTGTGTGTGTGAGAGAGAGAGAGAGAGAGAGAGAGAGAGAGAGAGAGTAAGATAGTTGACTCAAGAACAACTTGTTCAGTTGAGACCAGGCATCATGTTAAATCTCCATTTTTTAGAAGTCAATTAAAAATCACAATTCCAACAGCCCAAAAATCAAATAAAAAATATTGTAGAAAGAAATTAAAACTTTGTTCAAAGAGATTTTTCTCCTAGCTCCTTTTCAGCAACCAAGGAAAATAAAAGCATCCATGATTATCACAGATGAAAACAAAATGAATGTTATTGGAATCAGTTATTTTTTTCCCACTGAGGTAAAAAATATACATAGTAGAAATTTGATACTATACTATAAATTGTACTTTTCATAGTCTGTTTTAATTTTGTTTAAACCCTGTTTAATATAGTTTTTAATTAGTATAAAATGTTGGTTTTGTAATTCTGAATCTGATTCCAGTTCTTTTTCATTTGCTTTCATGTCAATATTAAATATATTATCTATCAGTTGTAATCAGGAAAAAAAATTCCGTAATCTTTTCATGATGACAACACACTCAGCAGAAATTACTGATGTGCAAGCAAATTATAAAAGATACAGCCTCCGGAAAGCACATTTTGTTGACTGTTTCACTGTCCAAATATTCTTTCTCATGATTCTTTTTTAATTTTTTATTTGTTTTAATTAGTCACACATGACAGTACAATGACCTTGACATATAATACATTTGAGTCAGATGGGATATAATTTCTAATTTTTCTGAGTGTACAGGTTGCAGAATCACATTGGTCATGCAGTCACGTATATATACACAGTAATAATAATGTCTATTTCATTCTACTATTATTCCTTTCCCCCCATCCCTACCCCTCCCCTCCCATCATTTCTCTCTATCCAATCTAAGGTGATGCTATTCTTTTTTTTCTCACATGATTCTTGATGAAAGATGCTTTCAATCTTGCAAACACCAGTGTACACAGTCTCACTACTATGCAGTTGCACATCCTTGGACAGGAAGGCTGGTTCATAGCTAATGAAAAGCTAGAGAATATAAGAAACTGATCATAGCTGATCCCACAGAGGAGAAAAGTACTTTTCCTTATTTGCTACGTAAGAATTGGGCAGAAACATATGTGAGGTAGCCCAGTCAATTCTTTTTCTTTTTCTTTTTTCAAAGAAGAACCAATACAAATACTCCTCAAATTATTCCATGAAATAGAAAAAGAGGGAATGCTTCCAAACTCATTCTATGAGGTCAATATCACCCTGATTCCAAAACCATACAATGACACATCAAAAGAAGAAAGTTTTAGACCAATATCTCTAATGAACATAAATGCAAAAATTCTCAATAAAATTCTGGCAAATCAAATACAAAACCATATAAAAAAGAGAGTGCACCATGATCAAGTGGAGTTCATCTCAGGGATGCAAGGCTCAACATATGGAAATTAAAAAATGCAATTCATCACATCAATCGACTTAAAAATAAAAATTATTTGATCATCTTAGTAGATGCAGAAAAGGCATTTGCCAAAATACAGGACCTTTCATGTTCAAAACACTAGAAAAACTAGGAATATCAGGCATTGTAAAAGCTCTCTATGCTAAGCCCAAGGCTAACATCATTCAAAATTGGGAAAAAATGAAAGCATTCCCCCTAAAAACTGGGACAAGACAGGGGTGCCCTCTTTCACCATTTTTATTTAACATAGTCCTTGAAACTCTAGCCAGAGCAATTAATTAGACAGATGAAAGAAATTAATTAATGTGGATAAGAAAAGAAGAACTCAAACTATCACTATTTGCCAACAACATGATTCTATACTTAGAGGATCCAAAAAATTTCACCAGAAAAATTCCACAACTAATAAATGAATTTAGCAAAATAGCACTGTATAAAATCAATACCCACAAATCAAATGCATTTCCATAAATCAGTAATGAACCCTCTAAAATAGAAACTAGGAAAACTACCCCATTTACAATAGTCTCAAAAGAATAAAGTACTTGGGAACCAACTTAATGAAAGAGGTAAAATACCTCTACAATGAAAATTACAGAACACTAAAGAAATAAAGAAGACCTTAGAAGATGGAAAGATCATTCTTGTTCTTGGATAGACAGAATTAATATTGTCAAAATGACCATACTACCAAAAGCACTAAAAAGGATTTAATGCAATTTCAATAAAAATCCCAATGACATTCCTCAAATAGAAAAAGCAGTCATGAAATTCATTTGGAAAAATGAGACCCAGAATAGCCAAAGCAATCCTTAGAAAGAAGAGTGAAGCACTTGACATCACTATACCAGACCGTAATACAGTTATCTCATACTAGACAAAGGCGCCAAAAATTTCTCTCTCTCTCTCTCTCTCTCTCTCTCTCTCTCTCTCTCTCTCTCTCTCTCTCTCTCTCTCTCTCTCTCTCTCTCTCTCTCTCTCTCTCTCTCTCTCTCTCTTTTTTTAGATGGGATCTTGTGTTGCCCAGACTGGTTTTGGATTTCTGGGTTCAAGTGCTCCTCTCATCTCAGCCTCTTAAGTTGCTGGGATTATAGGCATATATCATTGCATCCAGATAGAATTTTCTTTTTTCCAGAAAGGAGTTTTCTTCTGGGCAAGGTGACATATGCATGTAATCTCAATGATTTGGGAGACTAAAGCAAGTTCACGGTCAGCCTAGGCAACTCAAGAAGACTCTGTCTAAAAAAAAAAAAAAAAAAAAAAAGTTTGCCAATTATTCTTCTGAGATTTTAATTTAATTCACATTAGATATAACAACTTGTTTGTATCCCTGTAAATAGAGATTTTTTTTTCCTCCATATATTTTGTTTTCAGGTGCACTTTTAAGTTTTCCAGTTATGGCCATGGACCACCCATTTCTACAAGTATTATGAGGACCATCTAGTTCTTCTCTAGAAACACTAACAAATGGTAATGAAATTAGAGTGAGAAGTATTTTGGGATGTAGTAACAATATTGAGTTTTGATTTGCTTTCTAAGCTGCTTTTTTCTATTATGACCACAATTTGACTTCAAAGTTAATTTGTCATTTTACTTTCTTTTATATTGGCACACATTTCAAAAAAGCAAGCAACTTCATCTTTTTATTGGAAAAAAAATAGCTAAATCTGAGAATTATGAGGATTCTGATGATACTGTAGGTTGAAGTTTTAGGCCTTATTCTGGTTCCTATGGTTATGGTGTTGAATAAGAGGGCCCTCTGGTGGACTAATTGCTTTCATCCTTGGATTCTCTCAGGGGATGTAATCTAGTGATAAACACTATAAATTAGGAGGATTTTGCCACTGATAAATTAAGAGCAAATAAATTAATTTTTAAAAACTAGTGTTATGTATTCAATTTATTGACAAAAAAGAATAAAAACATTGAAGATGGTAATCGAAGGGGTTTTGGTTTTGGTTTTGGCCATGCTGGGGCTCCAACATAGGGCTTCATGCATGCTAGACAAGTGCTCTGGAAATTGTAGGTTTATTTTAGGTTTTTAATATTTTAAACTGAAAGCTTTATTTGATTTTACTTGTATTTTTATACATCCTGACATTCTCCACAAGGGATTTATGACTGCTTACAAAAACAACATTCAAAAAGCAAAATTTAATGTAAAAATTGAAAAAGCACCACCACCACCACAACAACAAAACACAATTGTGGCAGCTTTCAAGCTTAATATAATTGCTGCATTAAGCTTCAGTTTAGACTGAGTGTGATGGCAGCCAAGGCACTGGGTAGTTAAGTTCGATTCCTTGTTAGAAAGGAGAAAGCATGAGTTCCCCAGTCCCAGAGAATACTATACCAACATGGAGATTTAAAGAAGTTTGTGCTCATTTTCATTTCAGAGGATTTGTCACTGATATACAGGAATGCCTTTGATTTATTTGCCACTTTGCTGAATTCATTTACTAGTTCTAGAAGTTTCTTGGTAGAACCTTTTGGGTCTGCTAGGTATAGATGGCATTAGAGCAGATTATACTAAGTGGAGTTAGCCAATCCCTAAAAAACAAATGCCAAATGTCTTCTCTGATATAAGGGGAGTGACTCAAAATGGGGTAGAGAGGAAGAACATGAGAAGAAGATTACCACTAAATAGGGAAGAGAGAGGGGAGGGAATGGGAGGGAGAAGGGGAATTGCATGGAAGATGGAAGGAGACCCTAATTATTATACAAAATACATGTATGATGATGTGAGGGAAAAAAAAGAAATGTGTCACATTAGATTGGGTAAAGAGAAGTGATGGGAAGGGAGGGGAGAGGAAGGGGGACAGGAAGGGCAGCAGAACAAAATAGACACTAGTATTGCTGCATATATATACATGTCTGTATAACCAATGTGATTCTGCAACCTGTACACTTGGAAAAATGAGAAATTATACCCCATTTGATTCAAATGTAAAAAAAAAAAAAAAGAAGAAGTTTGTGTAGTGATGCTCAATGATACACTGACCATGCTTCTCAAAAAAAAAAAAAAAGAGCTTTTGGGAGCTATTTTTCAGCAATTACAGAATATGTGTGCTTGGTTTATTTGTAGTCACCTCTGGTAAAAGTGATAATGTACCATTAAAAAGCAACTCTGGGAAGGTGAGTCTGCAAGGACATAGTTTAAATGGTCAAAACTGATCCAGGAATAGACCCAGAGTTTCCAGAGGTATGTATGGTTGCTAGTGAGGGTGTAATTCATATTCTTTAGAAACAAGAATAGTGGGTGTTGGGAAATGAAAGAACCCAGAAAAGACATTCTCTTGTATTGAAGATGAATTTTTCTTTATAGGCTTTTAGAGGATCTACAAAGAAAATGAGATTTTACTTACTGAAGCCCTTTTAAATGTCTTTCAGTTTACAAACTAGTACTTGATTAATTTTATAAAGTAAATACTATGAAAGATGGCTAAAATTCAAAGCAGACGGTATCATCACTGTGGTTGCCTAGACTAGGGTTCAGTAAAGCCTTGGTAATGCAGACAGCAATGCATTATATCATAAATTTATTAAACTTTGTATTGTATTATCCTTCAATGTATAAAGCATAACATAGATTTCTAGTTATAATGTCAAAAATTGCTGGAATCATATGGAATATGTACATAGTGTTAATATGAGCCAGTTAATATTTGGAAATGTTTGCCACTGAAGGTTTACTTTTGTCTTGTGATGCCATTCTTTGTAAGAAAAAAATTAAGTATTGGGACCACTTAGACCATCTCTTATTTGAAAAATAAAACATCTCTTGGTAGAACGAAATTTTTCATTGTATTTTTTTCAACTTCAGGGAAATATATGTTATAAATATGTCATTATTTACTTTTTCTTTTCACATTAGAAGGTACAAGTAGTTAAGTTAGTTCCTTAAGGAGATCTTAAGAGGATAACATGGCTTTCTTTGAAAGATGATACCAAGAAAGGGTAAGTTTTTGGGGGAATTCATTGGTATTTAACATTTAGTTATAACAGAGACACTGAAACATTGAACGTAGAATGTCATAAAAAATATTTGTAAAGTCTTTACTTGTAGTTGGTGTCAGGACTGGAGGTTTACTTAGAATAATTCAAAAAGAAGCTGGACTAATGAATAATATGATATGTAATACAATGTTTGATTTATAAAAGTTATAAACATTGATTAAATATACAAATAAATAATATAGCTGATATTTATACATAATATGTACTTCCCTCTCCCCTGATGCCAGGAATTGGGTCCCATACCTCATACATGCTAGGCAAGTTTTGTACCACTGATCTGCAACCCCTTCCCCTATATGTAACTTGAATTCTTGTTTTTTTAGAATACACATATATTTATTTTTAAAATTTAAAATATGCAGTTTTCAGGAAAAGGTAATAGAGATAAGGATGGTTAACAGGCACAGGACTATAATTGTCTAGAAGAAATAACATACAATGTTCTGTAACACAGAAGGGTTACTGGTTACTATGGTGGCTATTTTTGTACTACGTACTATTATTGTACTATGTACATTTTAACATAGCTAGTAGGATTTTGAAGGTTCTCAACACTTAGAAATAATAAATGTTTGAGGTGATAGATATGCCAGTTTCCCTGATGTCATTACACATTATGTACACATATACATTGCACAATGTACCCATGAATATATTCAATATATGTGCTCATTAGAAATAAAAAGTATGTATTATAAAAAGCAATCTTTAAATGAAGATTGAATATACATTGAATTCTCAATATGTACTGTTTCTTTTTAGAGGTTTTTTTTTTTTTTTGGTATATCTAGAGTCAAGTTAAAATTACCTGACAGCTTTTAAAAAAGAGACCACTAAACAAACACTGTTACAATTCAACAAATGTAGTGTTGATGTGTACCCAGCTTTTGGTAATGGTCAATTTCATCAATTCTCCACCAGAGTGTGAATACCTTGAGAATAAGCATAATATTTTATTCATTCTTGTATTTTTCCTAGTACCTAGTGCACTGCTTTATATAAACAAAGGTTTTTAGTAAATAATTATGGAAAATTGAAAAAAATTAACACATAACTGTCATTTGCTTTCATAGATGTCAACAACTTATACTTTTTAATACTACTTATACTTTTTTAAATATTTTCAATAAGTTTCATAATAGTGTTCATATTTGAGAGGTTTGTCTTTGGGTATTTCTAGAAGAAAGTCTGTTGGCTTAAGGAGGTATGGGGAAATGGTATTTCAGCTGTATGACAGAAACTGCGTTCTTTAGGATTGTTTTGTAGTTATGGGTATTATTATCTCTCCAAAAAAGTAGCAAACTCCACAAAAGTAAAGACACTCCTGTTACTTTTGTTTTTCTTTGTGGTGCTGGGGATCAAACCCAGGACCTCATGCATGCTAGGTAAACATCCTGCCTCTGAACTACACCCCCAACCCTCTTGTCACTCTACAAATCTTAGACAAGAGCTCATTGAATAACTGAGGATACGGGACACTAAATAAATTTACCTTCTAAGAGCAAAGGGAATGAGTTGAAGATAGATTAGCTTGACTTTCCTGATGGAGAATTTTGGAACAGATGGGGGGAGTCCTGGTCATTGCATAAGGCCGAACTATAGTACTTTTTGCAAGATGGAAACTATCTGTGCTATAGCCATTCACCATGTGTGGCTCTGTGAGTCTAAATTTAAATGACTTAAAATTTAAAATTTATTACCTTAGTCACACTACCCACATTTCAAGGGCTCAGAAGCCACAACGTGGCTAATGGTTGCCTTAATGGAGAGAACAGATATTAAATTTTTCTATCTTTGCAGAAAATTCTTTTGGAAAGCTTTGACCTAAGGTTATCTCAGTTTCCTTGGTATTCTGTAACAAAATTCCCTAAACTGGGTGGCTTTTATCAATTTTATTTCCAGTTTTGGATGTTGGGACATCTTAAATCTAGGTGTGTGCCATTTCAGTGTCTGGTGAGGGCTGCCTTCTGGGCCACAGATAGCACCTTCTCATTTTGTCCCCATGTGGTAAAAAAGGCAAGGCAGCTCTCTGGGGCCTCTTTTATAAGACACTAATCCCATTCATGAACTTGTAGCTCTTATAATATAATCACTGCCCCAAGGTCCCAGCTCCTAATTTTTAGCATATGAATTTGGTGTGGAGGGCAGGGACATTTAGACCATAACAGAGAAAAGAGGTAGTAGGAGGACTCAGGGAGGGAGATGAAATGGTCAGAGTGATTAAAAAAGGATTCTTTCTATAGCCTCATTAAGGGTAGGTCTTACAATGAAATTGATGATCATTCTTGGAACACACACACATTCACAGATTAATTTTAATTTTTCTGGGTTCTGGAACTCTTTCTGTCCTCCAGAGGCCTGGATCGTGTGGCTATGTTAAGAACATGCCAGTGGTATTTGCTTGTTGGAAGATAATGAGAGGAGTTCTTCTTTATGAATGTTTTAAAGGATATTCCAGGCCCATCCAGATTGCAGTAAACCTGGAATTTATGGATTCATGAGATATAGTTCATAAGTCTCCAGCCTGTGTGATTTATGGATTTATGAAACAACTTATAAACTGCATAACCTGTATCATTAATGGTGTATAAAAACTAAGAAGCCTCAACATAAAAGATTTCCTATGAGTTGACATGTATCATACACTGCCACATTGAGAATGTATGCTGCTTCTTGGCTTTAACTCTGAGGCCCTCGGGAAGAACCCTATGATAATATAAATAGCACAATTATAGAAAAGCATCCTTAAAGGAATCCTTGTTTCAGAGACAGTGCACCTGACTTAGGTACATTTCATAATTGTAGGGAATGTGCCTAGGCTAGATGCATAGTAAGGATTTTAAGTAGTAAAAAGAATTTTTAGTAACAATTAAAATTAATTGATCCCTTTTCTAAAGCAGTGTTTATCTGTATATTATTTTTACTAAAATGCTTCTGCAAAGTTAAAATCAAATCATTTTAAAATATGAAATAATGTCCCTTTAATGATCAGATTTTGGCTTTAGTATATGGCAGGTTAATAAACATGTGGTACAACTGTGATAAACAAGGCCTGAACCCCAATGAGATATGTGCAATCTTTTGTTCCTTAGGTTGGTTTCCTAATTGCTGTATACATCAATATTTTAAATTTATAGATAAAGTGGAAAAGGCTACTAAGATGAAAGAAAAATCTTCCTTGTCATCAAATACAAAACCTTCATGAGACTGTTGGAAAAGTTAAAATCATCATCCCAAAATTTTTTTGTTTATTTAAATGTAATAAAACAGTTCATCTTCTCTCAAATTATCTACTGTAAATATGTCTTTATGGATGTTGTCTTAATTTATTGATAGGAGAAATTACTCTATATTATTTCAACGGAATTGATGATATACTACTTTATAATTGTTCATTCTCTTAGGAAGGGAAGTTAGGTTATTCTGATATAAGGCAAACCCTGAAAATATAGTAAATATTTTTATTCTATTATACTTTAACTTTCCCAAGCTGTTTAAAAAATTAAATATGTTATCAAGGTTTTTAACAAACCTGTGTCACTTTCTCATTCAAAATTATAAGGTAAAAATCATTAATTTCTTTCTTTTTCAAGTTTCTGAATCTGGATTTATTTTTTGAAATAAAAAACTGCATTTTAGAATTATGCAATAATTTTCTAGAGATAGCCACTGATTTTTACATTGTTAGGTAACCATTGTAAATAGCTGCATTAGACATTGCCTGTGTGACCCTTCAAGGCCTATTGAACTACCTCATACTCCAGCACTGCTACAAAACACTTGCAATTAGCCTTCTGACAACTACACATGGAAGACATTCCATGCAGCTTATCTTGGCCTGATATCCTGCTGTCCTGCTTACTTGCACAGGGATCCTTTGACACTGGCTTAGGAAGCCCATTGGCAACCCTCTGCATCATCCATGTGTAGTCTAAAGATGTGGGGGAGTTAATTACCTTCCCTGACTAGATGAGAGGTAGAAGGCTAATATTTAATTGGAACTGAAGGGTTGCAGGGGACCAATCTTGACTAATGGGAGATTTCATGTATATCTGCCCACCCCACTGCTTTTATCTGCTCTTTGAAAATTCTGAGATGTATTTCATAAGCTTCTTAAGAAAATTCTGTGGGACTGAGCACTGGTTACCCATAGCAGTGCGTGACTGAGTAACAGGTTTTTTTATGTTAACTTTTTATTTTTCCTTTTTCCACGTCCCCATCTCTACCTTGGGCTCACTCAGATCACTTTCCAAATAAATTATCTGTGTGAACATTTGTCTTAGGCTTTGCTTGGGGATCAAAGGATCAACTTGGGCCAAGAAAGTTGGTAGGAAGAATGGCTTTAGAAAGCCAACACTTTATCTGAGGAAGTTGCATTACAGTCAGCATGGAAATGTTTTGTTAGCTACTGTTATCTGCTTTGGAAATCTTGAATGCAGAGAATGACATGGGCTTGTGTTAGCCACTGAACTCCAGGCATGCTGTGAAAGCCATAGTCCCTGGATAGCACTGTTTCAGGAAAGTCTCATCTGCTGCAGATATAAGGCAGACTTTTCCTGATCAGGTCCAAATGTTACAGGAAAGGTGGGAAAGCTGCAAAGGAAGTTGAATGAACAGCTTTGATAGTCTTTTCTAACAAAGTAAGTGTGCTGACAGAAAGAATGGATGTCAACTTTGGGATTAGGAAGTGGGGAATCTGATAATCTTGAACCCTGAGGTTCCTCTGAGCTGGCAGGAGTGGCATCCTCCAGTTTTGTAGAGAAGAGTAGCCTGCCCTTGCCTTGACATCCTGCCAAGGCTTTATCTGAGGATGTTGTATTACAGAGTGACAATTGTCCTACACAAGACCCATCCTGCTACTTCTCATGAACTCCCAACTCATAGGATCAGGGCTCAGCATACCCCACAGGAGAAATATAGTCTTCCTCTAGCAGGACTGGTTATATTATGAATGAATTGTAGATTTTGGTCAAAGTGTATCTGGTCTGTGTGTAGACCTTGACGATGTTAAATCAAGGATTGGGGTGGGGGAAGAATACCTTGATAGGAGAGAATGACACAGCAGCACTCACTCATGCTACATGATTTAATGCTGTGGAAAGTGTATCTAGAGTAGGTCCTCACAGACTGTAAGGATTGTGCTTACAAGAGATGGTGGACATGCCAGCAGTTATTTGGAACAGTATTGAGGAATGGATCAGAAGGCTCAGGGAATGCATTTATTATTTGAAACTGGAGAAGCTGAATTCTGAATGTTCTCTTGAGACGGTCAAGACGACACTCATAACTAATGGAATAAGACATGTAATGGTTGAGACTATACTGGGAACATTGACCTCTACAGTAACTGACCTCTGCAGGTTAGAATTGGTGATAGAAGATGGTGTTATTATACTGGGCTCTCTACTGTCAGTGTAAATAAATGATGAGATGCAGAAATCTTGAAGGCTCAGTTGTGTATCTTAACTGTCAGAGGCCCAGCAGACATAACTAACTTCATGAGCACCAAGGCAGAAGTCGGAACAAGTTCATGTTCATAATGTTCCAGGGGCAAGATCAAAGGACAGCTATTAAAGATGTTTGATTTGTTCAAGTGCTCCCACCTGACCCTTGAAAAAGAACCTGAGAACTGACAAGCAGAAGGCTGACATCAATCATTGTCATAAAAAATCACAGTTCCTCATCTACTTTCCAGATCTAAGTTGGTTCAAATCCAGAGCCCAGAATGGAAGGGAGGGGCACCTGATCATTCCTCACAGGGGGAGTCATTTAGTACCACTTGGTGGTAACTGCAGAGTGTATAAAGATGAATACTTAGAATTCTAACCCAGGATACAGGGTCTGCACTAAAGTAGATTCCCAAGGGCCAGAATCAGCCTTGTGGTTCACTCATTAGATTCTTGTTTCTCCCCATTTTTAAAGTCGGGTTCTCTCAATGTTGCCCATGCTGTTCTTGAACTCCTGGGCTCTAGTCATCCTCCAGCTCAGCCTTCCCAGTAGCTGGGACTACAAGCCACATCACTATGCATAGCTAAGAGAGAGGAATTAATAATTATATTCCACTGTGTGCACTTGCATTTTGACCCTGATTTCACTTCTGGATATTGGTCCAAAGTAATAATTATACATTTGTGCATAACATAACTACCAGGATCTTTCCAGATGTGTCTAGATGGCCACAAGATGAGACTGGAACAGTAACAATTTGCCTGTTGATGTGCTACTCTAAAGGTGTGGACAGTAATGTCACAGGGGATTATTTCATAGTAGAACATATTGCTCATGTAGATACTCCTTTAAAAACAGATTATACAAATGTGAGTTGCATATATTTTCATTTCCATCCATTTTTTATAAATACCTTTTCTTTTCAGTTATACAAGACAGGAGAGTATATTTTGACATATTGATGCAAACATGGAGTACATCTTATTCTCATTAGGATCCCAGTCTTGAGGTTGTACATGATGTAGAGATTCTTTGTGGTGCATTCATATATGTACTTAGGAAATTCTGTCAAATTCAGTTCACTATCTGTCCTATTCCTATCCCCCTCTTGCTTCCCTTCATTCTCCTGAGTCTAATCTACTGAATTCCTATCCCACCTTATTGTGGTTAGGCTTTCACATAGCACAAAGCACACTGGACCTTGTTGGGGCTGGGGGGCATTGGCTTATATTGCTTTGGATATTTGTCTCCAGATCCATCCATTTACCAGCCAAAGTCATAATGTCCTTCTTTTTTATGGCTGAGTAATATTTCATTTATTCTTTCTATTATACAGATTGTGTGTTACTTAGAGACCATTTCCACAAATGATATCTTAAGTTTAAGGTGTATCTCAATGGTAGTGAGATTGCCTAGCAAGAATGAGGTTATGAGTACAATCCCCATTCCTAGGAAAAAAAGAATGAAAACTGATATTTTCTTCTCTTTTTCAGCAATTCACAATAATTGTGTTATGAAAAAACATTATAAATTTTGTCAGAACAGTATCATTAAGATCAGTGTTTGAGCTTTGGAATGGAAGGAGAGGTCAGAAATATAAACAGGTAGCAATTATTCATTTGTGATTAACTCAATTCCTAGTGAAATATTTTATATCTTTCACATGAAACTTTTCAGGTCCCAGGTGAATTTACCTGTGAATTCTCTTCAGATACTTTTGTGAAAGAAAAAGGAAAAAAAACAGCAGTACTGGATATTGAACCCAAGGGTGCTCATTTCTAGGCTTTTTACAGCTCACCCCCAACACTTCTATTCTTTTGCGTTGTGAGAAGAGTTCTCCTTACGTTGCCCATGTTGGCCTGAAACTTCCCATTCTTCATCTGTAACTCCTGAGTAGCTTCATTTAGAGGGGTGGACCTACTTGAATATCTTGAATGCACACATCAAAATGACTGTGTTGGAGTGTGATGGTGCAAACCACTAACTCTTTCCTTCTTCTGTCATTGCCAAAGCCTACAACTTGAGAATCAGTCTTCACCATTGCTGTTTTCTCCTCCTCTCCTCTCATCCAATTCACCATTATGTACAGCAATAAGAAACACCTCTCCCCCTGTATAATTTTTAATGAACCAAGACTTAAAAATATGTAGGTTTCAGAGAGAATAAAATGATGATTGGAAGTGTTGGCCCCCAGTGTCATCCTAGCACCCCAGAAAGCTGAGACAAAGAGAAACCCTTGAGCCCAGGAGTTGGGGGCAGCTTGCACAACACAGAAAGATCCTGCCTCTAAACACAAACAAACCAACAACAACAAAAGAAGAAAAAGAAAAAGGAAAGGTATCAGGTATATTGAGTGTTAATCTGAATTGTGAAATAGAGCTGAGTAAGGAGAAAGTGTTGCTCCTTAGTCTGAACATTTCATCCCCTTGGAAGACCTTTGTTCAGCTAGTCCAGGATCAGGACCTGGCTCAGCCTAATGCAGAAGACCAAGAGAAGGAAAGCCACACGTCAGATAGAGAGCCACGCCTGAGAACTGCCTCAGTGGCCTCACCATTCCAGAAAAGAATCTCCAGCCTAAAGAATGGGAAATAGTGATGGGATGTCATTCAGGGGTAGAGCACTTGCTTGGCACTCACAAGAGCCTGAGTTCCATAACCAGCACTATAAGCAATAAAAATGAAATGAAAAATAGAAATACATCACACTCTACTCCTAGAGAGAAACCCTATGAGAAGAGCAGCCCAAGACTTTCTTCCTCAGTGCCATCACATGAGAGGAGACCGAGTTGGGCAGTGACAAGAACAGGTGAAGAGAATATCCAGCATGATGGTTTATTCCTGTAACCCCAGGGACTCGGGAGGCTTGGGCAGGAGAATGTCAGGGCTGAAGTGAGCCTCAGCAAGTGACCAAGACCTCCACTCTCGATGAAAATAAAAGGGATTGAAGGTACAGCACAGTGGTGAAGTGTGCCTGGATCAATAATAAGTCATCATTAATGCAAATAAATCAATAAATGAATATATAACAACAACAAAACCCAGAAGAGGGAAGGGGGGAAACTAGTGCTTATTTTTATTCTTTTTTCACATTGACTTTAAAAATGTCTATAATGTAAACCTAATTAGCATTTCTATTCTGATCATGAAAACAGCCAATGCAGTCTTCCTCAGGGGAAATGACCTTGATTGAACTCTGGATGGTGTTTCCCATAGGAAGCAATGTCTTGGGAAGAACACAGAGTGGGTAAGAGAATGAGGTTTTCAGATAGACAAGGACTTGTTTTCCTATTCAGGTGGCAAACTTATGCTCTTAGGAGGGATCATTTCCTTTCATCAGTCTTGCCATCTTTGGAAGAACAAACTTATTCCTTTGAATCCAGCTTCTATAAACCTGCTGATCTCATTGAAGACACTTTGTATCTACTTCATAAAGTTGCTAGAAAGTGAAGCTGTTCTGAGGTGCTGGATGCTCTAAGGCAGCCTACAGCACTTCAGGAGGTGATGCTGAGGTGAGCGCAGTCCTGAGAGCTGAGGTCAGGACTTTGACTTGTCCATGAACCAAATAGTCCACGTGAATTAGACATACCAAGCATCTTTTAGAAGAGGAAGTTTTTCATCTTTAGCAAAGGATTTTTGTCATTACAACAAAATCTTTAAAACAGGAAAATGTTCTCTGAATGAAGGCACCCCTCAGTTACATACACATTAGGACTTTGTTGTCAGCAAAATCCACCAACCCTGAGGGTGCAGCCATTCATCATGGCTATGAATTAGGGTGGAAAAGATTGGCCCTGGACCCTCAGGTCTTTAAACATGAGGACCAGTGTAGCTGTTGGGGAAATCCTGGCCTCTTCATGGGCACTAGGTGCAAAAGATCATGGAAGTGCAGAGCAAGAGGGACATGTCATAGTATTCAGTCCCTCCCCCCTTATCAGTTGGGTCCCATTGAGCCTCACACACTTGAATTCAGATCCTGACTCTCTGTTTGTGGGAGGGAGAGCGTGAAAATAAAGCCTCAGTTTCCCATCAGTGTATCGGGGATGCTCATTTTCTTTCCATTGTGAAAATGTCAAAGTTTGCATTACAGTAACTCATGTGGGGGGACAGATGGCCCTGAAAGGAAACAGACAAGGTGGCTTCTGCTTTGATCACCCCAATACAGATGTCCTGCTGCCGTGAACACTGGCCTCTGCCCACTCTGTTCCTTCTGCTGGGCAGGCTTGGCTTTGTCTAACTCTACTCTTCTTCCTGGAATCCTGTCTCCAGCCCCCAGTGGGGCAGTTTCCTGAAAATCTGTCTTGACACTAGATTGACTTGTAGGTATGGCGCATGTAACATTTTGAGAGTTTTGTTTTTCATGGAATTTCACAAGCTAACTCTCCAATTCATATCTGTGAACTGGAGTCAGGGGTTCTAAAATATGCTCCGAAAAATGAATTGGAGGGTTTTCCTACCAGTCGTGGAGAGCTGTTGTAAAGCTGCTGTCACTGCAACGGGGTG
Organism: Urocitellus parryii; assembly: GCF_045843805.1. Lineage (NCBI taxonomy): Eukaryota > Metazoa > Chordata > Mammalia > Rodentia > Sciuridae > Urocitellus > Urocitellus parryii. The sequence continues at coordinate 100,115,090 of NC_135535.1, read as the reverse complement.
CTCTGCAGTGGCAGGCAAAGGCAGTCCAGGCTGTTGAGCAGTGGACCTAGCCTGTGGGAGAGGGACATCCCAGCCAGGATGCCCCCCATGTCCCCTGACCCCCCTGCCTCTGTGTGTAGCACATGGTTGACACATGGCTCAGTTGCAGGTATGTGATGCCCCAGTGAGAGATTCAGACACCTTGCAGCCTGTGGAAGACCTGAGAGAAAACTTGTCACCCTTCAGAGATGGGAATGGTTTTTGAAGTCGCCAGGCGCTTTACAGCAGCAACCAGAAGGGGAAAGGTGGATGAATTGGACAAGTTAAAATCAACTGTGTCACCATAGAGTGATCGAGAAGACAAACTACAGAGTGAAAAGATGGTTGTAGCAGATGACTGTGAGGGCTGGTGCAGAACAACTGTACAGAGATGCACTGTTCAGTGGGACTTTGAGCGCTAAGGTCGCTGTCCAGCTGCAGGCCAGCCCGAGACTCCAGTCAGCAGCATGACTTGAAGTCTGGCCAGTGTGCCTGAGAGACAGCCTGCTGCTCAGTGAATGGACAAAGACCTGAGCAGGTGTTTCCCAGGAGCAAGTTCTGGGAGCATCAGAGCAACCAGAGGAAGCTGCTAGAACCAGCTCACGGCCATGCTGTAAGGATCCAGAGGGAGCTGTGGCAGGATTAAGTGCCACAGGGTTCCTCCAGATGTGAGTTTCCCACAGGTGGTCTTGCCCTCAAGAATGCTGCCCTCTGCCAGCAGGATGCAGCCTTTGGAAAAGGGGAGAGTCACAAAGTGACATGATGAGAGAAGCCCCTAAGGAAAGGCATCACCAGCCTAAGACTGGAAAGCAGGCCAGGCTGAGCTACAGAAGGATGCTGGGTAGGGGGTGAGGCTAGGAGAGGAGGGTTTTCCCAGGTGCCAGCAGGCCCTGTCTTCCAGGAGGTGGAGAGCATGGTACTACACCAGTGTTTCCCCTGGGCTTCTTAAGCAGCAGGCGTGCTGCAGAGCTGCCTTTTCTGGAAGGATATATTTGCTAAGAAATCAAGAAAAAGAGTGGTGAGGAAACGCTTCACATACTGGTATGTACTCATCCAAAACCAAACCAAATCAAATCAAATTGGAATTGAAGGAAGCTGCTCAAACATGTTTTTTTTTAATTGTAGTTGTAATGGACAGAATGCCTTTATTTTTTTTATTTGCTTATTTTTATATGGTGCTGAGGATCAAACCCAGTGCCTTATGCATGCTTGGCAAGAGTTTTGCCGCTGAGCTACAGCCCCAGCCCCTGTTCAAACATCTTAAAGACCAGTTGCCAAATGGTATCAGAGCAGATGCACACTGAGTGTGCAAGTGGCCTGCCACTCCCATCCTGGAGGGCGAAGGCAAGCTCTGTGTGCCTACTCCCTACACACTGCTTTGGTGGTCTCAGTGATGGAGCAGAAGGCTCCTGTCCCTTTGTTCATAGGTGGTATTTTATAACTCAGAAACCAGGGGACTAACTATTACACAAAAGAGTTTTTGGTTTCAGAGACACAAAGAAGGCAAACATGCAAGAATCAGTGGCTTTCTTTCACAGTATTTTTCTTTTAAACTATGAAAAATAACTCATCCACCCCACTTATTAATAGATTTGCAAGAAAGACATAGAACCTATGTTAGAATCATAAAATATATTTGGAAGAAATAAATAAGACACTAATATATGAAGAAACATACAAACACCAATATATGATGAAAGAACCAAAACACTAATATAACTGATACCTAATAGTGAAAAAAACTTAACATCCTGAAGCTGGTTTCCAAATCAATGTGTGAATATCTTGCTTTCCAGTCTCTGAATCTTGTACCAAGGCTTTGGTGTCATCCATTTCTGCCACCACAGAGGGAGGTGACTCTTTTTAAGAGGGGGTGGACACAGGTTTCACCATCCACAGCAAGTGAACAACTAGGTTCAGTATCCTCCGACTTAGTTGCTAGTGGATGAGCGGCGTGCCTCCTCATCCACAGGTGTTACAGTGGCCATGGGGGGCTCTGACTCTGCCCCTGTTGATGTGTCTTGTGTTTGGATGACTGGCCTCTCTCCAGCTCAGCAGGTGTGGCTGTGAGCTGCCCCAATGATAAGGATGGAAAGTGGGGCTCATCTGCCAGAGGCATTCCTGAAACTTGAGGTGGCCCTGGAGCTGCAGAAGAAAGACCCCCAAATCATAGCCTTTCCCTGGGCCTTTCCCAATTCATCCAAGAACCCTGCCCCTGAGAGTCAACCACCTCCTGTTCCCACAACAGACTAGAGTCCCCCAGGCTTGTCTGGCTTTGGACCCAGTGGCAGTTCCTGGTGGTGCCAGCACAAGTCTTCCTCACACATTTGGACCACCACCCCAGGTGTCCCCATCTCAGGGCTCAGACTCACTGGGATCTGGGTCCTCCAGCTGTGTAAGGAGTCTGTGGATGTGGAGGGTCAGCCCTGATGCAGGCATTGTGAGCTGCAGGAAGGTCCCAAGATGCTTCAGGGTGTCCAGGTCAGAAGATGCCTCAAAATCTTGAGGGTAGATGTATAACAGTGTTTGCAGGATGGAGCAGAGGGTGCTTGGGAGGGAGGCAGCCATCAGGAACTGGGCCTCTTCTTTATCTGGAACCTCCAAAGCCCCCTGCATGGTGGGCTTCCCAAAGAGTTCCAAGCAGCCCACCTGCTGTTGTTGGGCAAGGAGGGCAATCCTGTGAGGGACATGGGTGGCTCGGTGATTCCCAGATTTCTGTCTAGTCTCTATACAAGAAAGTGTGGGCAGTTCTGGCTAGGACTGCCTGTGTTGGGAAGGGATCTTTATATGGTGTGGCTCCAAGGCCCCAGCAATGCCTCTATTCCTTGGGGACCTTGAACCCCACCACAGATATCTGTATTTCTCCTATAGGCAAAGCCACATCCCTTAGGCATCAGCTGGGAAATCACACAAGGGTGGGATCTGGGGCTGCCCAGCCCTCTTCTACACCAGCCTCCCATGTGTCCCCACATGGAGAAAGAAACCAACCCTCTTGGCCCAAAGACCACTCACTTCTTTTACTTGAAAGTATTCCTCAGCATCTTCCTGGAGGTGTTCATACCTAGAGAAGACCAAGAAGGTGTCACCTGTTCCATCCCATGCCCCCACCTTCCTAGATGCCTGGTGGAATTGACTAACTTCCTGATAGTAATGGAAGCTCCTAGGGCTGGGAAGTTTGTCTGCACTGTTTCCTGAATGGCAGGCTAAGTGACTGCCAATAGTAGGTGCTTGCATACATTTGAGTGATGAATGAACCCAACCACCTACTTTCTATCTATCTCCAGGCCTGGGTCCCTCAGTCCATTCCCGGGGTCCCTATTCTGACAACATCAGGGACCCTGTCAGATGCAATCCACATATTCCTTCCCAAATGAAGAAACTGCTTTTCCTGAGGCCTCAAAGGAATGAGGCCTGAGGCAGAAAACTTCCTGAGAGGATAGATGACAGGCCCGCAGGAGAAGCACAGTGCCCTTGGCAGCCTGCTCCACAGGACCAGGCCTGAGGAAAACACTCCTGGGGCTCATCCTCCTGGATCCTCCAAACACCCAGGCAGGACTCTGAAAATCCTACTGTCCACAGAGCTGACTGAGGCTCAGGTGATGCCCAGCATTCCCAATACCAAGCCTGGAGAGGGCCATGTCCCTGGTCCTTTTTACACAGCAGCTCCATCAACTTCTGGGTCATAGTAGAATTTTGGTAGTTCTGCAGATGTTCATGCACAAATGCTGTGTTCCCCTCAGCAGGTCAGGCACCAGACCGGTAATGGTGTCCTCCACAACAATTGCCCAGAGTCTTTCTGCCTGGCTGCACCTGTTCAGTGGTGCAACTCTGTGTTGTATTTCCTAGTCTGGGGAACCAAAAGGGACATTTTAACATGGAAATATTAGGAAACTGCAGAATGACTCCCTGCCATACAATCAAGTGAAGTTCTAAGATTTTTCTTTTATATTCTCAGGGGACATCACACACACACACACACGCACACACACACACACACACACACACACACACACATGGTTGTGAGGGTCTGGGGATAACCAAGAAGGCATGAGAGTGGTGGTATAGCCTAAGCTCACCTGCTATGGGCTGCTCTGTGTCACTTCCATGTTCCTTGAAAATAATTCCCTGGAGCAACTGGGCGGAGCACTGACCCAGTGCCTCATCACTCAGGAAAGGCCCCTCAGGGCTTTCCTGAGGCCTGAGGGTCTCCATATTGGTACACAGAAACTCATGGCTCTGAGCTTAACTGTCAGCACTCAAGTTAGCCAACTGGACGTGTACTGGACCCTTGGTGCCTGGCTACCAGGATTCCAAGTTCTGTTTGCAAAGGAAGTGACCTCACTTTCTTGGGGTCCCTTTCCCTGAAGTAATTCCTTCCAAAATAGGAGCCCTATCTAGTAGGCTCCCTTCTCTCTGTGCCACATGCACCATTGGATACAGGTAGACCAACATACTCTAGCTCAGGTTTCAATAAAAGCCTGGGTAGAGCCAGCCTCCCAGGTGTAGGGAGACAAGTGATGGGTTCAGACCCATCCTCTCCTTTTGGCTGTGTGTGTATTATCCTGAAGAAGTCACTGAAACTTGCAGGGTCTCCCCACAATGTCAAAATGTTTCTAAGGGACCATTCTAGCATCTGCTTGTCAGGTAGTCATCTGGTGTGTGGGTCCATACATATCTATATTACCTCTGAAATGGTAGAGTCACAGGGTGCTATTTAACCAACACACAGATACTATAGTCACAGAGAGGGGAGGGACAAAGGATGACACACAACTCTATCTAGATCTGAGTCCCACAGTGAGATAGGGAAAGACCCTTTCCTCTTGGCCGTGTCCCACTCTGCACCAGTGGAGGGTTGATGTGACTGATTTTCAGAGACTCTCCCTCTGTCATAGACCTTCCAGTGGCTTCTGCTGAGCTCTATACATGCCTCAACTGCCTCTTCTTAATGTAGGAGGTCTTCCTGCCATGGGAGCTCCTGAGAAACACAGTGTCCTGGAACCCAAGGCCTGTAGTCCCCTGCTCTCTAGGTGGATACAAACCTGCATCTGGGTTCTAACAAACAGAAATTAGTGTGATCAAGGGAAATCACTCCAAAGGTTGAGTTATGGGAAGTGTCCTTTCTGGCTGGTTCATTCCCACCTGCTTTCCTTTGGTCTGTCTCATTCTTCTTGTAGAAAATGAAGCTGGAACATCAGGAGCAGCCCAGTGCACAGCCCTAGGGGCATCCATATCCAAGTTTCTTGACCAACAGAGAATATGAAGGATGAAGGCTCAGTTACACTGGATTCTGCCAATAAGACAGAGGTCTCAGAGGCAGGCAGATCCTTTTGGATGTGCCTTCTGAAAGCCAGAGCCCCTGGCTCCTGACAGACCTAGATACACAGGCAGCAGCTGAGCTGGTCTGGATCCCATTGCACAGAAACTGTGACATCATCGCTCTCTGTGGCTATCAACAGTGGGATGCTGACCCACAGCATGGACAACTAGTGTGGTGACTCAGCCCTTGGTCTCCCTTTTTGTCCTCTCCTGGCCCAGTCCCTCTAAAGCCACACTGGCCTCCTTTCCAATTTCCCTGCATCACCTCAGCAGGTGAAGCTGAATGCTGAGAGCTGCAGTTATGGGTTTGACCTGCTGAGTGCACCAAATACTTAACATGAATTAGATGAACCAAGCATCTTTTAGAAGAGGAAGCTTTTCATCTTTAGCAAAGGACTAATAAATAATAATTTTTATTACAATGGAAAAAATTAGCATCACAAAAAAATGTACCAGAGAATTAGACATGTGAGATGAAGGACAGCTGTGACCATGAGCTGGCACTGGGTCATGCTTAGAAGATCCCAATGTGGGAGTTGCCATAGAGGCTTCTAGAACTATGGTATTGTGAATCCTTCCAGTATAAGTGGATGGGAGGTTAAGAAGCTGCCCATCTAGTACCCACATCTGTGCAGAGCCACCTCTGCCCAGTGGCTGTCAGTTGCCAGTTGCTGCTGCAGGTCTGCAGAGCAAATTGCTTAGGGCCTTGCTAAATTACTGAGGCTGCCTTTGACTCAGCTTCCTGAGTCACTGGGACTACAGGTGAGTACCAGCATACTAGAAGAAAATTTTTAAAAATAATAAAAAAAAACTTTTTCAAAACTACTAGAGTATGTAACTCAGTTGTTAAGTGCTACTGGGTTTAATCTCCAGTACCAAAAATAAAACAAAAAAAATTCAACTTTAATTTGATGTAGTTCCATTAACGACCACATATGCATTATTAATAGTTCTATCTTCAATTTTAGACCCCCTCACCCAAGCTCATCCATACCCAGAATCTGACTCAGAAATGAACAGACTTCTAGTTGAAAAGATTAAAGATTTAAGGCCAGCAATTGAGGTGGTTCATATACTAAGGGACCACAGCCAAAATAAATAAAAGTGACATCAAATTTACCTCAGGTAGGTAGAACCCAAAAGAAAGAAAGGAAAACTTCAGTTTAGAAGCAGCACAGCACTGGCCAGTTTCTACAAAGAAGCCATTACCCAGGATTCAGATCCTAAGGGTCACGTGCATTACCTTTCACATTAAAGCTTTTGTGGTTGCAAATGTGATAGCTTGGGCTGGGTACAGTGCCTCTCACTGTAATTACAGCCACTCTTGAGGCTGAGGCCGGAGGATTTCAAGATTGAATCTCGTCTGGGAAAATTAGGGAGTTCCTGTCTCCAAAACTTCAAAGTGCCTTGGAAGCAGCCCATAGGTAGAGCTCCCCAGCTTCAACCCAACTTAAGAGGAAAGAAGCAAGATTAAACAACAACAAAAAAAATGCTCTGGGGGAACCACATGAACAATCGAAATGAAACACTAATGAATAATTTCTTAACAATGATACTTTTTCTTAAGTTTAAATTCATTAGAAAGGAAAACCCCTTCTATAGTGTTCAGCATAACTTGGGCTGGGTATCTATCTGATGTGGGCAAAAAGTTATGAAGGCTAAATCAAACAGATGTTGTCTGCAGTATGAAGGCCATTGTTTGAAATACATCTTCCCATAATACTGGTATTTTGAATGTTTTCAAGTGGGATTTCTTTCATGAAGACATCAGTGGAATAAGTTGAATCAGCCATCTACCTACATACACACTTATTTACACATGCATCAGTCATCAGACTCGAATGGAGACAGCTTTGCCCAAAAGGAATATTTTACTATAATAGTGCAATCCAAAGTAGTTTTCATGTCTGAAAGAGAAGAGTATGATAAGGCACAAAGATCAAAAATGTGAAGTTTGATGTATAACATGGGAGCCTTTTCAGTAGTTCTGCTCATTGTTCAATCTCATTATCTATTTATTTACTTATTTATTGTGGTGCTGCCTATTGAATCTCATGAGTGCCAAGCAAAAGCAATTCCACTGAGGCCACCAGCTCCTTCTTTCTTCTTTTCTTCCTTCCCTTTTTTTCTTCTTTTGTTTGGTACTGGGGATTGTACTCATAGGTTCTCTACCACCAAGCTATATCCCCCATATTTATATATTTTTAAAATTTTGAGGCAAGTTCTTTCTAAGTTGTCCGTGCTGATCTCAAATTTGCCATTTTCCTGTTTCAGCTCCCTTGAGTTTCTGAGATTGCCACTATGCCTGACAACTGTCTCTTTTTTGAATTTTAATCTTGTGATAGGGTCTTGCTAAGTTGCCCAAGCTGGCCTTGAAATTACATGGTGGTGTTGAAGCAAAATAGGCTCTGAACCCATTTTTGGAGGGAATCCAGAAAACCATCTTCAGAAATGAATACATAAAAGCTGGGTATGTTAGCACTCACCTGCAATCCTAGCAACCTGAGAGACTGAGGCAGGAGGATCAAAAGCAAAAGAATGAAAGAAACTGGAGATGTAGCTTTCTGCATAGAAAAATGCCTCTGGTTCAATCACCAGTATCATCCTCCACCATTCATTTAAAAACAAAGAAAAAGAAACAAAAGAAAAACCAGAGGCATGCATACATTTAGGATATTCACACTATCAAAGGACAAAATTTAAACAACCATCTTCATCAGCTTTATTTTGTAACTCTAGAACCAGACAACACTTTATGTCATCAAATACGATATGTATGCTATAGGTTGAGCAATGGAGGTTCGTTTTAAAGACAAGGAACTTCTGAAAAAATAAAAATTAAAAAAAAGCACACACATTAGAACACACACACAAAAAAATGGTCATTTTCAAATTACTTTCCATGTAAGGCAAAGATAGGGAGAAAGACAATAGAAAAACAACTGATTGGTTAATGTCAGGTTACTCCAGTTAGTTTTTTATAAAAGTTAAAGGAGGTATTTTGTGGTGCTGATTAAAACTGGTCTGTTTGGGAGCTGTGATACTCTGTCTCATGATGTCTGTGGGACTTTGGAATTTTAGCATGAATAATTCCATTTTCTACTCCTCTCCCTTTCCTCTTTCTTTTTGTTTTTTGTTTTTCTTTTTTAGATGAATCCTTGCTTATTTGTTCACTGCCTATTCAGTAGTTCTGGAAGCTGGTCCCCAGGGTTTAGCTAATGGTAAGCAGGTGCTCTACCTTGGAGCTATACACCTAGCCCACTACAGCTTAGTCCTATTAAAAGAAAATTCCTCAGACTAATGAAGTTTAGCTTGTTTGTTTTTGGTACCAGGGATCAAACCCAGATGCACTCAATACCTAAGCCATATTCCTAGCCTTTTTTTTTTAAATGACAGTTTCTCATTTAGTTGCTTAGTGTCTCACTAAGTTTCTGAGGCTGGCTTTGAACTTGAGATCTGCCTGCCTCAGCCTCCTGAGCCTCTGGGATTACAGGCATGCTCCAGGGCTGAATTTTGGTAAGGTTTACCTGAGCAATGAAAAACAATATAATTTTTTTTTAACCTGACAGCTCTCAGAACAGTGCTGCTTCTGAGAACTCCAGCCAACCATCTGATCAGATAGCACTTAGAGAACAACAGAGGGAAGCCAGAGAAAACAAAGTAATTGGTGCATCTTAGTCAACTTAGTCAGCTCAGTCAGTTGGTTGTAGTTGAACTAATTAATGGTTATAGGGCCTTCCAACCAACCAAAGCTGTTGTTCATTAAAGTCTGAATTGACTTGGTCTGTTGGGCCCATTACTCCAGATTCAAGTACTCCTGCCTATTTCAACAGTCCTAAGCAATGGCCTCCCATAAATGTTTTTAACACAAAGATGTGCATAGATTTTTTTTTTATTGGTTGTTCAAAACATTACAAAACTCTTGGCATATCATGTTTCATACATTAGATTCAAGTTGGTTATGAACTCCCATTTTTACCCCAAATACAGATTGCAGAATCACATCTGTTACAAGTCCACATTTTTACATAATGCCCTATTAGTAACTGTTGTATTCTGCTACCTTTCCTATCCTCTACTATCCCCCCTCCCCTCCCCTCCCATCTTCTCTCTCTACCCCATCTACAGTATTTCATTTCTCTCCTTGTTTATTTTCCCATTCCCCTCACAACCTCTTATGTGTAATTTTGTATAACAATGAGGGTCTCCCTCCATTACCATGCAATTTCCCTTTTCTCTCCCTTTCCCTCCCACCTAGTGTATCTGTTTAATGTTGATCTTTTCTTCCTGCTCTTCCTCCCTACTATGTTCTTAGTTGTTCTCATTATATCAAAGAAGACATTTGGTATTTGTTTTTTAGGGATTGGCTAGCTTCACTAAGCATAATCTGCTCTAGTGCCATCCATTTCCCTGCAAATTCCATGATTTTGTCATTTTTTAGTGCTGGGTAGTACTCCATTGTGTATAGATGCCACATTTTTTTTATCCATTCATCTATTGAAGGGCATCTGGGTTGGTTCCACAGTCTAGCAATTGTGAATTGTGCTGCTATGAACATCGATGTGGCAGTATCCCTGTAGTAAGCTCTTTTAAGGTCTTCAGGGAATAGTCCGAGAAGGGCAATAGCTGGGTCAAATGGTGGTTCCATTCCCAGCTTTCCCAGGAATCTCCATACTGCTTTCCAAATTGGCCACACCAGTTTGCAGTCCCACCAGCAATGTACAAGAGTACCCTTTTCCCCACATCCTCGCCAGCACTTGTTGTTGACTTCCTAATGGCTGCCAATCTTACTGGAGTGAGATGGTATCTTAGGGTGGTTTTGATTTGCATTTCTCTGACTGCTAGAGATGGTTACCATTTTTTCATGTACTTGTTGATTGATTGTATGTCCTCCTCTGAGAAGTGTCTGTTCAGGTCTTTGGCCCATTTGTTGATTGGGTTATTTGTTTTCTTATTGTTTAATTTTTTGAGTTCTTTATATACTCTGGATATTAGGGCTCTATCTGAAGTGTGAGGAGTAAAAATTTGTTCCCATGATGTAGGCTCCCTATTTACCTCTCTTATTGTTTCTCTTGCTGAGAGAAAACTTTTTAGTTTAAGTAAGTCTCATTTATTGATTCTTGTTATTAACTCTTGTGCTATGGGTGTCCTATTAAGGAATTTGGAACCCGACCCCACAATATGTAGATTGGAGCCAACTTTTTCTTCTATCACATGCAGAGTCTCTGATTTCATATCTAGCTCCTTGATCCACTTTGAGTTAACTTTTGTGCATGGCGAGAGGAGGGGATTCAGTTTCATTTTGTTGCAAATGGATTTCCAGTTTTCCCAGCACCATTTGTTGAAGATGCTATCCTTCCTCCATTGCATGCTTTTAGCTCCTTTATCAAATATAAGATAGTTGTAGCTTTGTGGATTAGTCTCTGTGTCCTCTATTCTGTACCATTGGTCCACCCCCCTGTTTTGGTACCAGTACCATGCTGTCTTTGTTACTATTGCTCTGTAATATAGTTTGAAATCTGGTATCGCTATACCGCCTGATTCACGCTTCCTGCTTAGAATTGCTTTTGCTATTCTGGGTCTTTTATTTTTCCATATGAATTTCATGATTGCTTTATCTATTTCTACAAGAAATGCCGTTGGGATTTTGATTGGGATTGCATTAAACCTATAGAGAACTTTTGGTAGTATCGCCATTTTGATGATGTTAGTTATGCCTATCCATGAACAGTTTATATTTTTCCATATTCTAAGATCTTCTTCTACTTCTCTTTTTAGGGTTTTGTAGTATTTTTTTCCACTTAAGTGCTGGCGATTGACCTCAGGATGAAAATGATCATTTTGTTGTTGTTTTCATTTTTTGTTTGTTTTGTTTTCCAGAGCTGAGGACTGAACAACACAGGGCCTGATGCTCATGCACACTACCACTGAGCTGCACCTCCAACTCCTTACTATTATATTTTAAGAATCCTTTCTATAGTTGCCTGCTATGGTGCTGCTGCCCTGTCTCACAGATTCCCTGCCAGTATCTCTGCTTAGCTTCAGCCTGGAGCCTAGCTTTTCCCTGACAGCTGCCACAGGGGGAGTGCAGGTGAGTGGCAGCCAGCTACAAGGGGAGCAGAGGTTGCAGGGCAGGGTCTGCTTTTGCATCCCTGCACCAGGGCTCTAGTGACCCACTCTCGGGTCCTGCGGGTGTTGGTTGGGGACTGAGCAGCTTCACTGCCCCTCCTCATGCCACTGCCTCTCCCACCAGCCCATCTGGCCACCACCTCTCCTTGCCCTACTCCCCTGCAAAGTGAGGGGCAGGGGAGCAAGAATCCACCTTCTGGAAAACAGAAGGCAGATTTCCATGCTTTAACAATATATATCCAGCTAATGGGTGGCACACGCCTGTGAACCAGTGAGTCAGGAGTTCAAGCAGGAGGATTGCAAGTTAGAGTCCAGCCTGGCAATGTAGTGAATTTTTGACTGAGAAGGAAAGAATACCAAAGTCTGTAAGTTTCACTTAGTTTTAAAGCATCCCTGGGTTCAATCTCCAGTACCAGTAAAAAAGAAAAATATATGTATGTATATACATACATAATAATATATACACATTTATTTATTTCCAGGGATTAGCAATTTTAGGAATTTAGCTTAGTGGCTGACCCCTCACCTAGTATGCACAAGGCTTTGAATTCAATCCTCAGCACTGGAAAACAAATATATATATATATATCCAAGCTGGGTTGGATGGAGTTGATGGCAAGAGAATCACAAGTTCAAGACCAGTCTAGGCAACACAGGGAGGTCCTGTCTAAATAAAGAAATTAAATTTAATTAATTAGTAGATTTCTTCCCCTGAAAAATTTTCCACCCTGTACACTTATAGGGACATATACTGTCAATCCTGAAAGTAGGGCTATTACATGTATCTGGCAGGCTGATGAGGAATAAGTGCTTTCAGATTATTTTTCCAAATTAATATAGAATTTTAATGTGCATAGCTATGTTTTAATAGTTTGAATTCTCATGTTTCAATGTGCAGTAACATTATGGTGCTAACCACTGAGCATTGGTTATATACAAGATTACAATTATTATCCTGGTTTGTCTTAAACAGGCTTGGTTTTTGCCTTTTATCTTGGCATAATTATTAATAGTGCTTCCTTTCACTTTCAAAAATCCCCTTTTGCTTGACATATTTATGTGCTCACTTAAGTTTTGTATATTGTTTCTAATTTTTCCCTATTATGAACAACACTTTTCTAAATATTCTTCCAGCCAAGTCTTTGTGTGGAATTTTTATATGACTTGATCAAAGAGTGTTTTCCATTTTAGGTATTTTATATATATTGCTTTTCCTTTCAGAAACATTATGTAAATGTATGTCTCCACCAGCAATTATTCATTTTCCAAAACCTTAACAAACTGGGTAGTGCTATTAATTTGTATCAAAGGCATAATTGTCCTCTAAGAGGAGGGGATGGGTCCTTTGTGGGGGTTACCAGAGGGATGTACGTAATTAATTACCTGAGCTAGCTGCCAGGAGCAACTGCTAACCATGGGGAACTATTGCACATATTTTTTCCTCTTTTTTAGTGGCTCTGGGGATCAAACCTGGGACCTCTGACATGCTAATAAGCATTGTACCACTTTTCTATATTCCCAGCTCTTTGGAAAATTTTTTATTTTTTTAGTCAAGTTCTCAATAAATGTCAAGACTGGCCTTGAACTTGTGATCCTCCTGCCTCAGCCTCCTGAGTAGCTGGGATTATAGAGGGGAGACTCAGTGCTGAACCAAGATGTTTTTTGTTTTGTTGTTTAAAATTGAAACTTGCTGACTGGTGGTGCATGCCTATAACCCCAGCAGTTTGGGAGGCTGAGGCAGGAGGATCATTGAGTTCAAAGTCAGCCTCAGCAATTAGTGAGGCCCTAAGCAACTCAGCAAGACCCTGTCTCTAACTAAAATATAAAAACCGGCTGGAGGTGCTGGGTTTATGGCTCAGTGGTTGAGCGTACACCTAGCACATGAGAGGCCCTGGGTTGGATCCTCAGCACCACATATAAATAAACAAAATAAAGGTATTGTGTCCAACTACAACTAAAAAACAAATATTAAAAGTGGGGGCTGGGGATGTGACTAAGTAGTTAGTGCCCCTGGGCTCAGTTTCCAGTACCAAACACCACCCTCCCAAACCCAAAGAATAACAACAACAAAAACTGCAAAAAGTAGTTCATTGATTTTACAAGGGAACAGTTGTACACATCAGTAAATGACTCAATAAGAGTAAAAATACAATGAGACTATCAAAATTTATAGGATACTCAAATTAAGTTACAAAGTCCAATGACCATAAATCTCATCTTGAGTTCTTTGACAAAACCAGGAATTATCACTCAAAATAGCAATATTTATCTGCTAATACAAGGAATAAAAACTCTTATTATCACTGTGATGTTGTTAAACTTTTCAAAGATAGGAACTATCATGAAGTTTTCATATTTAATTTGAATATTGCTATAAATAGCTATGATTCAAACAAAAAACATACCAAGAACAGCTCTGTCCCAAAGAGAGAAAAAAGTATAGAATGAATCAGCATGGAGCTAACAGAAGTATCCACACAGTCACTTAGGTCAGTTCTGAAACTGTCCCATAAAGGCCTCAGAAGACTACTTGGCTTGCTAGAGGGAAGCTGTGGCATGAAAGCCTATGTAAATCCTTCCAATAAATCGCTGCCTCAACCTGTATAGCAGTGAGGGGCTGGGGCTGGGGCTCAGCAGTGCAGCGCTTGCCCATCAGTGCAAGGCCCTGGGTTCGATCCTCAGCACCACATAAAAATAAATAAATAAAATAAAGGTATTGACAACTACAACTAGAAAAAAAACAAATAAATAAGTATTTAAAAAAAATATGGCAGTGAATTCCTTCTTAGCTTCTTCAAGGGCTAATATGAGATTTTCCTGGATATCTGATACTATAAGGGCTCCACCCAGGTGGCCACTACTTTGCCATCTTTGAGGGTAGTGTCTGCCTGGGACAGTCTCAAAAAATGTTATCTACCTCCACACCCTTGGTGTAGGTTCCAGGATAGCCTGTACTTGCCAAGACAGATACGGTGTGGCTTTCTAGTCAAAAGGGCAGAGAGATGCACAGCAGACCCTCTAAGGTTTGAAAAGTGAGAGGAAGCTGGGTGTGATGGTGCACCCCTGTAATCCCAGTGGCTCCAGGAGGCCGAGACAGGAAGATCCCAAATTCAAACCCAGCCTCAGCAATTTAACAAGGACCTAAGAAAGTTAGGGAGACCCTGTCTCAAAATGAAAAATAATAAGGGGCAGGGGATGTTGCTCAGTGGTTAAGCACCCTGGATTAATTCACTGGTACCAAAAAAAAAAAAAAAAAAAAAAAAAGTGAGGATTATTTGGCACTCTGGCTCGCCAACACAGCAATTGAATTTCAGAACTTTGGGACTTAAGCTGATGTAATTCTGTACTGCAATCAATAAAAATCTAAGATTTGGGGGTGTAGCTCAATGATGCAGCACTTCAGTTCCCACCAATGTACGAAGCCCTAGGTACAGTCTCCCTCACTGCAAAACAAAACAATAAAAATCGAATGCCTATAGCGTCTGTGTGATATACGACTACATGCAAAAGGAGCAGTAAATCAAATTGTTTTTGTGCCCTTGGCTGCCACATGAGTGACAGGACCCTCAGTTACTATGGAAACACAAATAGAACTGACAGTCAATATAGTCCTTCTTCCTTCATTGCAACTTAGAAGTTTTATGTGTGGAAGCTTTTTTATTCTTGAGTCTTTTGCTGCGCTTTTGCTCAGACAGTTCTTTCATGTACTTCTTCCTCTTTTCAGAAAACCATTGTTGTATCTGCAAAAAATGAGGCAGGTGGGGTGATTAGTACAGGAATCAAGATGCTGGTTATATGCATAACAGTGCTACAGAAGTGACTTTGTGAAGAAATAGGTCGTTATACCTGTTTATCTGTCATGCTGAATTCAAATGAGAGTGACAGCCTGTCTTGTACTGTGGGGCACGAGCTTAATTTAAACTTTGCCCAAAGAGTGTCCATGAGGGATTTGCTGACTCGTCTCTTCCTGGGACACAGCTCTTCATGTTCCTCTGCATTTTTCAGGGTGTCTTTTAGCTTCGCTTCTTCTTCTTCTTCTTCTTCTTTGGCTTCTTCTCTCCAGTTGCGCTCCTCCTTTCCTTCATCTTCACTAGGACACTCGGGCGAATGCTCTGGACTTTGGCTCCGTGGCGTAGCTGGTTCTTTGTGAGTGACAAGATCTGGGAATAAAACCAACAGACACATGAGAATGTGTTTGATTTTTGTATCAATGTTGTGTATTGGTGGAAAGCAGAGAGGAAAGGGAAAGTCCATTTTCAAAATCGTGGAATATTATCATAAAAGGTACAAATTAAAATTAATTCACTTATGTTTTCTTTATTCTTCCCCTCTCCCCTTTTTTGTTTGTGATTGTGTGTGTGTGTGTGTGTGTGTGTGTGTGTGTGTTGTATTACTAGGGGTCTAACCTAGAGCCCTGTGTGTGCTAGACAAACACTCCACCACTGAGCTATCCCTCCCAGCACACCTCCTTTTTAAAAATTTCCACTTTGAGACAGGGTTTCACTGTTGCCCAGGCTAGCCTGGAACTAGCTATGCTCCTGCCTCAGCCTTCCAAGTAGCTGGGACGATAGGCACACCTCCTCACCCAGATCTTTCTTTTCTGGGGATTGAACCAGGGAGATTTTACTATGAGCTACATGCCTGGTCTTTTTTATTTTTTAGTAAGACAGGGTCTTACCTAAGTTGCTGAGTAAATTGCTGAATATGGCCTCAAACTTGTGATCCTCCTGCCTCAGCCTCATGAGCCACTGGGTTACAGGCATGCGCCACCACACCTGGCTGCTGTTGGATTTTTAACTAATGTTCATAATGGAAGAATGCATAAGTATTTTATACTTATTCTATTAAATAGGTGTTTTGCAAATTACAAAGTGTTTTAGTATTATCTCATGGATGCAAAAGTTTTGAATAACATGACTGAATAAGTATGGAAGGAGAGTTGAATGACATCCACATAACTCTAACAGTGGTTATAAAATGGGAATGAAATGAAGTGAAATGGAAGTGACTGAGGGACACTTTTGCACTGTACACCAGACACTTCTGTATTGTTTGACACACATACAATGTCAGTGCATTTGTTTTTAGGTATATTAAGGAAAATGATCACATCAATGAGCCCCCATAAAATACCTGAATGTGGAGAAGCACTGGAGTGCTTTAGGAAGCCTTTTTTACGTCTCTTTGTGCTGTGGAGATGTTGCAGGCAGTCCATATATTGTGCATCTTGAGCTAAAAATTGTAGAACTGAACTCAGGGTCTCTTCAAAGCTCATGCTGTTAACAACATCCTCCAAAGGCAGATTTACATTTTGGTTCAGGCCAATCCAATTATTCTGTGAACTGGATATGCCTGTGTCATCTAAAATGAGAGTAAAGAATTTCTACAAGTTGGCTTTATTATTATTATTAACAGTATTATTATTCTGGGTATTGAACCCACTGTCTTCCACATGCTAGGTGAGTGCTGTACACTCCCACTGATATATGCTTCCAGTCCTTTTTTAAAAAAATATTTATATTCATTTGTTTTGCAGTACTAGCAATCGAACCCAGAGATGTTCTACCACTGACGTAATTCCCAGCCCCTGCCCCATTTTTTTTTTTTTAATTTTGAGACAGGTTCTTTGTAAGTTGCACAGGCTAGCCTTAAATTTGCAGTCTCCTGGTCTCAGCCTCCTGAAACAATGGAATTACAGGCATGTGTCACCACATTTGGCATCTTCTCTTTTTTCTTTTCTTTTATCACCTATTTTGCCATTTTTATATAAAAGATTTGTAATAAAACCTGGAAAAATAATCAACTTGGGAGGCTGAAGCAGGAGGACCACAAGTTGGAGGCCAGCCTCAACAACTTGGTAAGAACCTGTCTGGAAAAACAAAAATAATAATGAGGATGTAGCTAAGTGTAAAGCACTGCTGGGTTCCCCAGTACTAAAAGACAAATACATAAATAAATAAGTAAATAAATAGATGTGTGGATTTATCTCAGGGGTTAATCTCCCCTGGGTTTTTATTTTTGAGCTGGTACTAGGGATTGAACTCAGGAGCACTCAACCACTGAGCCACATCCTTAGCCCTATTTTATATTTATTTTATTTTTAAAAATACTTATTTTTTAGTTGTAGTTGGACACAATATCTTTACTTTGTTTATTTTTTTATGTGGTGCGGAGGATTGAACCCAGGGCCTAACACATGCTAGGCGAGCACTCTTCCGCTAAGCCACAATCCCAGCCCCTCATTTATATTTATTTAGAGACAGGGTCTCTCTGAGTTGCTTAGTGCCTTGCTTTTTGCTGAGGCTGGCTTAGAACTCATGATCCTCCCTCCTCAGCCTCTCAAGCCACTCGGATTACAGATTTTTAAAATTTTTTTACTTACTCCAGCTTTTTGGTTTTATGAGGTTGTCATCAACTTCCAGCCCTTGCTGATAGTCATTCATGATTGTTTTGTTTTGGATCTTCTCTCCCAGAAGCTGATTGTTTTAGAGATAAAAATATTCTTAATACCAGATGCCTTTACCTAAGAAAAGTCCTAAAAGAGATTAAAAGTAAATAAGTAAATTATAACTGTCCAAAACATCTGTATTTGATAAAAATGAAAATCGTTGAATTTACTGAATTCCCAATTTGAAATTCATTTCTCTAATTTTGTTGAAAATGAATTTTCTTGTGGTTGCTGTTGGTGCTGGGACCAGGACTTTACACACAGGAAACCTGTGCTCTACCACTGCAAAAAAATAACCTGTCCAGCCCCTGTGTGTTATGCCTTAATTATTTATTCATTCACATATTCTGTTTCATAGTGTATATTTGAATAATCGGTAGTTCTTATTTTGAGAATTCCATGGTCAAAGTTCTATCATGTTGGAAAATGCACATGCACATCATAGAGTCAGTTTTGTTTGCTTATTTGTTTGTTTGTTTGGTACTGGGGATTGAACCCAGGGGTACTATATTATTGAGCTACATCCTTAGCCTTTATTATTTTGAGAAAAGGTTTGAGTTCTTGAGGCTGGCCTTGAACTTGGGCTCCTCTTGCCTCAGCCTCCCAAATCATTGAGATTAAGGCCTGTGCCACTGGCCCCATCCTTTTTAATTTTTTTAAAATTTTGAGACAGGGTGTCACTAAATTACCAAAATTGACCTCCAACTTGTAATCCTCCTGCCTCAGCCTCCCATGGAACTGGTATTACTGTATCTGCTATCTTTCTTATTACAATTTACATGTTGAAGCCTGGTGCAAGCCTGAGCAACATAGTGAGACCCCATCCCAAAAAAACAATGAATAAAAGGGTTGGGGGCATTGCTCAGTGGTAAAACATGCTGGGTTCAATCTTCAATACAAAAAACAAATGTTTTTGCATGGTGACATTTCTCATTCTGTGGAACTTTAAAAAAAGCCAACAATATGTTATCGTCATTTTGATCAGCAAACACGTTGTTAATCACACACCAGCTAAGTGAATAGAGAGTGTCACAGAATCAGTCTGAGCGATTGACTTTTGTGTGAGCCTACACGGGATCTGACATCTGATTCCAGTTTGTTAATACCTAAAGGAGAGACGCAATTGGATCTGTCCGCAGTAGCCGAATGCGCACAATTCCTTGAGGGCAGGGGCTTTGCTGGCACTCGGATCAGGTAAACCATGTGTGCAATCACCTGAAAGGAGCTAAACTGGGGCTGACATTGGGCATGTCATTGCTGCCTATAGTGTAACAAGCCTTTCGTCCCAGCAGCTCTTCTTCTTCTTCTTCTTTTTTTTTTTTTTTTTCTTTTTGGCACTGGGGATTGAATCCAGGAGCACTTAATGGTTGAGCCACATCCCCAGCCCTTTTTATTTTTTATTTTGGGATAGGGTCTCCCTAAGTTGCTAAAGGCCTCACAAAGTTGTTAGGACTGGCCTCCAACTTGCAATCCTCATACCTCAGCCTCCGGAGTTGCTGGGATTACAGGTGTGCACTACCACACCCAGCCCAGAAGTTCTCCTTGAAAGGGACACTGACTTGATAAGCCTGGGTTTCAGAGGAAGTTCCACAGGCCGCCATGAATTCTGTAGGAGTAGGGATTGGATGGATAATCAATTTGCAATGGACCTGAGATTTTCTAGGTTTGGTTTTCTGGAAAACAGAAGCTGTCTCAAAAAGAAAAAAAAAAAAAAGCTAGAAATGCTGTTTAGTTGGAAAGCACACTTGGGTTCAATCTACAGTATCAGGAAAAAAGACACACACACACACACACACAAACATACACACACACTACATATATTTATTTATTTCCAAGGGTTAGCAATTTTAGGAATTTAGCATTTAGCTCTGTGGCAGAGCCCTTATCTAGTAGTACTCATGAGGCCCTGAATTCAATCTTTGGCACTGAAAAAAAAAATCAAGTGTTGTTGGGTGGCATGTATCTGTAACCCCAGCTACTCTGCAGTCTGTGGCAGCAGGATCACAAATTCAAGGCCAGCCCAGGCAACACAGGGAGGCCGCCTTTAAATAAAACAGACAAACAGATTTCTTTCCCTGGCAAAATCCAGTGAAGTTGATACAATTTAACTGCTCTCTTTAGAATTTTTTTTTACCCTGGGCACTCAAGGGACATAAACTATCAGTCCTGAAAGGAAAGCTATTTACTATGCCCCGCAGGTTGGTAAAAATAAGTGCTCTCTGAATTTTTCCCCAAATTGATATAGAATTTTAATATATATAACCATATTTTAACAATTTGAGTTCTGGTGTTTCAATGTGTGGTAACATTATAGTGTTAAGCCGTGATCATTGATTATACACAAGATAACAATTATTATCCTAGTTTGCCTGAAACAGGCTTGATTTTTCCCTTTTTTCTTGGCATAATTATTAATAGTGCTTCCCTTTACTTTCAAAAATCCCATTTTGGATGATATATTATTTTTGCTTAAATTTACAATTTGTTTTTGATATATATTGCTTTTATTTCCAGAAAGATTATATAAATTTACACTCTCACCAGCAATTATAAGAAGAGTCATTTTCTAAAACCTCAACACACTGAGTAGTGCCATTAATTTTTAAGAATCTTTGCCAGTTTCATAAGTGAAATTGTGATTTACTGCTGTAATAGAAATTTATTTCATTGATACCGTGGGTAAGCATTTGGACAGATTAGTGTTCTTCCATTGGAAGCAACAAACAACAATTTTGTGTGAGTTAAATCAACAGGAATGCAGAGAAAGGAAATCAGAGACATTTAAAATATTTAATGCATTTCAGGTAATATTTTTGAAATTGCTTTTGATTATAATAGAAACTTCACTCTATGACTGACAAGTCTATTATTCGAAGAACATATAGGCATTCTTTTATATGGCTGGGAATGTGGTGCATTGGTTGAGCACACCTGGATTCAATCCCTGATACCAGAAATAAAAAAAACAAAAAACAAACAACTTAGCTGGAAGCTGGGCATGGTTGCAATGCCTGTCATCCCAGCTACTTGGGAGGCTGAGACAGGAAAATCCCAAGCTCCAGCCCAGCCTCAGGAACTTGCTAAGGCCCTAACAGAGTCTTCCTTAATATACGGGCTGTGGCTGTGGCTCAGTGGTAGAGCACTCACCTAGCATTTGTGAGGCACTGGGTTCGAGCCTCAGCACCACATAGAGATAAAAAAAGGTATTTCCCATCTACAACTAAACAATAAAGATATTTAAATAAAAATAAAAAATCCTGGGTATATAAAAGGTTAACCACTGAGATCCAACTCTGGGTTCAGTTGGCACTGGGGTTGGCGGGTACAACTCAGCTGGAGCAAATGAAAAGGAAAGGGCAACTCCTGTGGAAAACAGATTATCAGTACAATGGTGTCAGGAGGGCAGTCAGCTGCCTAGTGAAATCCTGGGGATTTCAAAAACTGAGGGGGAGGGCTGGGAGTTAATGGTAGATGTCTATCTAGCATGTAAGAGGCCTTGGGTTTGAAACCCAATGCCACACAAAACAAAACTCTGAGTGTCCCCTATTGGAGGACCCAGCACCATACACTGGTCCTCATCATCCCCCTAGAAGTACAGGCTAGGAAAGCCAATGTTACCAGCTTGCATTCTGAAATTTGGGGGAATGTTTTCTCCTGGGGTACATTGGTAACTGGTGGGGAATGCCCGGTAGGTGGTAGGATTTGGTCTCCTAAGAAATCACAGAGTAGTAGACATCAACAACTGGGGCACAGGACTGAACATCGATGTGGAGGGTGCAGTGAGTGGAGCAGGGCTTCGGCCTGAGAGTGAAACACATGCAGACTGCCTAGAAGCCCTCCTGCTCCTCAATGTGGTGCACCTGCTCTTAAGTAAGAGAGCAGGAGCTGGGCACCCTGGCATGTGCCTGTAATCCTAGCTACTTGGGAGACTGAGGCAGAAGAACTGCCGGCTTGAGGCCAGTTTGGGCAACATATGGAGATCATGTTTTCTTTCTTCTGAAAAAAAAAAAAAAAACAGCCACACATGTGGTGGCAAGTGCACACAATCCCAGCAACCATGGAGGCTGAGGCAGGATTGAAGTTTCAGACCAGCCTTAGCTATTTAGCAAGAACCTCAGCAACTGAGAGACCCTGTCTCAAAATCTCAAAATTAAAAGGCCTGGGGATGTAGCTTAGTAGTAGAGCACACCTGGTTCAATCCCCAGTCACACAAAAAATTTAAATTAAATATATATTTTTTTAAAAGGCAGAGCATGGTGATACATGCCTGTAATCTCAGCAACTTGCTGAAGTAGGAAGATCTCAAATTCAAGGACAGCCTGGATAATTTAGCAAGACCCTGTCTCAAAAAACACAAGAGCTGAGCATGTAATTTAGTGGTAGAGTGCCCTGGGTTCAACCCCCAGTACCAACACACCTGCACAATTAAAAAAAGAAAAGAAAGAAAAGAAAGCAAGAAAAGGTAGGAGTCCAACCTCAGTTCAGCCTCGGGGAGCCAGGACTCACAGGAGAAATAAAAGGAAAAAGAAGTTTTTATGTAGAAAACCTGGACCTAAAAAGTGAAGTCCCAGAAAACCTACTGACTCAGAGTGTCACTATTGCAAATTTCTAAACTTAGCAAGAAGACTGGGCCACATTAGAATCCATCAGTAATTCATTCATTGAGTCCTTACTGATGGCTTAGTATATGCTCAGCACTCTCATAGGTCCTTGGAATACATTCATGAAAAAAGCTGACTGAGACCTTACATTACAGTGAGAAAAAGGTGTTTACAAGATTACTGGATTTTCTTCAGAATATGAGAAGCACAGGAACAAGTAATTGAAAGGAAATCTCATAGTGATTTTTAAATTTGGAGGTGGGATTCTTTTTCCCTGGAAAACTGGCACCATACAGATTTTTGTTTTTGGTAGGGCTAGGGCTTGAACCTAGGGCCCTGCACGCACATGCTAAGCACACATTGTACTAAAGAACTCACCTCCTATCCCTAAAACTTCTTCTTTCTTTTCTTCTTCTTCCTTTTTTCTTTTTCTTTTCTTTTCTTTTTTTTTTTTTTTTTTTTTGGTACCAGAGATTGAATCCAGAGCACTTAAATACTGAGCCACATGCCCAGCCCTTTTTAAAATATTTTATTTTGAGACAGGGTCTTGCTAAGTTGCTTAGAGCCTCACTAAGTTGCTTAGGCTCACTTTGAGCATACAATCCTCCTGCCTCACCTTCCAAAGTCTCTGGGATTACAGGCATGTGCTATTGCACCTGGTTCTAAAATTTGTGACTTAAAAACAATGCAGTGCTGGAACTAGAACCCAGGGCTTAGTGCTTGCTACACACTCCACCACTAAGTCACACCCTCAGCCCCATGGCTCCATTTTGAGTGTGAAGCCAAGAAGATCTTCCTCTCTTTTTCCTTGTCTCCTATTTACATGCAGTTATCACCATTTCTTTGCTATGATCTTTGTGGGTGAACACCAAATAGAGAAGACTTAAGCCTTAGGAAGAGTTTTGTTTGGGAAATGACATTTTCAAGAGATTGGTGTTATGATTTAAGCTGCTCCAGTGCTCAAGGACTTCTAAAAAATGTCTTGCTACTTTTTTTTTAACTTTTCTAATGTAGCTATATTGAGTTGGGAATGTGATATTCTATGGAACTTTGAGAGATGCAACATATCAGAATCTAAGCAGCTAGGTTGTAGCTCAGTGGTAGAGAAGGTACTTAGCATAAACAAGACCCTGAGTTCCATCCTCAGCAAACCCCTAACACAAACATATATATATATATATATATATATATATATATATATATATATATATATATATATATATATATTTTTTTTTTTACTGCATACGAATTTAAGGTGACTTGCAACAATATTAGGTTTTTCTCATGAGTATTTAGATATTCTCTCATCTTAAAAGAACAACACTTGGGCTGGGCCTGGGGGTCAGCGGTAGAGTGCATCCCTAGCATGTGCTAGGCACTGTGCTGAATCCTCACCACCACATAAAAATACATAAATAAAATAAAGGTATTGTGTCCAGATACAAATAAAATTAAATATTAAAAAAAAGCTCCTTCACAGCAAAAGTAACAATTAAGAATGTGAAGAGAGGGCTGGGAGAAAATCTTTGCTACCTACTCTTCTGATAGAGGCCTCATATCTAGAATACATAAAGATCTCAAAAATCTTAACATCAAAAAACCAAATAACAAATTAACAAATTGGAAAACAGACGCTTCTCAAGAGAATCTATGCCACTCCTCGGTTATTTATCCTGAAGAATTAAAGTGATCATACTACTGTGATACATACATACCCATGTTTACAGTAGCACAATTCACAATAGCCAGCCATGGAACCAGCCTAGGTGTCCATCAATGGATGAATGAATAAAGAAAATGTAGTTTAGCTGGGTGGGGTATGCTTGTAATTCTAGGGGCTCCAGAAGCTAAGGCAGGAGGTTTGCAAGTTCAAAACCAGCTTTAGCAATTTAGTAAGGCTCTAAGAAGTTAGGAGACTCTTTCTCAAAATAAAAAATAAAAAGAAAGGGCTGGGTATGCAGCTCAGTGATAAAGCACCCCTGGTTCAATCTTCAGGCACCCCCCCCCCAAAAAAAAGGAAGAAACGAAAATGTGGTATATATGCACATGGAATTTTACTCAGCCATAAAGAAAAATGAAATCATGTCATTTATAGGAATCCGAATGGAATTAGTGACACTTAGGCTAAGTGACTAAGCAAAACAGAAAGTAAAGGTCAAATGTTTTCTCTCATATGTGGAAGCTAGAGAGGAAAAAGGAAAAGTGTGTGTGTTGGCGGGGGTTGAGGAGGGACAGGGAATCTCATGAAAATCAAGGGAGAACAGTAGAGGAAAGGGACCAGGGGAGACAGGTGGGAAGGGAGTAGGGAAGTGGTAGGGAGGGATATTGGCCAAATTTTATTTTTATATTTTGTTCATGTATGAACATGTAACAAGGAATGCCATCATTATGTACAAGGATAAAAAATATGGGAAAAAAAGAGCTGGGGATGTAGCCCAGTCATAAAGTGTCCCTAGATTAAATCCCCAGTAACTGCCCCCCACAACAAAAAAGTGTGTTCTATTTTATGTTAATTCATTCCCCCCTCCTTTTTTTTTTCTTTTTTAACTCTGGATGGAAACCAGGGGTGATGTTTGTCTTATTTATATTTCAGTAAGTTACTTAGGGCCTCACTAAATTGCTGAGGCTAGCCTCAAACTTGTAATCCTCCTGCCTTGGCCTCCCAAGTCACTGGGATTGCAGGCTTGTGCCATCACGCCCAGCCTTGTTATGAATTTTTACATAAAAATTTCAAAAAGTGAGAATTTAATGTATTTGTGTTTGACACTGCTCAAAAGTTATCTGGAGTGGATGCAGGAGGGTGTATGCTTTTAATCTCAGCCACTACAAAGGCTAAGACAGGAGGATCCAAAATTTGAGGCTAGTCTGGGAAATAAAATGAGATGCTATCTCAAAATAAAAAGTGAAAAGGCTAGGGTATTAGGACATTGGTAAAGCATTTTGCTTGGTTTGAAGAAGTCCCATGTTCAATTACCATTATCATCAAAACAAAACATAACAAAAACTAGTCAAGAAATATGTCAGAAATAAAGGAGATCATATTTGTTTTTTTTGTGGTATTGAGTGTTCAACTCACAACCTGTGCATGTTAGAGAAACCCTCTAAGTCACATCCCCCAATAAAAATATCAAAGATAAAGCAATAAGAGTGACACTGGAGTTCACTTTCATTGAATTCAGCAGTCACGGATTACCATTGACCAAAAAAAAAAAAAAAAAAAAATCATAGACATAGTGGCACATGCCTATAATCCCAGCTGCCTAGTAGGCTGAAGAAGGAGGATGGAAAGTTCAAGGCAGCCCCAGCAATTTAGTGAGGCTCTAAGCAATTCAGCAAGAGCCTGTCTCAAAATAAAAAAACAGAAATAAAAACTGCTGAGGATGTCACTTGGTGGTTAAGTGCACCTGGATTCAATTGCTGGTACCAAAGAAAATCAAACCAAACCAAACAAAAATCCTATTATTTCTCAAAAAAATTCCAAGAAGTGGTGGGTGCAGGGGTGCATGCATGAATGCCCATCAGTTCAGGAGGCTAAGGCAGGAGGGTCAGGTTTGAGACCACCCTTGACAATTTAGCAAGACACACCCTCCAATTAAAACAAAAACAAAAAACAAGCTGGGCTTGGTGGCCTATGCCTATAATCCCAGCAGCTCAAGAGGCTGAGGTAGGAGGATCATGAGTTCAAAGCCAGCCTCAGAAATTTAGTGAGGTGCTAAGAAGTCAGTGAGATCCTGTCTCTAAATAAAGTACAAAAAAGGGCTGAGGATGTGGCTCAGTAGTTGAGTGTCACTGAGTTCAATTCCCCAGTATCCAAAAAAAAAAAAAAAAAAAAACAAGCAAAAAAGAACACCCAAAAAATAACAAGAGCTGATGATATAAAGCATCCTGGGGATTGTTTTGCAAATAAAACACAATAAAAGAAAAATAAATTTTCAAAAAGTAATAAAATAATAGAGTAGCTATTTATTTCTTTCTGTTTATTTATTTATTTTTCCCTGCAGTACCAGGTATTGAACCCAGGTATGCTCTACCACTGTGTTTCTCTATCCAGTTTTTAATTTTCAATTTTGAGGTAGGGTAGGGTCTTTCCAAGTTGCACAGATCTGCTTCAAATATGTTATCCTCCTGCCTTAGCCTCCCAAGTAACTGGGAGTAAAGGTGTGTGCCGCAATGACCAGTTCACTGGAGCTATTTCTGAATCACATTTTTCTTCCATAAAATATCAACCAGGTAAACTTTGAATTTTTGTTAATGACCAAATAGGCATAAATTTTTAAACATGGTCTTTTAAAAAATGAGTGTTTAAGTTTTGAGAGAAAGAGACTATGCTCAGATTTGTATTTTAGGGAAAAACCCCTAAGGAGTACGGGGAGAATAAAATTGAGGACAAGACTGACAGTGACTAAACAGAACTATTGTATAAGTCCATTTTCTGTTGATAATAACAACACCACAGACTAAGTTACAAAGAAAAAGGTTGTTTTGACTCACAGTTCTGGAGCTCTGAGGTCCAAGTTCAAGTGTGGCTTATGGTGATGGTCTTCTTTCTGGCAGAGTCCCCGAGTGATATGGAACACCCAGTGTTAAGACACAGGAGCTCAAGACCTTATGCCTCTTCTGGTCTCTCTCCCTCTTCTTATAAACCATCATAACCCAATTAGGAAAGCTCCACCCTAATAGCTTGATCTAATCTTCATCACCTTGTGAAAGCCCCACCTCCAAACCCATGAGCAGATTAGTAGCGGTGCTGCATGCCTGTGAATCCCATCATCTTGGGAGGCTGAGGCAGAAGGATCCCACAGTGAGGTGCTAAGCAACTCAGTGAGGCCCTGTCTCTAAATAAAACATGAAATAGGGCTGGGTATGTGGCTCAGTGGTAGAGTGACCCTGAGTTCAATTCCCAGTTCAAAACAAGCCTCAGCAACTTAGCAAGGTCCTAAGCAATTTAGTGAGAACCTATATCAAAATAAAAATAAAACAGGGCTGGTGATGTTGCTTAGTGGTTAAGCATCCTTGGGTTCAATCTCTAATACCAAAAAATAAATAAAATTTTTTTAAATAAATAGTTGCCTGAAGCTGATATAATCATAAATTTTCTTTGGTCAGTGAGATGTATTCATTTATGGAATTGGTTTGAGTGACGGTAAGATGTAGGCTGACCAAAAGCTTTATAGAAAATAGTAGTATATCTGACAAATAAAATAATAAATGGGCATTAAAGAAAATGGAGGAAACAAAAGGAAAATAAAATTATAATCACCTTTACCTCACTAATCAGTTAAGAAGTCATTAATTTGTGTTTTTTCTCTTTGTTACTTTTAATATGTATATACAAACTTGTTTATATGTGCAATATAAATAACAGTGATAAAGCATTCTACACTCTGATTTTTATACTGCTTTGAAAAATGATTTTTAGGTGCCCAATATATAACTTAGATTCCTGCCCATAATAGACACCTGTGGTTCCACATACCATCCCTGTGGCTCCCCAGAACTTTTCAGAATTACTTTTAGGGAGTACTAGGGATTTAAACCAGTGCCTTGAGCTTGCTGAGCAAGTGCCCTCAGCCCTTTTTTAATTTTTTACTTCTTGCATATGTGTTTCTCTTGCCTCTGCCATCTGCAGTGACAGAGGAGTGCCATTATGCCCAGCAAGAATTTTTTTGTATGTGCTAGAACCATTTTAATATAATTATATGTATCTGCCAAATCCAGGAAGAAAAGGTTTATGCATATATAACTTCCAGTTAACATCTGCAAGCATAAACAACAATGATCTCAGTTTAAAAATTAATCAGGGTCAGAGCAATTGACCAATGTCTCTTTACTGCTAGGCTTACCAACAGTAAAATACAGATGAATTAATGTCCTTTATTTCTCTTCTCTCACTCTCCTTGTCCAGACATTTTGTCGTAAAGTTTCAGTGCAGCTCATGTCCAGCCAAAAATCATCTTTTAAAATCAGTACTCAGTTGCTCTGAATTTTGCTTATAATTATAACCCATTTAATCATGAAGAACTCCTGGAGGGGTGGAGTTCAAGGTTGCATACAATAACAGGAGATCACAGTTTTGAAATTTAGCACAGATTAAAAACCACAGATGTACCATTTATATAAGACACACACTGATTGTCTCTTAAACTACATATTGACTACTTATGAACATTATTTTTTAAATAAAGTAGTGCATCTAGGACAATCAGTCGCACAATTCACACAGCCCTGAAGTTTTTCAGTGCCAACTACCAGTTGGACATGAAACGTGAATGAGTTGAGACACTGTTCATTCCTGAGATTCAACCAAAGATTGGCTAAAACATTGGATCACCTCTGCTTATGAAGGCTAGGACCTTCCCTCCCTTCCCTCACAACTTGTTGTGTGATTTTTATTTCTTGGTTGTGTTTGGTTGCACATGGCTGAAATGCATTTGATAGGTCACTTGGTAAATCAGGAAAACCAATGATCCACAACTATGAGAGGATCTTAAGCAGATTGGTTTGTCCATTTCAGGTTGCTGGTTGTTAGGCCCCTTTAAGGTCCTTCATTTTTCCTTCTATGTCTCCTGGAACTTTCATCAGAGGAGTCTGAGCATCATCCCATCTAACTCTTTTTACCAATGCCTGGCTAAAACTGGAACGTCCAGCCCAGCATATTTAAAAATCACCCACAAAAAGAGGTTCTGTAGGTCTTCACAAAACCTGGAATTTCCATGAGGATGTCTGATCTTTATAATCCAAGCAGTCAGCATTGAAGTTAAGCTTCCAGGAGGCAGTTTGGTCCTTATAATCCAAGCAATCAGTGGTTGAGTTAAAACCCAGCTTGTAGCTCCATATTCCTGGGTGGAAAGAGAAGCTGGGGACTGATTGAGATGGCTGGTAACTGCATTGGTACCCATGGGACTCAGTGTGGTCCCTGGTCCAGGAAGCTGGTGATGCATAGGGGTCAAAGAAGATCCACAGTCCATGCCCTCAAAGTAGGAAGTTGAGCCAGCATATCCTTGCCTATAACCTGAAGCCTGAGTATAGGTCATGGGATAGGACCTCTGCATGAAGGAAGAGGAGGTGGACAAGGGATCTGACAATGGGGAGATGGAAGCTGGGCTCCAGATAGACACTGGAGCATTGCTGCTGGCAATGGTAGGGACTGAGGTGCTAGAGGGGGGAGTGAACTGGCCACTTGTTCCACTCTCTGAACTCACTTCCCCAGCTGGAGATGTCTTCTTTTTGGCAGGTGTCACTTTATTTTGACCTCCATTCTGTTGTTGCTGCTGCTGTTGGTGGTACTTTGCTCTTGGATTCTTAAACCATACCTGCACCCTGGATTTGGGCAAGTTGATTTTCAGCGCCACTTCTTCCTGCATGAAGATGGCTGGGTACCGGGTCTTGGCAAACAGCGCTTCCAGGACTTCTAGTTGAGCTCAGGGGAATGTCGTCCTCTCCCGCAGCTGTTTCTGGGGCGTGGCTGCGGGATTGGAAGCCCAGGACCCTTTAGGGTGGGGGAGCAGTTTCTCAGTCACAGGGGTTTCCGCGGGTCCTCCGACTATCCCACCTTCCCCCCTGGTCTCCCCTCCTCCTCCCAATGCTCTCCCCTCTGCTTCCAGGGCCTGGGCTCCTGAGACTCAGGACATACTGTCCTTTTAAGAGTAGCACCCAATTCTGAAATGCAGCAAGAATTTTTAAAATTAGGGATATTGGTGGGGGAATATTAATTAGTGGTTTTTATAGTGCTATAATTAAATCCAGGGTCTCAAGCACGCTAAACAGGTACTCTCCCTGAGCTCCTTCCCCATTCCCATTTTATTTTTATTTTGAGACAAGGTCTTGCTAAATGGTCCAGGCTGGCCTCCAACTTGCCTTTCTGGTGCCTCACCCCCAAAATAGCTAGTATAGAGATGTAGCTCAGTGGTACAGCACCCCTGGGTTTAATCCAAGCAACACACTCACACACACACACACACACACACACCAAGAGAAAAATTTTTTAACATTAAATTTTGGCAAAATCTAAACATAGGATCATATTCAGAAGCACCAATGACCATTCTTTCTTAAACAGTATTATAGGGAAGGTAATCCTGTTATTTGATTGTTTGTTTGTTTCTTTGTTTCAGTAGAGGAGATTGAATCCAGGGGTACTTTATTACTGAGCTGCATCTCCAGCCTTTTTTTTTTCTTTTCTCTTGAGACAGGTTCTGACTGAGTTGGCCAAGCTGACCTTGAACTTGAGATTCTCTTGCCTCAGCTTCCTGAGGAATTGGTAGGACAGGTATGTGCCACCATGTATAGCATTACTGCTACTTACTAAACCCATTAAGTTGTTTTTTTTTTTTTTCCTCCTGTACCAGGGATTGAACCAGTGGTGCTCGACCACTGAGCTGCATTCCCAGCTCATTTTTTTTTTTAATTTTTTTAATTTGAGAAAGGCTCTCAATATGTTGCTTAGGGTTTCACTAAGTTGCTGAGTCTGGCTTTGATATTTTGATCCTCCTATCTCGAAAACTGCTGGGATTACAGAAGTGCACAACCAAGCTCAGCTAAACCCACTAGTTGTGTTTTATTTCAACAAAATTTTTATTTATTACTTCAGATATCTTTAATATCCAGATGTGAGTGTATTTGGTACTGGAGTTTAAACCCAGGGGGTTTTCACCAGTGCTCTACATCCCACCCCTTTTCATTTTCTATCTTGAGATAGGATCTCCCTAAGTTGCTTAGGGCTTCACTGAATTGCTCAGGCTGGCCTCAAACTTATGATCTTCCTGCCTCAACCTCCGAGTTGCTGGGATTACAGAGTAGTACTTATGCACCCAGCTCAAACATATTGTTTTTTAGCAAGTCAAAGTTTATTTCCTCCTTCATGAGGAATCTAATAAGGAGATAATAGTCTGTGCCTCTCACAGTGGCCTAGGAAATAAGAAGTTTCCATAAGGAATTACTATCTAGGGTTTCCCCATGCAGTACTGGTCATTATTGACTGCTGCTGGCCTTTCCTTTCCTTTTTCCTTTTTCTTCTTTTTTTTTTTGTGAATCTGGGGATTGAACTCAGGTTCTCACTCTCACACATGCTAGGGAAATACTCTCTACTGAGTTACTCACCCAGATTTCCATATATATAAATATATATATATACACACACACACACACACACATATGTATTCATTAAAATGTCATGTTTTATTAGCTGATATAAAATAAATTTAGGACATGATGATTTGGAGGTATTTTCCCAGAAATACCATTAGCAGAAACAATACATCATGTATCTGAGAAGCAAGCCATAAATAAATTGACCTGAGACTGTTTGTACATCAGTCGCAGGCATCAAGGTCCATCTTCCTGGCTGGGTGTTCATTATCTGAGAAGCACTGAAAAGTGACAAGGAGAGTCCTTCTAGCAGAGGCATGTAGTTTCCTTTGCTTTCTAGTGGCTTTCAATTTCTTCATTAGTCAGTATAAAATGTGAGACCACTATTTTTTTCATTTTTTTTGTTTTAATTTGTTATATATGACAGCAGAATGCATTACAATTCACATTACACATATAGAGCACAAATTTTCATATCTCTGATTGTACACAAAGTAGAGTCACACCATTCGTGTTTTCATATATGACTTAGGGTAATGATGTCCATCTCATTCCCCCATCATTTCTACCCCCATGCCCCCTCCCTTCCTCTCCCTCTTCTTTTCCCCTTTGCCCTATCTAGAGTTCATCTAGTCCTCCTATGCCCATCACCACCACATTATGAATCAGCATCCTTAATCAGAGAAAGCATTCAACATTTGTTTTTTGGGGGATTGGCTAACTTCACTTAGAATTATATTCTCTATCTCCATCCATTTACCTGCAAATGCCATGATTATATTCTTTTTTAATGCTGAATAATATTCCATTGTGTATATATACCACATTTTCTTTATCCATTTCATTCATCTACTGAAGGGCATCTAGGTTGGTTCCACAGTTTAGCTATTGTGAATTGTGCTGCTATAAACATTGATGTGGCTGTGTTCCTGTAGTATGCTGTTTTTAAGTCCTTTATTATAGACGGAGGAGAGGGATAGCTGGGTCAAATGGTGGTTCCATTCCCAGATTTCCAAGAAATCTCCATACTGCTTTCCATATTGGCTGCACCAATTTGCAGTCCCACCAGCAAGTATAAGTGTGCCTTTTCCTCCACATCCTTGCAAACACCTATTGTTGTTTGTATTCTTAATAGCTGCCATTCTGACTGGAGTGAGATGAAATCTTAGAGAAGTTTTGATTTGCATTCTTCTAATTGTTAGAGATGTTGAATATGTTTTCATTATTTGTTCATTGATTGTATATCACCTTCTGAGAAGTGTCTGTTCATGTCCTTGGCCCATTTATTGATTATTATTTGTTTTTAGTTTTTTTTTTGGTGTTAAGATTTTTGAGTTCTTTATATATCCTAGGGATTAGTGCTATATCTGACATGCATGTAGTAAAAATTTGTTCCCAAATTGTAGGCTTTCTATTTACGTCTCTGACTGTATCTTTTGCTGAGAAGAAGCTTTTTCGTTTGAATCTATTCCATTTATTGATTCTTGATATTAATTCTTGTGCTATAGGACTCTTATTAAGGAAGTTGGGGCCTAATCTGACATAATGGAGATTTCAGCCTACTTTTTCTTCAGTAGCTCAGGTCCGTCATAGTGAAATCATTCTGGACAATGAGTAGGTGCATTCTTTGAAGAGAGAGTGTCAGGGAAGCCCATAAGCGTGTAGGGCTCTGGTCAAAGCTTCCCAGGGAGAAGTAGAGTGTAAAGCACACTATAGAAGTTTCACTGGTACACCTGACTTTATTTTTATTTTTCTGTAATGTGGATTGAACCTACGATGCTTAACCACTGAGCAACATCCCCAGCCATTTTTATTTTTATGTTTTTAAATTTTGAGACAGGCTATCACTAAGATGCTTAGTGCTGGCTAATTTTCTGAGGCTAGCTTTGTACTCGCGATCCTTCTGCCTCAACCTCCAGAGTGAGTCAGTGTGATTACAGGCAGGCATGTGCCAGTACACTGGGTTGACTTTTTTTTTTTTTTTTTGAGAAGGGGTCTAGCCATGTTGCCCAGGATGATCTCAATCTCCTGCCTCAGCTTCTCAAGTAGCAGGAATATAGTCATGCACCACTGCACCAGGCTGTTCTAGAGGCCAGCCACTTCTATCTCCAGAGTTAATGCCACCTTCCGAGGAGAATTGGAAAGGATACTGGTTTTATACTCAGGGCCCATGGTCACATTTCCAGGAAAGACAAAGGGGTCAGGTTCTAGAGTCAGGCTTTTGATCACTACAGGGTCCTTACCTTGGTTACAGTTATCCCAGTAAAAGGTAATGATTCAGACAGACAATTTCAAAGACCCAGGATCCCAGAGAAGGGGGCCCAGGGCACTCAGGATCAGGTCCCTGTAGGGATACCTTTCAAAGGATGCATTAGCACTGGCAAAATTTTTCATCTATTAACATATTATTCATATAGTTTTAAAGTCTGATTCTATCAACTCTGTTCCAGGATTTTATTTCATTTTCTGTTTTAAATGAGATCTTGTCTTTTCTTTTTTTTCTTCTCTCTACTTAAAGGATAGAAACCAGGGGCTCAAGTATGTTAGGCAAGCACACTACACTGAGCTACATCTCTGGCCCTTTTTCTTTTGAGAAAGGGTATTACTAAGTTCCCAGGGGTTGACCTCCAGCTTCTGAACCTCATGCCATTCACTCAAGTTGGTGCTTGCTCCACTGTGCCCAGCTAGATCTTATCAAATTTTTTAGTACCAGGAATTGAATCTAGGGGTGCTTAAACACTGAGCTACACCTCCAGATATATATATATACTATTGTTAATATTTATGTGTACATATGATATATCAATATATTTACACATTAGATAATGTTTCAATCAGGTAATATTCAACATGTCTATTTCTTTAACATTTATCATTTCTTTATGATGAAAACATTCAAACTCCATTCTTCCAGGTTTTTAAAATGTATAGCACATTATAATTATCTACAGTCTACTCAGCAGTGGCACACCAGAAATTGGCTTATTTCATTTAACATAATGACCTCCAAGTTCTAACCATGTTGAAAAAGGACAGAATTGCATTCTCCCTCATAGATGAAGAATAGTCTATGGCATATTTATACCAATTTTTTTTACTTATTCATCACTTGATGTACACTTAGGTTCATTTCTTAGCTATTTCTTAGCTATTTTTGAATAGTGCTGTGTTAACATGTGAATGCAGATATCTCTTCACTGATCTTATTTCCTTCGGGTATATTCCTCAATGTGTAATAGCTAAATCTTAAAGTTTTTTTGTGGGTTTTATCCATCAACGAGCAAATATACTTTCTTCTCAGCAGCACATGTATCCTTCTCTTAAGTAGACCATTGATTATGCCACAAAAAAATCTTTTTTATTATTTTTCAGCTTTATTAAGGGTTAATAAAAAAACAAAAAATTATATTTATGGTATACAATATAATGTTTATATATATATATATATATATATATATTACAAAATTATTAAATCAACCTAATTAACGTATTCATCATCTCACATTTTTTTTTGTAGTGAGAATGTTTACAACCAACTCTCTTTTTTTTAAATCTTTTATTGATTTTATTTTTTTAAATACACGACAGCAGTGGAATGCATTACAATTCTTATTACACATATAGAACACAATTTTTCACATCTCTGTAATAAAGTATGTTCACACCAATTCATGCTTTTATACATGTACTTTGGTGGGTTTTTTTGCATTTCAATTCTTAATACACATATATACCATGATTTTTCATATCTCTGACAAAGCAACTCTTAGTAAATACAAAAAAAAATGTAGAGATACTACCCTGCATTCTATCAGACCACAATGGAATGAAATTAGAAATTATTGATAAAATAAAAAATAAAATCCACTCTATGCTATTTAATGAGCAGTAGGTTGCAAAAGATATCAAGGAGGAGATTCAAAAATTCTTAGAGGTAAATGAGAACACAGATACAACATATTCAAATCTTGGGACACTACGAAGGCAGTTCTAAGAGGAAAGTTCATTGCCCTGAGTTCATTCCTGAAAAGAAGAAAAAGGTCAATGAATAAATGACCTAACATTACATCTCAAAACCTTAGAAAAAGAAGAACAAATCAACCCCAAAAGCAAAAAAAAAAAAAAAAAATCAACCCCAAAAGATAGGAAATAATTAAAATCAGAGCTGAAATCAATGAAATTGAAACAAAAGAAACAATTAGAAAAATTGACAGAACAAAAAGTTGGTTCTTTGAAACAGAAGATTGATAAACCATTAGCCATGCTAACAAAGAGAAGGAGAGAGAAAACTCAAGTTACTAACATCCATGAGGGAAAAAGAAATATTATGATGGACACTACAGAAATACCAAAGATAATTAGAAATTATTTTGAAAATTGTACTTTAATAAAATAGAAAATATTGAAGGCATCAACAAATTTCTAGAGGCATATGATATGCCCAATTAAATCAGGATGATATACATGATTTAACCAGATCAATTTCAAGCAAGGAAATAGAGGATGCCATCAGAAGCTTACCAACCAAGAAAACCCAGGCAGGACCCATGGATACACAGCTGAGTTCTACAAGACCTTTAAAGAAGAACTAATACCAATACTTCTCAAACTATTTCATGAAATAAAAAAAGAGGGAAGACTTCCAAACACATTCTATGAGTCCAATATTATCCTGATTCCAAAACCAGACAAAGACACATCAAAGAAAGAAAACTAGTGAGAGGCATGTGCCACTGCAACAGGCTAGATCTTATCTCTTTAATGTACAGTTGTTTTCCATCTAATACCAGATATTATTCATAAAATCTTGAGACAGCATAACTCCCTACTTGACTTCCTTTCAAAGAGGAGACTAGAGGTTCCTGAAAAATAATACTTTAGCCAGGTAATTAAGGTCAGTGTAAACAGTAAGTTTACTTACATGTTGTAAGTAAGTTGTAAGCATGTTGTGCCCTTGGGCTGGGGACATATAGCTCAGTGGTAGAATGCTTGCCTGGTATGCATGAGGCCCTGATTTAATTACCAGTATCCAAAAAAAAAGGAAGCTGGGCTTAGTAATGCAGATCTGTAAGTCTAATTACAGGAGGCCAAGGCAGAAGGATTGTAAATTTGAGGCCAATCTCAGTGGTTTAGCAAGATCTTTAGCAACTTAGTGAAATCCTGTTCCAAAAAATAAAAAGGCATTTGGGGATGTAATTCAGTGGTAAAGTGCCCCTGGGTTCAATTTCCAATACAAGAAAAGAAAAAAAGAAATGATATGATAAAAATGCCACTTTTTGTGTTTTTTCTAACAAAAATCCATAATCAAACTGTCATGAGAAAAAAAAAAAGTCAAACAAATACCAAAAAGGGACATTCTGCAAAATTCATGACTAGCATTTCTCTATCAAGTTCATGCAAAAATAAAGGAGAAGGGATTCTAGCAGCTCAGGGTCTCCAATGCCAAGTGAATAGGAAGGCTGAGCCAAGAGGACCACAAGTCAGAGGACAGCATTAGGAATTTAGTGAGAACTTAAGCAATTCAGTGAAGCCCTGTCTCAAAAGTGAAAAGGTCTGGGATGTACTTTGTAGTAGAGTGCCCCTCAGTTCAATTTCCAGTATCAAACAAACAAACAAATGAAAAAGCAAAAACAAAAACAAAACACACATATACAGAGACACAAAATCCAAGAGAAATCTGAGAAACTCTTATAGGTCAGAGAAATCTAAGGAGATCTGATTATTAAATATACCCTGGTATCCTGGTTAAATTCTGGAACTGAAAATTACATTAGTTGAAAATTTTAAAAATCCAAATAAAATATGAACCTTAGTTAATAATAACATCTCAATGCTTGTTTATTAGTAGTGACAAATGGACCAAACTAATGTTATTAACCGGGGAAATTGGATCTGTTGTGTCTAGGAACTCCCCATGCTATCTTCTCAATTTTTCTGTAACTCTAAATTCATTCTGAAAACTTAAGTTTATTTTTTGAAAAAACAGAAATTCAACTTCTGCATTGTAGTGAGGAGTTGTTGGATAATCTGACCTTTTCCCAGAGATAATTTACTTTCAATTTGGCAGCTGGAGTTAAGGTAGATTAAGGCACATTTTTGCCTTAATACAGTCAGGGATTGGGTGGTTTTCAAAACCGCTTTTCAGGGCAATGGTAGAGTGCTTGCCTAGTATGCACCAGGCACTGGATTCCGTCCCTAGTACTGCACAACAACTAATTGCAAATTTTACAGAGGAACAAACTGCATTTTAGCCTGAGATAACAATCTATTTTCAGTTCCTCATTATTCCTAGGGCACTGGTGGGTTGGATCCTAAATCCCCTTGCTCTGGGACATCTTCTAAATCCCTGTTTTTGAATTTTGGTCTTTCTTGTCACTTTATGTGCAGATTCTCAGTCTTACAATCAAGGGGTTTTGTTTATTTGTTTTGGTACCAGGGATTGAGCCCAGTCGTGCTCAACCACTGAGTGACATCCTCAGCTTCTTAAAAAAAAAAAAAAATTGAGACAGGGTCTCATCTCAGTAAGTCACTTAGGGCCTCACTAAATTGCTGAGTCTGGCTTTGAACTCATGATCCTCCTGCTTCAACCTCCAGACTTGCTGGGATTACAGGTGTGGTCCACCACACCTTGCTGCTCTCTATGCTTTCAAATGGTTGTTTTTGTGTTTTACCCAGCTTCAATAGTTGGTCTCAGCAGAGGATTGATCTGACACTAGCTATTTAGCCACAGTCCAAACTGGAAGTATCTGCTTCTTATTTTGAGTGTGCCTTTCATATCCTGATTGATTGAACAATTTTAACAACAGGATTTCCATTAGTCCTGGTGCTGCTTCTTAGGATCAGACAATAAAATAAATTTAGTAGTGGCATTTTAAAAATCAGATAAAAAGTCACATAGATAATAAAATAATAAAGAACTAGTTAGGGAGTAAATCTAGAAAATCAAGAAGAATACTACTGACACATCTCACATTATACTATGGGAAGGTAAAATACTAGTTAGCATGTTCCAAAGTAATCCCCAAAGTGCTGGCAGGAAGTGCTAACACTGGATCTAACACAGATGTATCTTTTTTCTTTAAAAATGATGATGATGATGATGATGATGATGATGATGATTGTTCTCAGAACTGAATCTGGAGCATGCTAGGCAAGTGCCCCATCACTGAGTAACATCCCCAGTCCTTTTTAAATTTCATTTGAGTCAGGGGCTCATTAAGTTTCCCAAATGACTTCAAATTTGGTGTGGTACTGTCTCAGCCTCCCAAGTCACTGGGATTATAGGCTTGTGTCACTGTGCCTGACTACCTGTGAGAGTTGCCCTCTTAATTCTCAGCATTATTTATGTTATGATACTGGCAACATGTCTTAGTCTATTATTTATTGATCCATTTTGACAAAAAGAGATGTGAGTTAATTTGCTAATTAATTTTTAATATCTGTCAATTTGGAACCACTGATAATTTAAGGGCCTTCTTTAGGGCAAGAAATGCATGCTGGGAAAAAAGGAAGGGGGAATAATTCATCTTTTTTTTTTTCTTTTTTCCAATACTGGGGACTGAACCCAAGGGCACTTTACCAAGGAATCACATCCCTATCCCTGTTTTTATTTCTATATTGAGACAGGGTCTTGCTAAATTAGTTGCCCAGGCTGGCCTCAGATTTGTGATCCTTTTGCCTCAGTCTCCTGGGTTGATAGGCAGAGTACCACTGCACCTGACTGTGGGAAGCCATTCTAGCACGTGATTTGAGTTACCTCCCTAGCTGGGTGAGAGGCACTTAGACACAGCTATGTCAGAGCCTTCCCCACCCTGTCCCAGGTGCGAGGGCTTGTCCATGTGGGGGAGTGCCTGACCAGTGACCCCAAGAGCAATCACTGACCCTGACCTTGGAATGCTGCCCCTCTTGACCTTCATTGGATGGAATTTTCCCTTGAGTTTTTGTTTCCCAATAAAAACGCAGTCCTTGGCATGTTCCCTCTCTCTTGTTTAACCTCCCACCGCATTAGGTGGCTGGAGGCAGGAGCTAGGAGAAGCCGTCTCTGAGCTGGGCAATAAAGGTAATGAGAATTATGTCTCTTTAAGTTACAACTCACTAGTTAATTTTTATGCTTCGAACCTCTATTATGAAGCTAGCGTGCTGGTCGAGTGGCTGACCTGATTAATATTTCAGCTTTGGCGGTCATGAGCAAAAATATTAAAAAATAGTAGTATGGGGTCCAGGGGTATATTTCAGTGGTAGAGCACTTGCCCAGCATGCATGAGACCCTGGGTTCCATTATCAACACCAACACACACACACACACACACACACACACACCTGTATTAATGATAAAATTTACACAAAACAGCACTGCTTCAAGAAAGAAACAGGACTTTTCCTCAACATGTTTCCCTTCTTGAGGGGTGACACCTATTCTCCATATCTAAAAAATACACCCCATGAGAAAGTGTACTCAGCTAGGTTAGTTGAGCCAGACAGGGAAGGCTTAGAATCTAGTCTGTCATGTTTCCTCACAGATAACAGTAGCTTCATCTGAGTCTCCTATATTAATCTTATGTTTTCTCTGTTCTGAAATCAACTCTCCCTTTCTGTATCTTCCATTCAGACTGAAAAAATGGGTTTTGTTGTTGTTGTTGTTACTGTCATTTGTTTGTTTGCAGTGCTGGGCATGGAACTCATTGCCTCCCATGTTCAAACAATTCCTCCAACAGTGAGCTGTATCCACACCCAAGATGCATACTTTTATCAAGATTGATACCAGTTTGTGAAATTCTGAGTTGGAAGCAGCAACAGAGTGTATGGCATGGCTGCCCGCTTCCAGGTCTTGGGACTGCACATGTGGCTGGGATGGCTCCTGTTGATCAGCCAGGAGGTGGTGCTGTGGGTGGTGATGGAGGAGGCAGACCACCTCCAGGATAGGTCTGGGACTCTTCCACCCTCTTGGACAGCTCTTGGCTTCCCTTAAGGACTATGGGATGGGTGTATATGTGAACTCGCTCCACCCCTCTGACCTTTATCTTGATTGGCTCC
This sequence comes from Urocitellus parryii, assembly GCF_045843805.1. Lineage (NCBI taxonomy): Eukaryota > Metazoa > Chordata > Mammalia > Rodentia > Sciuridae > Urocitellus > Urocitellus parryii. Next base: position 100,074,455 of record NC_135535.1, on the reverse strand, counting down.
TGTGCAGTATACAAGCTGTGTGTACTTCCTTATGAAACGAGATCCTGCTTCCACTCATCTCCCTTGTGCATCTGATTGCCCTCCCATGAGGGAGGGCTGGGTGCAGGCCGCCAGCCAACCTTTACCTCTCTTGGCTTGTCCTGGTCGGGCCTGCTTTCCCATCTTCTCCTGCCTGTCAGGAGGAGGGAGGGGGCTAAAAACCCCGACAACAGAGACTGCTGAATAAAAGAGAAAGGAAAGGAGAGAAATAACAGCATTCCAGAGTGAACTATCACCAGACACTAAGAGAGAATAGGCTAATGGTAATACTTGGAGCTTAGCTAAGTAAGAGCATGAATTAACTGTTTTTTTTCAAGAATACATAGCACTTTTGTGGGTATTTGCCTTTTATCAGATTATAGCTCCTTCCCTGGTCAACATTAACCAATTCACATATAATGGAAACAGTGAAAAACAGGCAGTCTAATACACCCAGTATCCAAGACACCCCTGTGTTTCCTAGAGGAGTAGTTTGCAGTGTTGGGGATTCAAGTGAGGTCCTCCACATAACAGGAAAGTGCTCTACCACTAAGCCACATCCCCAGCCCCAAGATAGTTCTTTTTTTTTTATGAGGATCAAACCCAGGGACATTTATAGCCACTGAGCCACATCCCCAGCACAATTTAATTTTATTTAGAGACTGGGTCTTGCTAAGTTGATTATGGCCTCACTAAATTGCTGAGGCTGGCTTTGAACTTTTTATCCTCCTGCCTCAGCCTCCTGAGCTGCTGGGATTACAAGCATGTGCCACCATGCCCAGCTCCCAAGATAGTTCTTAAGAAAGATCCAGACAAGTGAAACTAGTGTTTGCTTTCCTTTTGCAGAGTTTCAAAGGAACTTACCTTCAAAATCAAAAGATACCATTAATAAATCTTTACTAAAATATGAGATAATAGATGTTATTATTATCCCATTAGTATATGCATTTGAGACTCATGATGTTTTACAATAAAATTTTATTTTCAGTAGGACAAACATACAGAATTGTATCTACAGGCAGTTTTTGGGTGCAGAGGTCTGTATGTCCTCCTGCACTTTGTGAAAAACAACATATTGCATGAATGAAAAATTTATCAGCTAATGAATAATATTACTGTGTTTGAACTTGGTTATTTTGTAAATGTAGATTTTTTTTTTTTTCTGTAGTACTGGGAATTGAATTCAGGTGCGTTTTACCACTGAGATACAATTCCAGCCCTTTTTGTGTTGTTTTGAGACAGGTCTCACCAAGTTGCCAAGTCTTGCCTGCAACTTGTGATCCTCCTCTCTCAGCCACTGGAGTTCCCGGAATATTAGGTGTTTGCCACAGCATCTGGCTTGGAAATATTTTTTAATGATGTAAGATTTGAATTTTTCTGTTCACTTTCTTGACATGTGGTGCTGTGGTAGGAATGTGCCCCTGCTGAAATTAATATGTTGAAATCCTTACTCTCAAGGTGATGATCAGGAGGTGGGGCCTTTAAAAGTTGGTTAGCTCACAAGGGTTCCCCCACATCATTGAACTCAGTGCTCTAACTAAAAGACTCAAGCCAGGTGCCATGGAACATGCTTATAATCACAAATATTAGGGAATCTGAGGAATTAAGAAGGCTAAGGCAGCAGGATTACAGGTCTGAGGCCAGCCTGGGTAAATTAGCAACACTCTATCTCAAAATAAAGTAAAAGTAAAAATGGGCTGGAGATGTGGTTCAGTGGTAGAGTGCTTGCTTCATATATGAAGGTCTGGGGTTCCATCTCCAGGACACCCACCCAAAATGAGATCTTGAGAGGGCTGAGAGTACAGCTCAGTGGTAAAGCACTTGCCTTGCATGCATAAGGCCCTGGGTTAATCCCCAGGATTTAAAAAAAAAAACAAAAACAAACAAAACAAAGTTTAAAAATAAAAACAGAAACCCAGAGAGCTAGCTTGTCCCTTCCACCATGTGAAGACACAGTGAGAAGACACCATACATTAACAGAAAACTGTAGCCAACCTGCTGGTACTTTGATCCTGAACTTTCTAGCCCCCTGAACTATCAGAAATAAATTTCTGTTTTTATAATATCCCGTTTACCCTATTCTATTATAGCAGCACAAATCGACAGACGTTGGCTTTTCTTCTACTTTTCTGGACATTTTTCTTTTTCATTTTTCCAGAAATTATAATGTTTTATTCATATGATATCATTAGCAATGGTTTTTATCTTTTAAAAAATGTTTACTTGTTTTGCAATTGTTTTAAATAGGAAATTGTGAAAGGTTTTAACAAAGTCAACAGGTAAATTTCATTAGCAATTCAATTAGAATGACAGAAAGTTTATAGAATTAAATTTGAGAAAAGTGCTGTGTTTATTGAGTATTCCCACCTAGGAGATGCTACATCATTCCTTTTAATAAGATCATGTTTATCCTGTGAGTAAAGTTTGGTGATTTACTGCATGTTACTTTTTCTTTTTTTTTTTTTTTTTGTTTTTTTTGTTTTAGGCATTCTTTAATTCCTTCAGCAAAAACAAATGTTTTTTTTTTTTTAATTTTATTTTTTTTTTATTGTTGGTCGTTCAAAACATTACATAGTTCTTAATACATCATATTTCACAGTTTGATTCAAGTGGGTTATGAACTCCCAATTTTACCCCGTATACAGATTGCTGTATCACATCAGTTACCCTTCCATTGATTGACATATTGCCTTTCTAGTGTCTGATGTATTCTGCTGTCTGTCTTATTCTCTACTATCCCCCCTCCCCTCCCCTCCCCTCCCCTTTTCTCTCTCTACCCCTTCTACTGTAAAGCATTTCTTCCATTTGTATTATCTTGTCTTACCCCTCCTTTCCTCTTATATGTCATTTTGTATAACCCTGAGGATCGCCTTCCATTTCCATGCGATTTCCCTTCTCACTTCCTTTCCCTCCCACCTCTCACCCCTGTTATTGTAAATCTTCTTTCTCAAGCTCTTCGTCCCTACCCTGTCCTTGTTTCCTCCCCTTATATCAAAGGAGTCATTTGGTATTTGTTTTTTAAAGATTGACTAGAGGAACTAACACCAATACTTTTCAAGCTATTTCAGGAAATAGAAAAAGAGGGAGAACTTCCAAATTCATTCTACGAGGCCAACATCACCCTGATTCCGAAACCAGACAAAGACACTTCAAAGAAAGAAAACTACAGACAAATATCTCTAATGAACCTTGACGCAAAAATCCTCAATAAAATTCTGGCGAATTGGATTCAAATACATATCAAAAAAATTATACACCATGATCAAGTAGGATTCATCCCTGGGATGCAAGGCTGGTTCAATATATGGAAATCAATAAATGTTATTCACCACATCAATAGACTTAAAAATAAGAACCATATGATCATCTCCATAGATGCAGAAAAAGCATTCGACAAAGTACAGCATCCCTTTATGTTCAAAACTCTAGAAAAATTAGGGATAACTGGATCATACCTCAACATTGTAAAAGCAATCTATGATAAGCCACAGGCCAGCATCATTCTGAATGGAGAAAAATTGAAGGCATTCCCTCTAAGATCTGGTACAAGACAGGGATGCCCTCTCTCACCACTTCTGATCAACATAGTCCTCGAAACACTGGCCAGAGCAATTAGACAGACGAAAGAAATTAAAGGCATAAAAATAGGAAAAGAAGAACTTAAATTATCACTATTTGCAGATGATATGATTCTATACCTAGCAGACCCAAAAGGGTCCACAAAGAAGCTATTAGAGCTAATAAATGAATTCAGCAAAGTGGCAGGATATAAGATCAACACGCATAAATCAAAGGCATTCCTGTATATCAGCAACAAACCCTCTGAAACGGAAATGAGGACAACTACTCCATTCACAATATCCCCCCAAAAAATAAAATACTTGGGAATCAACCTAACAAAAGAGGTGAAAGATTTATACAATGAAAATTACAAAACCCTAAAGAAAGATATAGAAGAAGACCTTAGAAGATGGAAAAATATACCCTGCTCATGGACAGGCAGAACTAACATCATCAAAATGGCATGTTACCTTTTTTTGTGAAGTTTATGGTTAGGTGTGGTTTATGATTTCAGTTACTATAAAATGAGTACTAATTACAATATAATTGTGGCTCTAGACTAGAATGTCAACAAAACAGTGATACAGTTACCTCACTCGTCCCTTATTGTTATAATAATTTTATTAATTTCCTTAGAATTTTGAAATTTTATTAGAGTTCAGCTATGTCATTTTTTGGAGGATTTCAATGAAATGTTTTGAATGTCATATTCTTTCATTGAGATATTTAGCTGGTAGAAGTGTAGTTTATATACAACAAACTACACCCCATTTAAGCGTCAAGTTCAGTCTTGACAAACGTCTACAACTATGTAGCCATTGGTCCAGGAAAGACAGAATGTATTTAACGCCATTAAATGCATTCATGCTCATTCTAATCAATGATCCCCAAAGGCATCTGCTGTTCTGATTTTTCTGACCATGGATTAGTTTTGCTTGTTCCTGAATTTTACACTCATACACCATTTTGTATCTGGCTTCTTCTGCTCAGCAAAGTGTCACATTTTTTATATTTATCCATGTTGCTGCACATGGTGATTGTTTGTTTGGTTGGGTTTTTAAAATTTTTTTAAATTTTGATTTGTTATCTATGACAACAGAATGCATTATAATTCATATTACACATATACAGCACAAATTTTCACATCTCTGATTATATACAAAGTAGAGCAGTATGGAGAATACTTGGAAAATTGGGAATGGAACCACCATTTGACCCAGCTATCCCACTCCTTGGTCTATACACAAAGGACTTTAAAAAACAGCATACTACAGGGACACAGCCACCTCAATGTGTATAGCGGCACAATTCACAATAGCTAAACTGTGGAACCAACCTAGATGCCCTTCAGTATATGAATAGATAAAGAAAATGTGGTACATATACACAATGGAATATTATTCAGGATTAAGAGAGAATAAAATCATGACATTTGCAAGTAAATGGATGAAGCTTGAGATTATAATGCTAAGTGAAATTAGCCAATCCCAAAAAACCAAATGCCAAATGCTGGAATGATTTCTCTAATCTAAGTATGCTGATACATATTATGCTAGGGGTGGGAATGGGAAGATTAGAAGAACTCTAGATAGGGCAAAGGGAAAAGGGGAGTGAGGGTAAGGGCAAGGGTATACAGGTAGGAAAGATGGTGGAATGCAATGGTCATCATTACTCTAAGTACGTGTAAAAGACATAAGGGATGTTTTCTGGACATTTTTATGTGTCCCCTTTGTAGTCTCATCCTCTACAAACAATACACTCAAAAACCTTAATACTGAAAATTCTCTTCTCAGTGTGCACTCCAGCACAGACTCTGTGCCCAGCAACCCATTGTGTGTTCTCTGTCATGAAAGGAAGCCCAGTCATCTGCTCATGCATTCAGAGACTTGGAAGTTGTCCTAGAAACCTTATTCTCTCCAATCTTCCCTTTCCAATCTGTCACCAAATCCTGTGGATTTAACCTCATAAACAACTCTTGAATTGGTCTACATCTTCCCACCTCTGGTTCAGGCTCTGGGAACTTTGGCAAAGAATGGTAAAATCCTCCTCATTGCCCTCTTCACATCTAGTCTTGCCTCTCTTCAACAAATTCTCTCCATTTAAGCCAGAGACAATTCAAAAGAAAGCCTGATCCTGTCACCTCCTTGCCCTGGTGCCTGTAATGGTTCTCACCTCTATTGGATAAACTCTAATCTCACTTTACACTGCAGAGTCTCCTGCTAACTTCTCCTCTGACCATGGTTTAGCATTTACACCACCTTTCAAGATGTGGAACAACCTAAAACACTAAGGGCTGTTGTTCTAATTGACCTTCTTTCTTGGTAGAATGTTGCAAAGGTAGCAATATTCGCAAGGAAATCCATTTTTCTGAATGCGTAAGCAGTAATAGATTGGGAGTGGGGTACTTTTTACATTTTGGTTGTTCTTATTATTTGTGGGTTTTTTTAAATTAGAGATTGAACCAAGGGTGCTTTATCACGGAGTTACATTCCAGATCTTTATTTTGGGACAGGATCTCACAAAATTGCTAAGGGCCTCCATGAAGTTGCTGAGGTTGACCTTGAACTTGTGATCCTCCTTCCTCAGCCTCCAGATTCATTAGGATTACAGGCTTACACCATTGCACCTTATTTTATTGTTTATCTTAATCAGAATAGTTTTACATATTGCCAACAGTAATTTTATGTCTTAGGAATATAAGTTCAAAGTAGTAAACTTCATTTATTTTTTTTACTTTATTCTATTCTATTTGTTTATTTAACTGGTTATTTGTTTTTGTGATTCTCAGGATCAAGTTCACCCTGCTAGGCAAATGCTCTCCCACTGAGGTCCATTCCCAGCTCAGCAGTATAATTTTGATTTTTATCTGAAAGTCACTTAAAATAAGCAGAGACTCATTTTTGAGATTGTCTCTGAAAGCAAGTTTTAAATGAGATTAATATATACAAATATCAAAGTTTCAAGACCCAATAAGGGGAATACTATTTATATGTTTTCCACAACAGAATTACTGGGTTAAAAGTGATTTTCATAGGAATTAATGGCAACACTGTAACCTGTTTTTATAATTAGCCTCATTTTATCACATAGATTTTTTTCACATGAACTGTAAATGATATATTTATTTGACATTTTAATATGGAGACCTTATTTTCATTCTTTATACTAATATAACTTAAAGTGCATTTATTAGTATTACTGTACTATATAAACAAATGATAACCATTATTTTAAAGATTTGTCATGTAACTTTTTTCTTAATAAATGTGGTCCTGCCCACAGGCCTCTCTTTTTATCCTAATATAATTTGGGTCACTGTGTAACTCATGCTGTTGTTGTGGGTGTTTTCCCATCTCAAAGATGGAGACAGTGATGAGATACCCAAACAATTCAGCCTGTGTGGAGTAGCCAGACCAGTGCCTGATAAGCACCTGATGGATATCAGGTATCCTTGTGCGGACATTAATATTAACAGTAATATGTAAAACTCCACATATTTTCTTTCATATAAATTTTATCTCATTTGGGGTCTATTATATGTTCTTCATTCAAAACAGGACTTAAGTATAAATTTATAATTATAAATTTTAAAAATTGGATATAATTTTTTCCTTTTTGAAATATGAAAAATACAGGGTTTATTTTTTTATTTTTTTTATTTTTAGAGAGAGTGAGAGAGAGAGAGAGAGAGAGAGAGAGAGAGAGAGAGAATTTTTAATATTTATTTTTTAGTTCTCAGCGGACACAACATCTTTGTTGGTATGTGGTGCTGAGGATCGAATCCGGGCCGCACGCATGCCAGGCCAGCGCGCTACCGCTGAGCCACATCTCCAGCCCCAAAATACAGGGTTTAGATAGTTATTTTCTTACTCTTTGTTAAAGATTTTAGTTTTAGTTATATCATTTTGTTGTTGTTGTTGTTTGTTTGTTTGTACCTAGATTCTCAAATAATGTTAAAGAAATTACCCATCTTAGGAATTATTAAACCATTTATAGTCCTCTAAGTATCTAAACTAGCTGTTCATAATGGCACAAGCTTGTAATCTCAGCTACTCAGGAGGCTGAGGCAGGAATTTGAAAAGTCCAGGCCAGCCCGGACAATATATATCTGTGTGTGTGTGTGTGTGTGTGTGTGTGTGTGTGTGTGTATGTGTATGTATTTTTATTAGTGCATTATAGTTATGGTATGATTCATTTTAATATACTCATACATGCATAAAACATAATTTGCTCCATTTCAATCCCTTGTATTTCTCCTTTCTTTTTCTACCTCTCCCCTGCTGATCTCCTTCCTCTACTTTATTGGTCTCCCTTCTATTAATTTATTGTTGTTCTAATTGGTGCAGCATAAAGATATGCATAAACTTGGGATTCATTGTGATACATTCATATCTGCACATAGCATATTTGCTCAATTTCATTCTGCAGTTCCTCCTCTCTCCTATTCCTCTTCTCTCCCCCACAGTCCCTTTCCTCTGCTTTACTGTTCTCCCTTCTATTTTCATGAGATCCCTCTACTTTAAAATAATTTCTTATTTTTCTTCAGCTTCCACATATGAGAAAAAAAAATTTGGTTGGCCTTTGCTTTTCTGAATCTGGCTTATTTCGCTTAGCATGATGTTCTCCAGTTCTATCCATTTACCAGCAAATCACATAATTTCATTCTTTTTATGGATGAGTAAATCTTCATTGTTTACCTATACCATATTTTCTTTATCCATTTATGTGTTGGCACCTGGGCTGGTCCTATAACTTCATCTTAGGCAATTTAGTAAGCTCATATCTCAAAATAAAATAAAAAAGGCTGGGGATACAATTCAGTAATAAGCATTTACTTCCCAAGTAAGAGGCCCTGGGTTCCATAAACAGAAACCAACAATAATTTAAAAATGTATAAGTGTGGGCTGGGGATATAGCTCAGTTGGTAGATTGCTTGCCTCACATGCACAAGGCCCTGGGTTGAATCCCCAGCATTGCCAAAAAAAAAAAATTATAAGTTATTCAGAGTACTAATAAAGTAACATAATTAATGCTATAATAAATTCAACTTTCAGCTCAGTGTGGTGGCACATCCCTGTAATTCCAGATACTTGGGAGGTTGAGATAGCAGGGTCACAATTTTGAGGCCATCCTGGGCAAGTTAGACTCTATTTAAAAATAAAATTAAAATGTCTGAAATGAAATTATAGGGTAGAGCACTTACCTATACAAACATGGTTTGGGGTTAAAATTCCAGTGCTGGAAGATGGAGAAGAAGAAGAAGAAGAAGAAGGAGGAGGAGGAGGGGGGGGACAAAACAGAAAGACTTTAGATTATTTCATTTGTTTAATTTTTCCCCCAGAATGAGAATTGAGTGCAATAAAGTCTAGTGTTTTCTCAGCTCCATTTCTTACTTCCTCCTTCATTCAGAACCTCACTAATCCTTTATTCTTATTTTCATACTAAGATTCTTGTCTAGAGTTGTAGTTCAATGTAATTTTTATTTTTCTTTTTTTGCAGTGCTGGGGATAGAACTGAGGGGCTCTTGCATCCAGGCAAATACTCTATCACTAAATTGAACCCCACCACAGTGACAGGTCATCCTCCTAGTGTATGTGAGGTCCTGGGTTCACTAACCAACTCAGTAAGGGAAAAAAAATATTTATACATTTATATTTTCTAAGTGCTCAAGTTAATATTATTCTGGGTTATTTTACAAGATCATTCATGGAGTTATGATGGCTTGTGCTTCCAGTGCCTTTCACAGACAAACTATTTTAGCTGTGAAATGATTCGGGTCAGGCAAACTATGATGCGAACTCATAACATGACTATGTTAGTGTCTCACTCTTTGAGCTACTGGCCTTTTTTTTTTTCTTACTGAACTAGACCTCACTTCAGCATAAATATAATTTCTGAACTGGTAGGTAGGCACAGGAATAAAAGATATGCTGGGCAAGAACATGACCCTACCACAAAGGTCAGTTGTAATCCACACTCTTCTGCTTCAGTTAGGGTTCCAGTAGTACCTTGGTATCTTCCAATAGCTTGAATATCAAAACTTGAGGATGCTCAAACCCCTTATATTAAAAATGGTGTACTATTTTCATATAACCTACCCATCCTCCTGCAGACCTTGTGTGTGTGTGTGTGTGTGTGCATGTGTGTGCACACACCCACCTGCTCATGTGCTGGGAGTCCAACCCAGGATTAACCTCACACACATGAGGCAAGTGCTCCACCACTGAGCTATAACCCAGCCTTAGCTTTATAGCTTTACATGTTCAAGACTCCCTCAATATTTAACCATATATAAGCTTAATTTGAAATTCTTTAAGATAGAATCTGTGTTTTTCTAACTTTTGTTGTTCTGTCATAGGCTCCCTTACTTTTGGGTGACTTGGAGGAGGGGTTCCCAGGATTTAAAGTTCCTAGTACATTGACCCAGGAGCTCTGCTTATTTCAATCATGAAGGACCCCTTAATATTTTTTAAGTCTTTTATAGAAAAATCTCTGACTGACCAATAAACACTTGGGTTCCCCCCACCCAGCAAGTTGTACATGTCCCAATGTCACCATTTCCTGCCAAGAAGAAAAGCACTTCATCCTTTATGTTTTAGGACAACATCAAGTGAGGACTGGAACTATCTCCCTGCTTTTTGCTGCTGTATATTAAAAATCTACCTGCATAGAGGAGGGAGAGAGTAGCATCTGTGGCTTATCATGGTTTAATTATATTTTAAGTCTATAACCGCTCTTCTATTAACAGTACTCCAAACTATTTCATTACCTTTGTAATAAGGCTTTAATTGCACTCAGTAAAAATGCATATTTCAATCCATATGTTTTTCCCTCTTCAGATAGTATTGATATATTTTGATTCCCTAAGAACTTTTAATTTTTAAAGTCCTCAGAGCAAGAAATGTATAATATACATAACACATATGGCTGTGTGTATGTTTGTATATGTATGATTTTCGTGATTGAACCTGGGGGTACTCTACCACTAAGATTTTTCCCATTCCTTTTTATTTTTATTTTTTGGTATCAGGGATTGAACTCGGGAGTAGTTAACCACTGGGCTCATCCCCAACCTGTTTTAATATTTTATTTAGAGACAGTGTCTCACTAAGTTACTTACAGCCTCCCAAGTTGCTAAGACTCACTTTGAACTTGTGATCCTCCTCTCAGGCTCCTGAGCTGCTGGTATTACAAGTGGCAATAAGGCAAGCCCTATTTATCTTGCTAAGCCTTTAGATTTATAGCAGCAAACTACCATGCCTGGTTTCTCTTGCTATCTTTTAAAAACTTGTTAGATAAATAAAAATGTCATGTCTTTTATTTCTAAACTCAGAATTAATGCCTTATCCTTTTTTTGTGGAGCTGTTTTAAAAGAATACAGGTCCTTATACAGGCTAAGCAAGTATTCTACCATTAAGCTACAGCCCCAGTCCTAACCATTTTCTTTTTAAATTAACAGTGTCCCTGGACATTTATCTATTTTATTAGATATTTTAAAGAACCAATTTAGTTCTGTAATGAATTTTCTTATTGTGTTGATTTCCCATTGCATTGATTTCTTTGTTTTGGATAGTACTGGAGATTAAACCCAGGGCCTGGAGTATACTAGTCAAGGACTCTCTCTACCTCTGAGTGACACAGGAAAGGAGTCACTCTTTAAAAAAATATAAATAAATAAATAAATAAATAGACTTACTCTGTAGAAAAAGTTTCTTCCTCTATTATTCATAGGAGGAAGAATCTGTCAACACATAATCATACTTTTAAAACATACAGTTTGCATTCCCCTTTTCTTAAATTTATTTCTTCATAGAAGATTTGAAAAATAAAAATAATCAAGAAATTTTTTACTGAATAAATAAAACTCCAACCACATGAAATGAATTTCCAGGAGTATTTTCTTTCTTTCCAGCCTTTTAAGGTTTTCTCTCAGTGTGTGCGGTAAATGATGCATTCATAGTTACGTATATTTTAGAGCCATCTTGGAAATCATTAATAAATGCTGACATTCCATCAGGAAATCATAAGCATCATGCAGAAGTTTCCAAACATCAGTTACACTGGAATCACCTGAAGAACTTCTAAAAATAGACTGCTGCCCCCTATATCCCAGAGTTTCTGACTCAGTAGTCCTGGGGTATAGTGCAAGAATCCTGTGTCTGAAAATTCCCTAGTGACTTATTCTACTGACCCAGGGACCAATTACAGAACCACTGATCTGTATCATCCAGCTCTGAGCAATCAGGTGGGTTCCAGAGCCAAGCAGAAGTATGCAATTGTCCTCACAGTCTAATAAGAAATCTATTTTGCACTCAAGTTAGTAACTTGTTTTTCCTGTTACTAAAGCAGGGAATTTTTTCATTAAAGTATATGAGGAGCTTTCATCAGTGGATGAAGTTTCTTTTTTTAAATTAATTTTATTTTTAAAATACATGACAGTGGAATGCATCACAATTCTTACTATACATATATAACATGATTTTTCGATCTCTGCTTACATATAAAGTATGTTCACATCAATTCATGTCTTTATATATGTACTTTGGATAATGATGCCCATCATATTCTTCCATCATTGCTAACCCCCTGCCCCCTCCCTTCTCCTCCCACCCCTCTTCCCTATCTAAGTTCAACTATTCCTCCCATGCTCCCCCTCCCTACCCCATTATGAGTCAGTCACCTTATATCACAGAAAACATTTGCCATTTGTTTTGGGGGAATTGGCTAACTTCACTTAGCATTATCTTCTCCAATTGCAACCATTTACCTACAAATGCCATGGTTTTATTCCCTTTTATTGCTGAATAATATTCCATTGTGTATATATGCCACATTTTTTTATCCATTCATCTACTGAAGGGCATCTAGGTTGGTTCCATAGTTTTAGCTATTATGAATTGTGCTGCTATAAATATTGATGTGGCTGTGTTATTATAGTATGCTATTTTTAAGTCTTTTGGATATAGACTGAGGAGAGGGATAGCTGGGTCAAATGGTGGTTCCATTCCCAGATTTCCAAGGAATCTCCATACTGCTTTCCATATTGGCTGCACCAATTTGCAGTCCCACCAGCAGTGTATGAGTGTGCCTTTTCCCCCACATCCTAGCCAACACTTATTGTTGTGTCTTCATAATAGCTGCCTTTCTGACTGGAATGAGATGGTATCCTAGAGTAGTTTTGATTTGTATTTCTCTAATTGCTAGAGATGCTGAGCATTTTTTAATACATTTGTTGATTGATTGAATATTCTCTTCTGAGAAGTGTCTGTTTATGTCCTTGGCCCATTTATTGATTGGGTTATTTGGGGGTTTTTTTTTTGGTGTTTAGCTTTTTAAATTCTCTATATACCTTAGAGATTAGTGCTCTATCTGATGTGTGAGAGGTAAAAATTTGCTCCCGAGGTGTAGGCTCTCTATTCACCTCACACAGACTGTTTCTTTTGCTGAGAAGAAACTTTTTAGTTTGAGTCCATCCCTTTTATTGATTCTTGGTTTTAATTCTTGCTCTATAGGAGTCTTTTTAAGAAACTTGAGGCCTAATCCCCCATGATGAAGATTAGATCTTACTTTTTCTTCTATTAGATGGAGAGTCTCTGGTTTAATTCCTAGGTCCTTGATCCATTTTGAGTTGAGTTTTGTGCATGGTGAGAGAGAGGACTTTTTCTCCTTTCCTCGTTCAGGTATTATGGTGAATCAATCACAAAGATTCATCCTCCATTAGAAATTAATCATTGCCAGTTAGGCACATTGGCATGCTCCTGTAATTTCAACTGCTGGGGAAGCTGAAGCAAGATTATCACAAATTTCAGGCCAGCATAAGCAAATTAGAAAGACTCATTTTTATTAGAAAAATAAAAATGGCTGGGGATGAAGCACAGTGGTAGAGTCCCTGGGTCCAATCCCCAGGACTGCAAAAATAGAAGAAAGAAGGAGGAGAATGAGGACAGGAAAGAGGAGGAAGAGGAGGAAGGAGAGAGGAGAGAAAAAAATTATCATTGTCATGAAGCTACAGGGTCTGCTCTCCATAAAACCAACTATGAGATATGTTTTAATAACTTCTCTTGGCACTTTTCACCAGCCTATGTGAAAATATATCTTCAGTATTTCTGCTGGTTATTGGTGGATGGGGCAGTTTTAAGAGGGTAGGGTGGAGTATAGGAATTGAAGAACTTATCAGAATTTGAGGAGCTGGCTAGAATGTTTGATAAAAGATCACTACATGAAAGACCTGTAAATTCTTCCATTACATTTGTTTCAGTGCAGCAAAGTGCCTTGTCTTTTCCAGAACTTTCTAACGTAAGAGAACCTCTGTGTCCACAAGAATAGAGGGATTTGGGGCAATTTTTTTTTCTGCTTCAATTACAACTTCTAGAACAGTACCTGGCACATCCTAGGTGCTCAGTAAGTATTTGTTATGTGAATAATTAAAATATAAATTCCTAAAACCATAAAAATTTATATTAGTATAATCTCAGTTATCTTTGTATTCCATTTAAATCTCAGTGCATTTGCTCCAGAGTTTATAATTTTATGCCTTTCCAACTGTGGACAAACTTTCTGTGGTGTCTTTTGGGGAACCAAATGTCACTTCTACAAAGCAGAGCATTATAAATAATACATAACCTGCTTTCCCTAAAGAATCATCCCATCATCTTATGCAACTCCAGTGGGCTTGTAATGTGGAGAAGCAGGCTGGGAAAGCATGTGCTCTTTCAGAGGTAATGCTATCAGTCCTGCTTCCATATTACACTCTCTTCTTAAATCAATGAAGGATAAGGTGCTCTCTGGACTTTTCACCTTCCTCCATTGAATCATGTAGCAGGAAGGCCCTTGATAAATACTGACATCTTGAAATTGGACTTCCCAGCTTCCAGAATCCAAGACAATATATTTCTGTTCATTACTTTTACAGCAAGCTGGGCATGGTGGCCCACACATGTAATCCCAGTGATAGAGGCTGAGGCAGGAAGATTGCAAGTTTAAGGTCAACCAGGAAAACTTTGTGACACCCTGTCTCAAAATGCAAAAAAAAAAAAAAAAAGTTGTGGGTATAGCTCTGTGGAAGAATATCCCCAGGTTCAATCTCCAGTACCAGAACTAGAGAAAAGAAAATAAGGGTAGAAAAACATACTAAAAAAATCTCTGTTCACCCAGTAAACTGATATACTTACCAAATTGGTACCTTACTCCATTTGTGCTGCTATTATAAAATACTTGAGACAGAGTAATTTATAAAGAACAGAAATATATTCCAGGCATGCTGATACACTCCTACAATCCTAGCTACACAGAAGATTGGGATGGGAGGATTGGGAGACTCCATCACACCAAAATAAATAAATTTTAAAATCCCAGAAATTAATTACTTACATTTCTGAAGCCTGGAAATCTAAGAGTAGGGTACCAGCATTTGGTGTCTGGTGAGGTCCTGTCTTGTTGCTGCATTTTCAGTGGTGGCTCATACTGTGTTCCTCATATGGCAAAAGAGCAGGAGAGCACAAAATGGTCTATGTTTGTCTTCTTTAGTGATTCTATTTTACTTTATTTTTTGGTTACTTGGGATTGAACCCAGGGATATTTAACCACTGAGCCATGTCCCCATCCCTATTTATTTTTTTATATTGAGACAGGTTCTCACTAAATTGCTTACAGCCTTACTAAGTTGCTGAGGCTGGCCTTGACCTTGTGATCCTCTTGATTCAACAGTTGCAGGGATTACAGATGTGCACCACAATGCCTGGCTTATAAACATTTTTTTGATAAGTAAAAGGAGTATATACTATAACAGATAGTGTAATAAATACATCAAGCAGTGTTTAATACCATTATTACCCTCTGCTATACATAATTATGTGTGCTATACTTAATTTGTTTATTTGTTTGTTTGTTGGTTGGTTGGTTTTCAGCTCTTAGAAGTATACCAAGGGCCTCCACAGGATAGGTATTTATGCTGTACCACTAAGCTACATCCCAGCCCTGGGCTATACTTTCACATGACTGGCAGTATAGCAGGCTTGTTTACACAGGCACCACTGTACACACACAAGTAAAGTGCTGTGCAATGACACAACCACAGCTACAGCATCTCTATGTCATGGGAAATTTTTAGCTTCATTGTAATCTTTTGGGACCACCATCATATATGTGATCCACTAGTGACTGAGACATCATTCCTAACCAAGCACAAGAGAGAAAAAAAAAAACTCAGTTCTCACATTAGGCTAGGAGAAGTGCCTGTCCCCACCAGCAGTCAGAACAACAACCATATAACTCACAGGCATGAGGTAGAATACGCAAAATGACTGTGTGTTAGTTGTGCAGAATAGCCAGCTCTCCTCTCAAACCTCTTACCTCAGCAAGCCTGAAGGACTAAACTGTTTCCAAAAGATGAATCTGTGTCCTATAAAATCAATTCAAGGATATTTATAGGAACATAAAAATATCCTGTATTCTCCAAAGAAAAATTCATAGCAAGGCATGGTGGTCCACACCTATAATCCCAGCAACTTGGGAGACTGAGGCAGGAGGACCTTAACTTTTCTAGGCCAGCCTGAGCAACTTAGAAAGACCCTGAATCAAAACATAAAAACAAAATAAGTAAAAGGGCTGAGAATGCACCTCAGTAGTAGATCACCCCAGGTTTCACTCCCCAGTACCAATAAAGAAAGAAAGAAAGAAAAGTAAGATTGCCCCTATTGGCTAGGGATGGAGCTCAGTGAGAGAACATATGTTGAGCATGAGTGTGTGGCTCTGCTGTTCTTTTCTTTTCCTTTTGTGGTACTGGGGGATTGAACCCAGGTTTGCTCCACAACTGAGCTGTACTCTCAGGCCCCTCTTTAAATTTATGTTGAGGCAGATTCTCACTAAATAGTTGAACTTGCCTAAAACTTATGATACTCCTATCTCAGCCTCCCAACATGTGTGTGTATTTTTAAACATGTGAAATTTCTTCCTTCTCCTCCTCTTCTTCTCCTTCTTCTTCCTCTTCTTCTTCTCTTCTGTCACTGAACTCATGTGACAGAGCCATCTCCACTGCCTGGGCTGGGTGTGGCCTAGAGAAAGGTCACCCTGGGCCCTGGGCTCTCCATGGGCCAGGACCAGCCTATCTGTGGGCAGGACAAGGCTTTTCTCCAGGCAACAGAGGCAAAGGCTCATGGAAGTGCAGATCCAAGAGGTCCAAACCAGGCACACAGTGCATCCCCTTGTCAGGTTGGCCTCACAGAGCCTCGTAGCCTTTGGATCAGATCCCAACTCTACCACTCTGTAAGGCAGAGAGGACTCATTGGCAAAGACTTAGTATCCCCATCAATGTAATGAGGATGCTCATTTTATCTCCTGTGTGGTGTCTGCAAAGCACACAATGCAATAAGTCACAGGGGGATTTCAGGATTCCCTTTGAGGGAAACGGACAGCCTAGGCTGTTCCTGCTGTCTCCCTGCAACCAGCCCACTACTGCCATGGGCTCTGGCCTCTGCCCACTCTCCTCTTCCCTCTGCTGGATAGGCCCACCTTTCTCTGACTGCACGTTCCTCCTGGAAGTCTGTCTCTAGCCCAGGTGGGGTGAGGTGTCCCACAACTTCACTCACATCATAAGACTCCTACTTCTGAGACCTTGCAGCAGCATGCAGCTCCACTTTTCCTGCTTATGACATCCACTGTCCTGAGTGCTGGCACCTGCCTGTACGTGGCCCTGATGTGTGTAAACTTTCCCAGGTCACATGGCAGGGTTGCCTATGGTGGGAACCCTCTCCTTCCCTAGGCAGTCAAACAGAGCTAGCCTGTGACCTTGAGAGGGCCCCGTCCTCACCAACTCTCCCCATTCCAGGAACACAGAACCCAGTGCTCTCAGAGTGACAGGTGCCAGATACTATTTGATAGTGGTAATCAATGGCCTTTTCCTGAGGAGGGTCACTTGTGCATCAGTTGCTTTGCTTCCAGGACATTGCCAAGAGCAAATGTGTGTAAATTGCTATGGGGGCTTTCTTATTGATAGTCTACCCCTAACACTTCTGGAAATGCTTAGCAGTGTAAGAAGATCAACATGGTGTAGCATGGTGGCACACACCTGTAATCCCAGCTAGAGAATGAGGCAAGAGGTTCCTAAATTTGAGACCACCCTTGGAAAATTAATCAGACCTGTCTCAAAAAAAAGAAAAAAAAAAGATTAACAGGGCTGGGAAAGTAAATGACTTCCAAAGCAGCCTTGGCTTCAATTGACCATAACAGAAAAAAAAAACATAAAAATAAAATGAATTTTTTGGAAAGGAAATTATTATAAGGATATTAAAATGCCTCCTAAACATTGACCTCTCTTCACTTCAAATTCTGCATTGTGTGTGTGTGATTTCAATGGGTGTGTGCACACAACCTTAGACCCAGGTTGGCAGGGGAGCTCCACATTCAGTCACATTCAATTTGTATTCGAACCACCCTCGGAGAGGGCTACAGTCCCATTCCACAGATGAGGAATAGGAGGTCCAAATGAGACCAAACTTCCAAAGATACCTGATCTGTCTGACTCCAGGTCCCATGTACCTAATCTCAGGGGCACTACCCAGGGCAGACAGCACCCTCTGGTGAGTGGGATTCCTCATCACCCTCTGGGCAGTCACCTCCGCCCCATACACAGGGGCTTCTATCTCACCTCCTCTGAATGGCCTGTGTATGTCCACCCCACAGGATCCATGTGCTCTACCGGGGGCTCTATCTCTAGCTACACAGTGATGATGATGGCACAGTCTGGTGAATGGATTGGGCATGAAACTTTAAATGAATCAATAATAAAATTTATGACTACAAATACCTAACATGTCATGATAAAAATTGAAAAAACCCAGGATGACAAAAAATAAAATTGACAATTTATAAGGTCAAAAAAGGACAGCTGTGATGGGGAACTGCCACTAGGTCACACTCAAGAGCTGACAGGGAGGGAAGTTCCACAGAGTCTTCTAGAACAATGACAGCTGGAGTGGCTTCTGGATTGAATGTTCCTGTACATCCTACCTCTGGCTTTTTGGTCCCTGCAATGTCTGCTGCTACATGGGGAAGTAGCTCTCTTTCGAGAGATGTGGATACAGATGTGGATAGCAACTGGAAGGCATGGTTCAATGTCCTCTGGCTTGCTTGCTGGCAGCTTAGATACCTCCTGGCCCACAAGTATCACAGTGGCCTCTGGAAGTCGAACTGTCCTTCTGTGGATGGTATCAGAGTTGATCCGTCCTCCTGCATTGATTACTGATCTTCTTCCAGCTCAGGGGGTATAGCTATGTGCTGCCCCAAATGTTAGAATGCAAATTGGGGTTCTGCTGCTGGAGGCAGTTCTCTAACTTGTGGTGGTGTGGAGCTGCAGGATAAAAGACCCCAACATGACTGCCTCTCCCTGGGCTTTTCCCAATTCAAAAAAGATCCCCACTTCTGAGAGTGGCCCCAGGTCCTATCTCCACAATATGATTTCTTTCCAGAGTAGGTTCCACCACCTGCAAGATGCTTCTTGTGTTCAGGATCATATGCCAGTCCCTGGTGGGACCAGCATGAATTCTTCCTCATACACTTTGTCAGTCACCCCAGGTCTCCTCATCCCTGGACTCAGGCTCACTGGGATCTGGGCCCTCCAGCTGTTCAAGGAGTTTGTGGACATGATCACCTGTGATTTAGGCATGGTGAACGCCAGGATGGTCCTGAGATGCTTCAGGTTCTTCAGGTTTGGTGAGTCACCAAAACCTTCTGGATAGCTGTACATCCGTGTTTGCACTAACCAGCAGAGGGCACTGGACAGCAGTCAGGGTCTTGGCCTCTTCTTCCCCTGGAACCCCTTAAGGCCCTTGCATCATGTACTTACCCTGCAGTGACTGTCCATTTCACATGCAGCTGGGCACAGAGGGCAACCATGTGAAACACGTGTGTGTAGGTGCCTCCCTGCCTCTGCTGTCCAGCCTCTAGACGGGAAAGTGTGGGCAATCAAGGCTGGGATGGACTGTGCTGTGGAGGGATCCAATAGGTTCTAGCTCTGAGCCCCCAGTCACTCCTCTGCTCCTTGGGGCCTGGAAACCCACCGCAGCTCTCCATGTTTCTCCTCCTACAGGCAAAGTCCCAGATGTAGGCTCTCTGCTGGAAATTACACAAGGGTAGAACTTGGGGTTTGCCCAGCTCTCCTCTATATCAGCCTCCCAAGTACCTTGCTCTGGAGACAAGAGCCTCCCTCTTGGCCCAAAGTCCATTCACTTCTTTACTTGAAGGTACTCCTCCTGAAAATCTGCCAGATTTCCATAACTAGAAAAGGCCAGGAGGATATCACCTCTTACATTTTGTGCCACTCATCTTCCTAGATATGCATAATGGGATTGGCTGACTTCCTGGCAGGGATGGAAGTTTATGAGGGCGGGGAGTTTTGTCTGCACTGCTGCCTAAATAATAAGCTAAGGTACTGCAAATGCAGGTGATTCACATATGTTTGTACTACAAAAAACCAAACCAGCTCCTTCTAGATGGCTTAGGGTCATATCACCCTCCGTTCACCCCAGGGTTCCCTACTCCAAGTACATGTAGGTCAGGGCCTCCCCATGAAGCAATCTGAAATATCCACACACCTCCCAGGAGGAGGCACCTGCATGTTGCCTAGCTTCCTTCCTGACAGATGGGCTAATGCTCGTAAAATGCACTCCTGGGTCCAAATCCTGCCCAGATGCTGGGTACTGTCTGATCCTGGACTAGGTCAAGATTCTTGAAAATATTCTGGAAAACTCTTTTAACTTTGGGACCCTGAATGTGTAGCAGAGGTCAGCAATGTCCAAGAGGGTTCAGACAATCGCCCTGTTAAACACCCTGAGCCCCAGGCAACCCACACAAAAGTCAGTAAATGATTCTGATATGAAACAAGCCCACTTCCCACATGCACAGCACACCCTGGCAGAAACCCCAAGCCTGGGCACCACTCAATTAGAGCCACTATGTGTTGTCTCCTGGACCAGCTGTGGCCTTGATCTCAGGGAAAGGCCTGAATGAACCACAGTTCAGCTCCAGAAGGAAGGTTGTCTCTGAACATACATTCTTCACTGGTCCACCAAGGAATAAACTTGGCAGTAGCCTTCATGACTTCCAGATTTATATGCCAACATCTTCAAAGTGTCCACCTTAGAAGCTATTAGGAAAGATGTTCTGCATTTTACATCCACTTTGAGTCCCTCCTCCACCACTTACTGGTGATGACAACTTTACTGATGATACCTTTATTCCCCCACTGTCCAACTGTAGCTTCCACAAGAGGATTGGAAATGGGGTCAGGGCCTGCTTGCCTCTCAGAGGAAGTTGGTTGTGATGTAGGAAATTAGAACCTGAAGTCTCTCTTCACAGCAAGGGAATGAAATTCTACAGGTGTAAGTCCTTGAAGAAAGTGTAGACTCCTTCTTGTGTTTGGGAGAGTTCCCTGAAGATCAGAGCAATTTTGAGTCACTTCCCCAGAAGTGGCCACCAAAGACAAAAAAATCGCCAGGTGCCCTTGTCACCTTCAGGGTTGTATTTAGTGACAGGGATCATAACTGAACTTGCTCCTATCACAGGTCCCAAAGGGGCATGAGAGGCTGGTCCAGGGCACTTTCTCCTTCCCCAAGAAACTGAGTGGCCTAGAGGATATAATCACCTGAGGCCAGGAACAGAATGCCTGTAGCTTCAGGACACAAGAGGGCAGGATTTTCCATTTCTCTGACTTCTTAGTGGCTTCAAACTCAGGGGCCATTTCCTGTTTGCCAGTGGAATGAAGCCTCAGGGTGGACCAAGCCCATCACCCTTCTGAGTGGCTGCTGGTCTTTCTTGTGGCCTTCCCTTCCCAAATGCCACTCTCCAGCATCTATCTTTCCAAGAACACAGATGCAGCCAGGGATGCCCTGTGCTAGGAGCCCGCCCCTCAGGGGTGATTTGGCATGTGAGGAGTGATCTTCCAGTCTTTCCTGGCCAGTGGTCTCTGCTGTGCCTCTGACCTTGGCTGGCAGCAGGATGAGCAGCCACTTAGCTCTGTGTGCACCAGGAAGGTGGACCTGAGGCTCCTGGCCTGGGTGGCGAATTCTTGAAGTTCCTTGGGAGCAGGGAAAGGCCTTGGTCTCTTGGGTTGCACGAAACGGTGAGCACAGGGTGCTCAGTCAACACGCATTTGGTGAGGGAGTGCCCCTGCCAGGAGTGGCCTCCTGTTCCCTTTCCATTCCTCCACACTGAGTTGTCTGTCTTTGGGCCTGCTCAGAAGCCTTGGCTATTGTATGGATATTGCCTTCTGGGAGGCTTCTTTGCTCCTAATACTGAGGCCTGGTTTCCTCTGTGTTGAAAGAATGGGAGACAACAGTCTTGCCTTCCACTGTCACCAAACAAACCAAAGTGGCTTGCTGCCACCCTGAAAGAAGCAATGTCGCCTCTCCCTAGAGTCGTGGAGGAAGGGGCACTCACGCCCATGCTTGAGACCATGATACTGGACAGACTCTTGACCACTTGACACCATCCTCACTTCTTGATATATTTTGAAACCCCAATATTTTGACCTATGTGGGGCACTAGGAAACGGAAGCAGAGAAATGCCAGCTCCTGGTTATTTCCTGAGGCCCCTGGGTCTCTGCCTGCTGCCACTCCACCTATTTTTGTCACACAGCTCGAGAATCCCAGCACTTGCTCTTGCTGGGGGCAATGAAGCCAGACAGTCCTGAGACTTCTCATGAGACCAAGTTGCAAGCGATACCCCATGACCCTGGCTGTGGCCTCTTTCTCAGAATCCAGGTAGAAGTGATGTGGATCCCCCTAGAGGGTAGGGAGCTACAGGACTTGGGCACAGGGCTGCTTTGGAGATTGCCAGCCTTCGTTGTGTACCCACATGATACCATGGAAAGAGACATGGGTGCTATTCAAAATCTCCCAGAAGCCCCTGGCAGCTCTGGGGTAAATGAAGGCTCTCTCTGAAAATCAGTCCCTACACGCTGCCAGTCAGGCACAGTCAGGCACAATCAGAGCCAAAAAAGGAGTCCACTTTCCCTCTTTCACTGTAGGACTCAGGGTGGGGTAGAATTGCATGTCATCCCTGGTTCCCCCCCTTCCTGTGTTGTGTCACCTCTGTGTTTGTGCATGACAGACACATGGCCCCAGCATGAGGGTTGACCAGGTGGTGGTTCACACATGCATGGGCACATACAGCTGATGACCATCTCCAAAGCAGAGGGTGGAAGGAACCGAGGATACATTAGGAAGCTCTGGAGAGCCTGTGAGGCCCCCTGGATTCTTGAGACTCACACCCATGGTCAGAAGGAGGTGATGGGTCTGAACCCAGCTCTGATCCCCCAACCAGGGCAGCTGCTGGCAGGACCTGGATCTTCCTGGGGAAGAAATCCAGGCTGTGTTGGCAGAATCTGTCCACATGTGCATATGCCATGGGAAGATGGCAGCAGCCAGCACCCCAGGTGGCCTTTGGAACCATCTTGTGTGAAAAAGGGACTCAGGTAAGGAGTCCCAGAAGAAGTGACCTCACTTCCTTGGCCACGGAACTTATAGAACTTGGAACCCTCGTCGCTAGGTCCCAACAGTCCACCTCCAGCCCCAGTCGGTTCACTTGCGTTGACAAGACAAGCAGAGAGCCATGAGCTCTTGTGGTCCAGTCCTCGGCAGACACCCTGGCCTCAGGAAAGCCCTTCAGAGTAGCCTTTCACGTGCGTGGAGGCGCTGGGTCAGCCGTGGGTCCAGAACACTCTGGCGATTTTTCTCAAGGACACTGGAGGTGAGACAAGACAGAGAGTTGCAGGTGACCAGAGTCTAACCTGCCTCTGCAACTCTGCTTGGGACAGCCCCAGACCCTCGCCGAATGCGAGTTTTTGTGGGTGTGGATGTGGGTGTGTGTGTGTTTCCCTCATTCCAACTGAGAATTAGAAGGGAATGAAAGCCTTTTGCTTGGATTTTCACTTGACTGTAGGACAGTGAGACATTTTGCAGATGATACTGTTTCCTGGTTGAAATGTCCCTATTTGACCCTGAAACTAGGGAGATGACAAGCGTTCGTCCCTGGCTGTGTCCCGTCCGGTGGACAGCTTCACCTCACTGGTCCGCCAGGAGTTGGAGAAGGACCTTGTGAACGTCCTGCAGAGGGGGCACTCTTCCTGGGTGAAAGGATTGTTGTGCAGATGCTCAAAGGTGCTCAGCATCCAGAAAGTGCTGGAGCTCCTCAGTCAAACATGTGTATGACCTCCAGGCCCCAGGACATGGCCATCACTTGGCGTGGTGGGTGGGATGCCGGGCACCCCCAGGACATGGCCATCACTTGGCGTGGTGGGTGGGATGCCGGGCACCACTCTGGACCTCTGGCAACTCTGTGGGATATAGGATATTCGCAGGAGAACCCTACTGGGGTGTTGAGCCAACCAAGTAGGATGAGCCCTAGGAGTGTAGATCTCAGGCCTTGTCCACTGGGCCTGGCTTCCAAGGCCTCAGGACTTCCCCTGGGGTGCCTGTCCTGGCCCTGTGGGGAACTCTTGTGCCTCAGCCCATCTGGACAGGGGCCTCAGGAAGAGCAGTTTGCACACTGGGGAAGGAGCATGTGGCTTGCATGAGGAAGGGCCCCTGACCTGCCTGGGGGCAGAGCAGGGACAGCTGGGGTGGATGGAGGGGGACCTGGTTGGGTTCATTCATGGGCCCAATAGATGTGAAGCACCTGCCCTTGGCAGGCATATGGCCTATCCATTAGGAAGCAGTGCACACACACCTCCCAGCCCTCCTGAGCTTTCACTATTGGCAGGAAGTTAGTCAAAGCCACCAGGCATCTTGGTTCATGCAGGGCACAGGATGTAAGAGGTGACATTCTCCTGGCCTTCTCTAGGTATCAGGACCAGCAGCAATGCATGGAGGAAGTCTTCCTTCCGGGACAGAAGTGAGTGGTTTGGGGGCCATGAGGGTGGGCTTCTGACTCCAGGGTCACTTGGGGAACCTTGGCAATGGATGGGTGGGCAAAAACGCAGGCGTCCACCTTCTGTGATTTGTGGCACACAGATGTGGTCTGGTGATTTCCCTCTGGAGTGGGCACAGATAGCTGTGGTGGGATTCTGGGTAGCCAAGGACCGCAGGAGGGGCTGGCGCCTCAGAGCCTGGCCCTGTGACCATCCCTCCCCTCCACAGCCAATCCGGAGCCACAATGGCCCTCACTTTTCTCTATTTAGGCAAATTTGGGGAGCCCCCAATGCACAGGAGAAGGGAGCCTCTTACCCACACATGGCCCTCACAGGGCGTCCCCCTTCTAGCCCTGCTGCATGGGACCTGCTTGGCCACTCTCTGGGAAGCCCATCATCCGGGTGGTCCAAAGGGGCTTCCAGCACAAGGAGATGCCCAGTCCCTCATGGCTTCTTGCCCCACTCCTATGTCCCCAGGGCCTTCTGCTCCACCGTCCAAATGTGGCTCTGCCTGTACCCAGAAGATGTTGTGGGGTCCATGGACAGCCTGAGGAGTCTCAGGACCTTCTTGCTCCACACCATGCCGGAGTCAGGGCTGACAGTCCAGGTGGAGAGCCTGCTGACAGGGCTGGAGAACACAGATCCCCGTGAGTCCGAGGCCTCTGATGAGGGGGCCTCGGGTGGGTGACCTCATGTGTGTGTCCTGGAACCTCTGCCGCTCCTACTCGGAACTGGCCTGTGGTCCCCAGCCCAATACTCCTGACCCCCTGCAGCTGGAGGGCCCTCGTCCAGGAAGAAATCCTGGTGTCTGGATAGGGGCTGGGCTCTTCTCACAGCCAGGGTTCTTCTGAGAATCGGGAAAGACCCAGGGAAAGGCATCACGTTGGGGCTCTTTTCTCTTGCAGCTGCCTCTCCAGGAAAAACCCTCAATTAAACACAGCACAACACCAGAGGCACCAGGTCACCCATCTCTCAGTCCAGCACCCACTCCACGTGTCCTGGAGAGTTGACACTGCACTAGAGCTCATGTCTCCTCTGGCCCCTCTACCTCTGTGAGCTCCTGAGGACTACTCAGTTCCAGGTCCCCACCACGCCTCTCCTCTTCCTCTCCTCTGGAATCTCCTGGATTTCTAAAATTTATTTATTTCCTTATTTATTCACTTCCTTATTTATTTATTTCCTTTAGTTATTTATTTCCTTCTTTCCTTCCTTTATTTATTTATTTGTTTGTTCATTTACTTATTTACTATCTGGTTTGGTTTGAGTTTTGTTTTGTTGTTTCAGGTTCTTACATTATTGTTGTTATGGTTATTTTGTTATAACTTTTCATTGTTGAGATTGTTGTGTTAAAAAGTGTGGTAATAAAGTATTACATTGTGTGATATCAAGTTGCCTGCTCAATCCATTCCCAAGGCTGTGCCTCCACCAACACTGTGTAACTTCGATGGGAGAGACCCCAGAAGAGCACATGGGTCTTGTGGGGAGAACAAACACTGGTCATTCCGGAGGAGGTGAGATAGAGGCCCCTGAGTATGGGGGAGAGGTGACTGCCTAAAAGCTTGAGGACTCCATGCCACCAGAAGGGGCTGTTTTTCTGGGGGCAATGCCCTTAGGACCATGGACATGGAATGTAGAATCCAACAGAAGAGGTGTCTTTGCCAGTGTGGTCACACTTAGGTCTCCTGCTCTCCAATGTGGAGTGGAACCCCCGCCCCCTACTGGGTGGTAGGAACCCAAATGGAAATGTGACGGCAAGTGGAACTCCCCTGCCAACTCTGGGTCTCGGGCTTTGGGCCCCTGTCATTGAATTCATGCCAAAACACCATGCAGAATTGGAAGAGTACACAAGTTCGTGTTCAGGAGCCACATTTTCCTCATGCAAAGCGCTGAAAAGGTGATGGTTGACCTATTTCAAACAACATCTTTCTTCTTTACTTTTTTCTTTGTTTTTGTTTTCTTTTGCAGTAATGTGCAAGGAAACCAGGGTGCTCTGCTACCGAGGTTCTTGGGTAGGACTCTTTCTTTGAGCATTTTGTGAAAAACTCCCTCATTGGGAAGACTGGCACAAATTTTGAGATGCTCCTGCCTGGATCACACAGGACATTGATAGCCACAGGCCCAGTATGACATTTGACTGAGAGCACTGCTCCAGATGTCCACAGTGTTTGAGGGTGGAGTGTGTGTGTCAAAGCCCTAGTCTAAGGAACTTACACACATTGGATCCTGGTAATGTCATGCAAACAAATCCACAGAAGTCACATGTCCAAAAGACTCCCTTCAGGACCAGGCCAAGGATAGCCAGACCAGGCCAAGGATAGCCAGCCATCATAAAGCTTGGAACTTGTCCGATTCAGAGCCCTGGGTGCTGTCTCCTTGAGTCAGGGAGAGCTGCTGTCGGTGGGGCCCTCTCCTGGTACAGTGCAGCCCTTTAGGTGCCTAGGAGGTGAGGATGCCCCACCACCTATCTCCCCAACACCTGACCCGCAAGAAGATAACATACTTCCTAGTGCCTTAGAGACAGGTGCCCGCACTCTGGATGCTGAATGTCACCGGAATGGGGGGTGAGGGGGTGACTTGCAGATGGTGTGCAGTGACCTAGGCAGATGGTCTGAATGGGAGATCTCGGTTGAGGAACACTGCAACACCAACACTAAACCTCAGAGTATCCATTTGCTTTTGCTTTTGAGCTCCTGGCTGACTTTCAAGGTGACCATCATTGTTTCAGTTGACATGATGGAGGTTCAGCAATATGGAATTCAGTGCCTTGGATCATCCTGCTTTGTGCTAGATAGGCTCCAGCTCATTAGGACCCACACCTGTGTGTGCAGTGAGCAGATGGGATGTCTAGTGCCAGCCTGTATTGAGGGCCTAGTAGAGGTGACTGGGTTGATGAGGTTGTCTCACCACAGTCATCCTCCAGTGAGGTAGCCTGTACTCAGGGACATGGAGGCAGGTGCATTCCAATAGTAGCCAGGCATCCCACCCCAGAGTTCACATTCTTTCCAAATGCTATGGGCCAGGATCCAGGTCCTGCAGGCACTGAAGACCCTGGGAGAGAAGGATTGCAAATGGAAGGCCGCACCCTGCAATTAGAGAGACCTGGTCTCAAAATGAAGCATCAAAGAGCTGTGGATGGACCTCAGGGGCAGAGCATCCTGGGTTCAATGGTCCATACTGGAAAGACAGAAAAAGCCCTGTGCTTCAGAACCCAGGCACAGAAGTGCACTCTGCGAATGCCAAATTACTTGGGAATCTAAGGCTTTTGGACATGACAAGACCCAAGTGAGCCTGGGCAATTGTCCTTATTCTGTCTGAAAAAGAAAAAGGAAAAGTATGGAAGATGAATCTCACTACTAGAGTAGCCTTGTGTGAGAATCTTTCTAGTTCTTTCAAATGAGAACACTGAAGTGCAATTTAATCTTAAAGTAAAAGTTTATATTTCTGCCATGTTGAAGAGGCTGAGCTGAAAACAGGGTTACCTTCACCAACTTACAGCCTAAGACTTGAAGTCAGAAAACCCAGTGTTGGAAATGGGCAAATCTCAGTACTCATAGGCATTCCCCCCACCCCAAGGGTCCTGCTCATCAGAGAATGAACTTTCAGAAGGAAATGGCCTGTGACCAACACTGCCTGAGGCTCTCCCTGTTGAGGGCCTGCTCTTGTACTTGGGTTCACTCCCTGCTTTGACTCTGCTGATTTTTAAGAAATACCAGAGGCAAGGGAATACCAAGAGATTCCCTTTCTCTTCAGTACTCCACAGGCCTAGATGTAGGTTTCCCACTCTTGCAGCTTCTCATCATGTGCTCTTTCTTGTGCATGCTTCTCCTAGTGACCACATCCTTATCTGGCCTTGCACACTAGCATGTGGAAAAGGAAAAATCTACAACATGCAGAAGAAAAATTATGCATCTGGAAGAGAGGAAGGCAGGGCTGTGGTTACTCCATTGCATAGGAATGCATTCCATATCAAGTCTCTTTATACCTCCTGTCAGAAAAAAAAATGATGGGGATTAGTTTTTTTAAATTTGAAATTTATATAGAAATGCCTCTCACAAGTGAAATCAAAAGAGAATATTTCCCAATCTTCCTTTATGTCATGCAATACTCTGTAGAACTGAGGAGACATAGAAGCCCCCTGCAGCATTGAAGTGTTTGTCCATGGGGGCCAATGGACTCCTGTCTCTGATCAGAGGTTATGCCCCAGTAGGTCACTGAGTTTGTGTGGGTCCTGGAGCCCTGTGTTGGGTCTGTCCATAAGTTTGCACAGGTGTGAACCACACCATTCATGGTTGTTGTTTTGCCCACTTCCACATGCAGGCATTCTGTCTCACCTGTTTCGAAGTGGTGATTGGAATATTGCACTATTCATTCCTTGCAATTCCTTCAAGACCCACAAATGCTTTCCTATAGGGGAATCAAAAGCCTTTTAAAATTTGTATGAAAGTATGACGTTTGAGGAAAACATATGAGCCTCTACAGTTAGTTGTTCTACATTTCATTAAGTAATTGATCTCTTTTCACAATACTAGTGAATGGGGCCTGATGCTCTCATCCAATTTAATGTTTTTTTCCACAGAGCTAGTCCCCTTTGCCTCTCTCTCTTTTTCTCTTGCTTGCTCTTGCTCTCTCTCTCTCTCTCTCTCTCTCTCTCTCTCTCTCTCTCTCTCTCTCTCTCTCTCTCTCTCTGTGTGTGTGTGTGTGTTGAATGTACCCAGGGGTGCTCTCCCACTTAGTTACTTTCCCTTTCTTGTATGTATTTACATACTTTAAAAAAAAAGTTTTACATTAGGTTTCCTTTAGTTTGCCTGGACTGGCCTTGAACCTGACATTTTCTTGGCTCAGGTCCCCTGAGTGGCATTAGAGCTGGGTGCACCTCTCCCTAAGCACACACTCTAAAGCTGAGCCCAGCAGCAGATTGTTGTTTAAGGAGCACTCCTCTGTATCTGCAGTCTGCATAATGGACAGTTGATTATTCCAGACAAATTAGACACTATTGCTTTGCCATGCAAGATGATGCACATTTTTAATTCCAATGACCATGTTTGCTGTTGCAAGAGGACCATGAGTCCCAGACCTGCCATGATGGGGCTCTTTTCTCTTTCTCCTATGTCTCCTGGATAAAACCTCAATTAAACCCAGGAAACATCAAAGGCACCAGGTCCACAATCTCTCAGGCCATCACCCTATCCACCTCTGCTGGAAAGTGGACACTGCCTTAATGCTCATGTCTTCTCTGACACCTCTACCTTTGTGAGCTCCTGAGGATTATGCAATGCCAGATACCCCACTTGGCTCTCCTTTTCCTCTGCTCCCGAGTTTCTGAGTTTTTCTCTTTTGTTTGTTTTCTTGTTTGTTTTATGTTTTCGTTATTGTTGTTTGTTTTTATGATATATTTCATTTTTGAGAATAGTATGGAAAATTTGGGGGTATATGATTTTATGTTGTGATATAAAATATGTCATTTTTCATAATCTTAGATTCATTTCTATGTGCAAATTACTTTTAAATCATTCAGAACAAAGATAGTTGAGAAAGAGATAACATATTTACAGTAAAAATGTAATAATTATTGGATCTAAATAGTGAAAATACTTGTGCTCATCATCAGGCACTCAAGTGCATGTGTAATCCCTGCTGCTTTAGACTTGGGCAGTAAGATGGCAATTTTCAAGAGGGCCTTTAACTTAGCAAACTCCTGTCTCACAGTACAGTAAAGCTTGACGATGTAGTTCAATAATAGTATACTAGGTTTAATCCGAAGTAACACAAAGAAACAAACAAGAACTGGTGGTCGTCCAATTATTCTTGAACCTTTGTTTAAATGTGAAATCCCTCAGATTTTCAACATTGTAGTTGCGCATTATGGCCACATGGTGGCAATAGACTCACTTTGGAACTTCTGTAAGAGCACTCCTGTGGTCATAGGAGTAGTAAGAAACCAATACTTCAACAACATCTCTTTCATTGCTTCCTCTATGAGGAGAAATGTGTAAAACATTTTAGAAGGCAGGCATCCTTGAGAAAACTTAAAATTCGAATGAGCGGTTAACATTCAAGTTGGCATATTGTAAAGTAGAAGAAACACTAAAGAAACAAGGACTGGTAACCAGGGAGAGATCTGGGTTCTAGACGTGGCTCTGCAGCAGATTAATTTTGTGACATGACCAGGAAACCTGTGACTAAGTCTCACATATGAAATGAGGATCTTTGGCTTTCTTTCCACTTGCAAAAATACTTGCTTCCCTTTTATTTCTACTTGCATGTGTTCATTGTCTAATAATGTATTTTCTGAGTGTGGAGTCTTCAGATATAAGAATTACAGATGAGCTCAATTTTTATGCTGTTAATGTAGAAATTATATATGTACATATATATGTGCATTTGTGCTTATAGATGCCTTAAAATATCTCTATGAAACAAATCTCTTTGCAAAACAGAAGATTTTTAACAAAACAAAACAAAAGTTTAATTAGTAGGTACTAAGTTCAGAGTAAGAAGTTCTGTTGTGCTGTTGCATAATAGGGTTACTATAGATAAGGATAATATACTGTATATTCAAAAAGAAAACTAGAAGAAAGGATACAGAATGTTTTCACCATAAAAATAATGCTTTAGGAGATAGATTAAATTTACCTTGATGTGAACATTACACAAATACTCATGTATCTAAACACTACATGTCACCCCCTAAATATTCACAATTTTTGTTTTATTTTTTAGCTTAAAACTTAATGTAAATATCCAACACCTGAATCTCTGCAATTTCTTTTATAGAAGCAAGCTAATTAGAGCCAATTGCTTCTCCTCCTGCTTCTAGTATAGAAGAGCGATGGGACCAGTGAGGGACAGAATGGAGCAGGGAAATAATGAAGCAGGAAGAGGCAGTGTGCAAGGGAACATGAGGAAGCAGCAAGATTTAAAGGATATGCGTCTTGGATGAGGAAAGAAAGTCCAACTGACTGAACAAATTGCCCTGTGAACCTCATCCTTCCCAGGCCACAGGCAATGCATTTTGTCCATGATCCTCTCTTACTCTCTACCTTCCACTTCCAGGATCCTGCTGTCCTTTTACTGCCTTCTGGCAGCCTCAAAGACATCCAGGTCTTTCCTCCTTTGTCACGCCCCTATTATACACCTGTTGTCAACTTCCTCCTTAAAGTCCATTCCTGGTAAAAATATTTTCAAATGAATTGACATCCATTTCATTGATTAAAATCCCCCTTTCCCCACTCCTAATTTTTGTGGGTGAAACTTAGAATTGTGAATCTTAATACTGGATAATATTTGAGGCCATGTAGTCCTAATGTTCCAATTAATAAATGAGATTTTTTCACATATATTATATTATATCTGATGTAACAAAATAAATAATCTTGAAGCACCCTATGTTGAGGTCGAAATTAGTCCCATGTCTGCTTCTCTACCCTCTCTTTGTACCTGGGCCCTTTGTAGAGACTTTGTGCCCAAAAGACAAGCTAGTTTCCCTTGAATCTGGGAAGACTTTCGGCTTGATTTGTCCAAAAATATGTGAGAGAAGTGAATGTTCATTTGCAAGTCAGGATCTTTCCACCCCTCTGAACTCTGCCCAGAGGTCATGTGAACAACCTGGAATAATCAGATGGAGATTTAGAAACACATACTTCTGCTTCTCTCAGTCAAGTGGACAGTAAGCTAACTGTCCTTTGTCTGACTCACTGGGGCCTCAGAGGATAGGTCAGCTGCCCACAGGCATGACTCAATCTGGGAAAAATCACCTAAGACTTGACTAGTAGAATTGTTGAGCTGATCTACAGCCTCATCAGCAAAGTGGAATCATTGTGATTTAAGTCACTGAATTTGAGTTGGATTAGTCATGCAGCAAACAACTAACCCTGATGGCAACATATAGTTATATTTGTGCTTATTTATTCTAACTTTATTTCAGCAGTATTTTAATTAATCCCTTGAATTAAATTTGAAATGGTTTTGAACAATTTGTTACCATTTTGTTTGATTTGATTTATTTGACAGTTTGGAGGCTTTGCTTTAGGAATTATTCTTCTGCATTGGTTTTTGTCTGTTTTCAAATAGTAACTGCAATGGATCCTAATTTAAGAAAAAACATGAACAAACCAAAAGCACCTCAATTAAATACTAAACAAATGCTAAATGGCATAAAAATATTTTAAAAATAAATCCAAGTAAATGATTATTTAGCTTAGTGCAGTACAATATTGACAGAGAATATATTTAATACAAACAATATACCAAGACTGGAAGTGAAATAAAATTTCAAAGAAAACAGTATTTACTGCATTCTGAAACAATAATAGGAAGGTCCGTAGAAGACAGATGTAGATTCTTGAAAATTACTGCAGTTGTCAATAGTTAAAGAAGAAAATAAGAGCATTCAGTCAGAAAAACAACACAAAGGAAAGCATTCTTGTCCCATAAAGCATCTTCTAAAATTATCCTATGGATTACCAAAAATTCCCTACAGAGCTTAAACCCTGACATGGAAGAGTTAAAGTTTTGTTTGTTTGTTTGTTTGTTTGTTTTGTATATTCATTCATTCCATAATCAGTGAGAGTTTACCGTATGCTAGGCATTTTCCTGGTTTTTATTATATATCAGTGAAGAAAGAGGCAAAAATAATTGTTATGGAGCTACTTCTATGTACATATGAATCCACTTTTCTAATGTTTTCTGCTTTTCTAGCTTGTTTTCTTTACATTAGTTTCCCAAATTTAAATGAAACAGTGTATAATAATTGGGTATATTTTTCATACTTTAAATCTGCAAATAGTGATGGATAAAAATATGTGAACACAAACTTGTGAACAAAAGTTTACCTGGAGAGTAATTTCACTCGGAATTGGCATTATATTTAGTGGTCAAATACACTCTGGTTTTACAGTATTCAAATTTTTATTTTGAAAGTTCCCTGAGCATGTTGAGATAGAGTGAAAGTGAGGGCAGTCAAACTTCAGCTCTATTTCCACTAGTGGACTACCTCCAACATGTTGACAAATCATTCTGTGTTTCTGCTTTACTGTTTGAAAAATAGTGCTTTTGGGAAACCACTCTTGCCACACTGTTGAGGCTCCAGGCAAGGCACATGTGTGAGGAAAGCCTTGGGACCCAGTCACCACCACATGCTAACTTACAGAGATCTCAAGCAA
This sequence comes from Urocitellus parryii, assembly GCF_045843805.1. Lineage (NCBI taxonomy): Eukaryota > Metazoa > Chordata > Mammalia > Rodentia > Sciuridae > Urocitellus > Urocitellus parryii. Next base: position 100,040,812 of record NC_135535.1, on the reverse strand, counting down.
AAAACGCTGACCAGTTCAGTAGATAGATGAAACTAATTATTTAGCCCTCAACCCACACTTGCTTCATGAAAGAAGGTACGAATTGTGAGAAACCACTAGGGAGTTTTAAATTAAAGAGACAAGACTCTAATTACCTTTAAAACCAGCTCAGGATGGCTCCTCCCAGCTCCAGCCTGAAGCCACCTATTATGGTAGTGAGGTTTACTTTCAGGCTAGTGAGAGAGAGAACATGCCAGGGATTGGATTTTTATTGGGGAACAAAAAATTCTGGGGAAAATCCCATCCAATGAAGATTAAGGGGGGCAGCATCCCAAAGTCAGGGGTGACAGTTGGGTCTTCAGGGTAGTGGCTAGACAAGCCTCTGCACGGACAAGCCCTTGGACCTGGAGAAGGGTGGGGAAAGCTCTGACACAGCTGTCCCTAAGCGCCTCTCACCCAGCCAAGGAGGTAACTCAAATCACATTCGAGGATGGCCTCCTACATAATTATATAACTATTCATTTGTAAAAAAAAAAAAATTACTGAGCATCTATTTTGTTTTATAATCATTCATTGATAAGAATACAAAGAAGGACCTTATTCTCACAGAATTTACATTCCCCTGGAGAGGCCCTCATAATAAGATTGGCAGCAGCAACAATAAAAAATATAAGTAAATAAAAATAAATAAGCAACTTAAATTAATGAATAAGGAACAAATGGGTAAACATGTTCTGACTAATATCATTTTTGTTTTTATTCTGTTTAGCTTGTTTGAAAGGGGAAAAAGCAGTCACAAAACCAAAACAAAATGAAAATTAAAGAAAAAAATAATGAGGTTATAAGGTAACAGAATGGAGTTTATTACAAAAAGTCAAATTATATTTCAGAAAATTGAGAGGAAGAAACAGATTACATATTTTTGAAAGAGATTTAGAGAAAAAATATTTTAAAAATGAACATTTAATTTGAGCCCTCTCCAATTACTTGCGCCTGTGGCTTGGCTGATATGGGGGAAGGCTGCTTGGCCATCCCAGAGCAGGGAAAGAATGAAGGAACTGGGTGATAGAGAGTCTTAGGTTTATGCATTAAACTGTGAAATCAGAAAATGTGAGGATGTGTTTGGAGAATGATGAGGATTCATTGTCACTGGACCATGTCTTTAAGTGGAAAGGGTCTTTTTCCTTTTTTCCTTTCAGGCTCCCTCATCTCTCTCTCTCTCTCTCTCTCTCTCTCTCTCTCTCTCTCTCTCTCTCTCTCTCACACACACACACACACACACACACACACACACACACACGCTGAGAAAAACAGAAATTGGTACCAGGAAGCAAAGTTGTTGCCATGACTAACCTGAACATGTGTTTCAAAAATCTTTGGAGCTGGTTTGCTGAATGTGCAGGGGAGGGGGGATTCTGAATAGTTTAGAAATTCAAGTTGGCAAACCTTTAGATTGTTGTAAGTGGCACTTCATAGGGGATTCTGGTGGGAACTCAGAAGACCAAAATACCTATTAGACATATCACAACTACAAAGGCTGGGCTTGTGAGGTTTCAGAGGAGGAAGACTCTATTGGAAATTGGACAAGAGGCCATTTATGTTGTGTTTTGGCAAAGATGTTATCTACATTGTGTCTGTGTCCTGAGACTTTCTGTGAGTCTGAATTTAAAGATGATGGACTAACTTATGTGGCAGAGGAAATTTCAAGGTATCCCAGCATTCAGGGGGTAATATGGATACGGCTGGCAGCTTTTTGCCAAGTTTACTGTGATATCATAAGCAGAAAGAAGAGCAGCAATATTTGAAAACTGTCCCATTTGACCAGAAATGTGTGAGTAAAACTGTGGTTGAAGAAGTTATGGTTGTTAAAGACATTACATTCAGTAAAGAAATTGTGACATTAAAGCAATAGGTATGTGTACAGCTGCTGAATTTAGTAGGTCAGTCCCAACAGACAAGGAAGACCCTCTTTATACAATATAGCATTTATTTTAGGAACAAAATGGAAACAAGAGTTAAAAAAAAAAAAGCAAAAGTGGAAGGCAAGAGAGGAAGAGCTGAAAATACATCATCAATTCAGGGGAACAGCCACCCCTGAAGTCATGCAGCTGAGGTGTCCTGGGCAGCTCCTCAGGTCCTGACTGGGAAGTCCTGGGCAGAGTGGCTTTTCCATGGGTGAAGCTCCAAAGTCTATTCCTCCTTAAATACAAGGTAGAACAAAGAAAGCTCAGTCCTAACAACCTGCAGGACCTAGTGATCTGCTCAAGGACACTTATCCCTCAGCCTGGCCAGCTCCTGGAAGGGAGGGAGTGATAGCCTTGAGAGAAGTGAACAACTCAGAGTGCTCAAGAGTGAGCCAAACCCACCCAGAAGGCCGCCTTCTTTAGATGTTCCATCAAGGGTGGGCAAAGGTCACGGCTGGCACATGGAGAGGGAAGATCTTTCCTATGTTCCTTAGTCCTTTAGAAATGCTCAAGACTTTATCCAGAGATACAGGAAAGTTGGCTTAAGAGCAGCTCAGGAATCGGTATGACCAGACCCATTTCAGGCTCAAGGGAGTAAAGGTAAAAATTTTTTTGGAAAGAGACCAGTGGGGCACCCTGTTTACACAGGGGAACTTAGGAAGCTGTTTCACTGGGTTCAGTTGCTCAGATACTGAGAGGTTCCTGTAGCCATGGTCCCAGGAGGTTTAGCTACTGACTCCTGCTTGAGGTGATGGCAGATCTTGGCAGCAACATCATGGTGCTTGTAAGCACAAATGAAGGCCATGGAGCAGCCCTCACAGAACAGCAATGCCTTCTACTTGGCTGTCAGGCATCAGAAGGGCTCTCTTTCTGGGTAGAAAATGGCCTCTGGTTATAGAAGAAGTCTGGGTTTTTATAGGTTACACTGAAAGGTGAGTTAATCATTGGAGACATTGTCAGAATGTGTCAGTTTGGGTGTTCAGGAAAAAGTTTGAAACTTGTTTTTACTGGAAAAGGATGGAGGGTCTCAGTGCTTATCTTTTTACTCCAGGAGTCATTATATTGTAAAGAATCAATGTTTACCCCAGGACTGCCATTTTAGGATTGATGTGTGCGTCCTTCTCAGAGATTGTCTTGTCACTGGGAAAGGAATAATTGGAAAGGAATCAATGTTTTTGCCTTCTTCCTCCCTTCCTACTCCCGGGTCGCATTGTCTTGGGTTATCATTTTCCATATCCTTCAGTGCTGGTTTTTCAGGAAGGCACGATGCTAGAGTTACAGGGTCTTGGAGGCTTCCACTAAGATTTCAAAGGAAGGTCAGGGAGATCAGACAAATTGCAACAGGTTAGAAGTCCCTACAGGACTGCCCCAGAAACGGTAGTGCCTGAGGATATAGCAAGAAAGCCAAAGCTGCACTGGAGAGCCCTGGATTAAGAGATGCCATTAACATGGGGTATCTTTGAAAGAAAGCTGTAGGAATTTAGCAGAAACAAGCCTAGAGAGAGGTCATGTGGCCTGCAACCAGCAAGGCCTCAGGGGCAAGGATCACCATGCTCTGTGCCCCAGATGCTGGAGGAGGAACTCCAGGACTTGTTTGCCCTGCTGGGTTTCAGTCTTTCTTTGGTTCCATTCCTTCTTTCTATATTCTTATTTCTTTGTTACATAATGAAAATATCTAGTGTGTGCCCTTATATATTGGATATATGTGATTTGCTTTTGGTGTTTTCCAGAGGCTCATGGTAGGAGTTTACCTTGAGGCTCAAGAGACTTTGGGTTTGGATGTTTGAGTAATGGTGGAACTCTTAAGATTATGAGAACACTTGGAAATAGATTAAATGCATTTTGCCAGGGATGGGGGTACCAGGGATTAAACTCTGGGGCACTCAACCACTGAGCCACATTCCCAGCCCTGTTTTTGTATTTTATTTAGAGACAGGCCTTGCCATTGCTGAGGTTGGCTTTGAACTCACAGTACTCCTGCCTCAGCCTCTCAAGCCACTGGGATTATAGGCATGCAGCACCATGTATTTTGAATTGTGAGATGGGCATGAGGTTTTGGGGAACAGGGGTAGAATGTTAAGGTTCTTATATGTGGCCTCATGTGTGCGATAATGCAAGAACATTCAGAGGTGAAATGATGGGGTTAAGAGAGTTTTTAATCTAGTCAGTGTAATAATCCACAGATATGGATTAACTGAGCCATAACTGCAGGCAGATAGGATGTGGTTGGAGGAGGTAGGTCACTGGGGACTGCCTTCAGGGTTTATATTTTGTCCCTGGTGAGTAGAGTGCTCTTTCTCTCCTTCCTGGTTGCCCTGTCTTGAGCAGCTTTCCTCCTCCACAGTTCTGCCTCTCCTCAGACCCAGAGCAATGGAGGTGGCCATCTAGGAACCGAGACCTCTGAGACCATGAGTGCCAAATAAAACTTTCCTCCTCTGAAATTGTTCTTGTCAGGTCTTTTGGTCATAGGGGTGGAAAAGCTGACTAAAATAAGGGATAACAAAAAGTAGATGAAATTTTGATATCAGATGGAAGTCCACAAATAGAAGTAATTGTTGCTTCTGGATTAATTAGATTTAGTGTGGAAAGTGTGTACAGAGGAGAGGAGGTAGCTTCAGGGTTTGGCCACTAGGGGTCATTAGTCAAGGTTTTAACATATATTTAGGAAAGTGAAAGTCTATTCTTTGGCTTTGGCTTATAATTAGTTGTACATTGATTAAGTGCCCTTATATTTCTGCCACCTTCAGTATACCAGCCTTTATAATTATGTTTGGTGCAACTCAGATTTTTGTCTTATATCCAGAAGTGGAATTACTGGATCATTTGGTTGTTCTATTTTTTTTTTTTTTTTTTTTTTTTAGGAAACTCCATACTATTTCTTATAAAGGCTATATCAGTTTTCATTCCCACCAACACTGTAAATTCTTCCCTTGAGTGCTATACTAAGTATCTTTTATGGTTATGACTTAGAGTTCCAAATCATTTCAATGAACATTTACTCAAATACTGCAACCAAATATTTTGCCCTAAGACCTAATGTTTTTTAAATCTACTTAGAGATGGTTGGACATGAAAGTCATGTAGATTTTACTTCCTTTATACTCTGAGTTTTACTTAATTTATTCTTTGAGGGGATCTCAGCAGTATAGTATCTAATATTAATTTAGTTAATTATTTAACACTGAAATAGAAATGACAATGATAGATTATTTAACTTCTTAAGTTAGCTTCACTGGAAAACTTTCTTGTAGATATATGCTTTAGGTTCATTTGCCTTTAGTCCTAAGGAGGGGGTGGAAAAGGTCAATATGTAGAATAAATTCTGAGCTAAATGAATGGACTTACAGAGTCTTATCCTAAATCATTTTAGAATGTTATTATGGTCACCTTTCCAAGAGGTGTGATTGCACATTGTCAGTTATGGAAACATTTCTTCAGATTTCTATTCTGTTAGTGTCATTACATGTCTTATCCCAGAGGTGTCATAACTTTAAAATATCACTATTATTATGTGTTGTTTTGTTTTATAATGATGTTTTCACTTAAGATGTTTTCCTAAATAATTTGTTTCCCATGTAGTTTTCATAAGATAAATTATACTTAGATTTTAATATACTTATGGCATGTGAAAACATATTAATAAGTATTATAAATTTTCTATCTTAGGACATAAAATCAAGATATTTTGGCCATTATACTACTTGAATTTATATAATTTAATTTGGCATTGAATTATTAGTGTAAGTATATGTCTACTTTTACAGAAATGTTATTAATTTATAGTAAATTCAATATCATTACTTGTCTCCATAGGAAAATGTGCATATTTTTAGAAAAGTGAACATTCAAGGGATCTAAAAAAATAAACACTTCTTTGTGGTTTTACTTTAATTCACCCAACTGAAGAGCTGAAGAGAACATGTCATTTTTTTATTAGAATAATGAAAGATATGATTACATTTTGGGTATAGTTTGTGAGCCCTAGTAAGAAGGAGACGTGGAAGAAAGGAAGTGTTTAGAAAATTAAAATGGGAAGGCCTGTGGAAGGGTGAGAAGAGCCAAAAACCTGTATTAGTCCATTTTCTGTTACTATAACAGAAGACCTGAGAGAAAAAGAAGTTATTTCTCACAGTTCTGAAGGCTGGGAATGCCAACACCTGGTGAGGGCTTCTTGCTGCATCATGACATGGTGAGAGCTCTCTTTCCTAACAACCACTCCCATGGTAACAGTATTAAGCCAATTGGTAATGGTGGGGCCTGCATGGGTTAATATCTTAAGGGGCTTACCTTTGAATACTGTTGCAATGGCAATTAAATTTCAGCAAGAGTTTTGAAGGGGACATCCAGACTACAGTGGACTCCTTCCCAGACCCCTTTATTTATGGATCTGGTGTCAGAGTGGAGAGAGAGGATTTTCATCATGTTCTTCCACAACTCAGTTGTGTGATATAGTACAGAATAAGACAGAGTATAAGAGTTGCATAGGACTTTAGGAATAATTTAGTACACTTCATCTGAGCTGAGGCTTAGGGGGATTAGCAAAGGCCACATTGTCTCTTCAGGATTAAAATTCACTTCCTTTCAGCTGTCCTGGTCTGCTTTCCATAGCATATCACTGTCTCTTAAAATGATATGTCTGTGTCTTTTTATTTTCACTTACAGAATGCATGGATTGGACATTCTGTAAGATTCCTTATAGTTTTAGAATTATCTGCAGTTGTTCACTTTATGCCTCTAAATCTATAGTTTTTACAATACACAGAATTAAAATCACAGAGATCTGTAATGAAAAAATTTTTAAAAATGAGATGGGCTTCATAGTCAAGATACTTTATTTCTGACAGGCTTTAGTTTCTTTTCACAGATCCATTTGTTTTCTGAATTACAGATCTCAGAAAATACCTTCATCTTGAGATAGCAGCACAGCTGTTTTCTTTATTTTCACCAAAAATTTGTAATCTGAGGAGAAAAAGAAAAACCTCTCTTACTGTTTGGGATTTTCTCAAACATAATGATATAAAATTTTAAGATAAAGTTAATATAAATCCCTGGAACTTCATCTTCACTTGGAAAGAATCCTTCTAACAAGAAACTTGAGAATGAATACACACATATATAGAAGCTTTGGAAACAGGGAATTAAACCTCCCTATTTTATAATACATTCTGTGAAGTCTCTTGACTTCACTGAGCCTCATTTTTCTTAAATATATCAGTTATAACCACATGTTTGGGTGAGGCACTGAGATGAAACATAAATGTATGACAATGCTTAACCAAAGTCTGTTTTGATAACTGAGACCTGATGAAGAAAGCCTATGTAAGGTCTGTAGAAGTGGATGCAGGGGAATGGAGATGCAGTTCATGTGCATGTAGTCAGGGCTTCTTTCATCCTCATTCCAAGCAGAGGTTGGTGGGTATCTGCTTCAACCTACTTTAGTTCCAACAACAATGGATATTGTGGTTTATTGTAGGTGGGGATAGGAATAAAATTTGAACAATGGGAAGGGCTAATATGGGGTTGGCTGCAAGGGAGAGGTGAATTTAAGGCTCACTTATGTTTGTCTCAAACAGAAGGTGGTAGAGGCAGTGGTCAGGGCTCCATCATGGCTTTTGTTTTTCTCCTTTGTTCCTCTTCTTCATGTTCCCATTGGGCCTGAGCAGCTAATCTGATTTATTCCAGTGCCAGCCTTCTGGTCAAACCGTGGACTTTCCTTAACTGGACTATTGGAAACATGCCCTAGATTTTATGTCTCACATCCTTTGAAGTATTTCTTCAATTTGGGGGGTAAATTCTTTAAGGCAAATCTGGCCAAGTCAGTGACTCTCTTTCCAAAGGCCCTCAATGGCTTGCTGGTCCTTCCCTAACCAGATGTCTGATGAATTCTCAGACATTACCTTCTTTAATTCCCAAATAATTCTATAGAAATATATTATCCTCTCCCTTCTTTCCCTTTATTTGAAAACAAGGTTCTGGAAAGTTGAAATCAATTCAGAATTTAACTGAATTCCCTTTTAGTGTACCATGATGGCTTCTAAGGTGGACCTGATGACTACATCTCAAAGTATCCAATTTTATCCTCAGGCTAAAGTAGGAGGCTCAAATGAATTTAATCCATCCACTGCATATATTTCTTCACAAACACTTACATGTTTTCAAATTTTATTTTTATTATGACTACAATGAAATAAGCCTTTTACATCATAGCCCAGTTAACTAAAGGGACTTTAATCACTAAACTACATTCCCTGACCTTTTAATTTATTTTGAGACAGGGTCTTGTATGTTGCTGAAGCTGGCCTTGAACTTTCTCAGCTTTCCAAGTAACATGGATTACAGGTGTGTGCCAGCACACTGAACTCAAACTTAATTTCAATATAAATAAAGTATAGAAGAAATGCCCAGAAAAAAATGATGAAAAATCAGGATAGAATTAATTAAATAGATATATATTTTCTTTTTCAAAAGGGTTAAATTATTTTTGAATAATCTTCATTTTAAAATCTCATATTTAAAAATATTTTAGAAGATGGGCTCTATAATGTCAAAATTTGCCAATTAAGCCAACATTCTTTTTAATGTTTAATATTGTCCATACTTAATACATTAGCACTGTATTGTACATAACCCTGAATGTTCCATTGTTTTACATTTCAACCTCTTGTTTTTTGATTGATTAAAAAATACATTTTAAGTCTCAATTTATGCAAATTTAATTAAATTGTTCAAGATCCACTAAACTAACACTCAATATCATCTCTCGATAAAAACTCATTGAATGTGAAACTTGGTTGGATCCCTATGTGCTTTTGCTTGTGCAAGAAAAGAATACTCTGCTCTTTGCTATACAACTATCCATGAATTCTGTTAAAAAAATGTGTAATTTAATATTGAGGGTTCTCTTGACAATATTATTCAAGAAAAAAATGAGATACTTAAGAGAAAATAACAAGTGGCTTCTCTGTGGCTTATGCATATATTCTCACATTCCTCAAAATAACTGTCTCTTTCATAACACTGGCTAAATATACTATAATGTTTGCCTCAATGCAGGTAGTCCCTGTCCTGCATCCAAGTTCCATACTCTGATATTTACTATTTTTTCCTTTATAATCTTTTATTTTTTCTATGCTGGTTGTGACCTACTGAGTTGGTTCATGATCCACTATGATTCTTTTTCATCACAATTTTAAAAATACTCTCCAATAGTCTCAATGGAGACATTTTAAAAAGAAATTTATGTATCCCTTCCAAAGAGTTAGTCCTTGTCCTTTAACACTCCATTGAAGATGCAAACATATGTTCTTCTAAAGGGCTGGTGTCTTTTCATACATAGTATTTTCCAATCAACTTTGGAGTTACTCATCTTCCCAGCCTATTTTGAACCTATGGAGAATGTCTGAGCCAAATTAACACTATAAAATTCAATCTTCAATATTCATTAATGTTACTATTTTGCAATGTGAACCTGATGTGAACTACATATTCAAATAAGCTCACCTGTCATGATTTAATATAGAACCATTTATCCACTTCCACTTCTTCTCTGATAATGTAAAATTTAGTCCAATCCAATACAGATTTCCTTCATTCTTAATCAGGTTCTGTATGAATCTCTATAATTGAAACAAAATACATGACTTAATATTGAACCTGTTTATCTAACCATGATTTGTATTCTCCTCATCCCCTAAAGTGTACTTCAAGAAACACCTCCTCTCTGAAGTCTTTCCTAATTCCCAAACTCCCCAATGAGTTATTTCTTTCTTCTTTGTGATATTTCTCTCTACATATATTTCTATTTCTTTTGAATTTATTATATTATATTAAATTGTTATATGACTGTTCCGTCTCCCAAATTATGAGCTTCTTGAAGTCAAAGTTTCTACTTCCATTGCACAGAAACTTTGGCTGAAGTCCAGCTGTCTTGATGCAGTCTTTAAAAAGTGTTAAGTTATATAAAGAATTTTAATTAACAATTTACCAATTCTTCCTGATCTTGGATGAGCAGCAAACTGGATTCTCCTTGGGAGCAGTCAGCTAGACTGTCATTCTAAGTTTTGAAAGAACTAGAAATAGTCAAGCATTTATCTCGGAGCTGAAGCCAATGTTTAGGGCACTGTAATTGATGTGGTGTCTCTACAGTAAAAATAAACAAGGAATAAATAAGTGTTGTATTTCTAATCTGTCCCTGCTGCACCCCAAACAACCACACATACACATTGTTATAAATACTCAGAAGTCTTTGATTATGACTATTACCATCTAAGGGTGCTGGGTTTGTTGTTTCTTTTCAACAAAAAATTGCAGAACAGGACACAGAGGTAGCAAGCAAGAAGTAGGTTTATTACAAAAGCCACAGAGATACAGAGATAGACTTCTCCAAAGAGAAGGGGTCCCAGAGCAGGGAATCTGGTGGGGGAGATTTTGCCTGTTCTTTTTATGGTTTCTGGAATGTCTTCCTTTCCTTATCTCTTCCCCATCTACACACACTCCTCTCTGTTATAGATTGGTGCTCCCTCTGTCCATGTGTCTGTTTTAGTTTTACTCTTGATTATTAGCTTATTCTTAGGAAATTAAAGGCACAAAATTACCTGTTGTATAATTCCTCTTCTCTTGAATATCCACACTGCTCTTTTCCATGGGTGTTTTTGTGTTAAGGATATCACTAAATAAAGGGGAAAATACATTAAGAGGGTAGATACCCAAATCTGTGGTGGAATGGATACGTCATCACTTTAAGGAAGCTAGGTTATTTCAACAAACTAATGTGAACAGATGAAACCAATTGTATTGTGGTAACCAAGGGTTCTAGTTTGGAGACATTCTACATAAACAAACAAGAGAAAAACACAGAACAAGTAAACTCCTGCAGATATTAGCTTCCATATTATCTACTAGATAAATCTGCTTAAGGGAATTACTTAAAACTGTTAAATTGCTTGTACTGTCCCTTGAACTCTCTCATCTTCAGAATGAGTGTAATTGTGCTGTTTCCAAGGGAGGTCTTGTCTACTGTCATCTGGAATTAAGTAGGTACTTAATAAAAGGTACATAATCAGAATTTTTAATTTTCTTTGTTATCACAATCTTTGGGTCACAACTGTTATTGGAGCACAATTATGGGGTAATATACATAATCATGCTCAGAATAATTAGAAAGAGAAATAGGAAATAAATGTGAAGTTTCCAATGTGGACATGGGCTAAATGGGCAAAGTGTTGTCTTGTAAATTTTCATTTTGTTCATCTTTCAATAAATTTACAATAGCCAAATAATGATAAGATACACCTATATTTATGATGGAGATAGAGTAGATATTCTGAAGCAAATACCTTGCTTCACTTACCTAGAACACTCAATCCAATCACACTCAGAAGAAGAATTATCCCAGCACAGCCAAGTTTCCAAGCCAGTTAATGCCAAGGTGGACCCTGAGAGACATCTGGGAATTAAAACAAATAAACAAGCAAACAAAAAACTTGGTAAATTAGGTTGAGGACATCTGGCACAAAAATCAAAGGTGGTGCTTTGTATAATCCAACATATAAACCATGAGATACAGTTTGAGGATTTGGGGCAGGAAAGAAACTTTATCAACCATCTTCAAAGTAGCATTCCACAGGATAGATTCGTAGATTCAACTGAGAGTTTGCTCATTGATAAAACAGGAATACTTGCACATATTTTCTATATAAAGGATTAGTATGAGAATCAAATGCGATCTATGTGAGGACACTTTGAAAATTCCCAATTGCTATACAAAAATAAATTGCATATGCTATTGTAGCCAATAAGTCAAAGCATTCTAAGGAGAACATTCATTTATTAAAAATGTGTTTTTTAAATATACATTTATCTTTTAGCTGTAGTTGAACACAATATCTGTAGTTTTTATGTGGTGTGGAGGATTGAACCCAGGGTCTTGCAGGTGCTAGGTGAGCACTCTACTGCTGAGCCACAACCCCAGCACTCAAAATGTATTTTTGAGGCTCCATTTAGTGCCAAGTACTATGTTAGGTGCTGGTGATATGCCGCAGTCCAGCTGCAGCAAAGTAACCAGGGGGTGACGAGGAACTTGTGAAGGTTGATACAGCAGGAGTGGGAGCCGTTTATTGTAGGACAAGAAGGGTATATATACATTACACACAGCTTATCTTAATTAACATAAACTAGATACAGCAGTCAACCAATAAAGAATCTCCACACTTAATGGCTCTCTCCCCCTTGCAAAATGCCAGACGCCATCTTGACTTGTTTACAGACCCTAACAGTGATATACAATAATTCCATTCTGCTTTACTGTTCTAGAATAGTCATCTCCAAATTGTGTAAAATGTATGGCATTCAAGGAAGAATGTTTTGTTAGTGAGGACATGGTTTTCAGTATTTCAACTACAGTAGTTCCCCCTTACTGAGGGGATGTTTTAAGCCCCATTCAAAGATGTCTGAAACTATGAATAGCAACAAGTTCTTTATTCACTGTCTTTAACACACACACACACACACACACATACACACACACACACTTTTCCATGTTAACCAAGCACTCACCACATATTATGGCTGTAACTTCTGCTGTTTAAACTGAGAAAGCAAAACCAGCTGAATTTCTCTTTCCTTCTTCACAATTTCATGGGTAGAAGATTTGTTATTACACATGTCAGCAACCTCAGCATAAGATATTTGTTCTTGCCTTAATTAGAGGACTTTCACAATACCACTTATAGGAAGCTCTTTATGGCTTGTCTTAGTACAACTGAATTGTCCACACCACTACTTTTGCATCTGGGGGCCACAATTCAGATAAGGGTAATTTGAACACCAAATTCAAATTGGTGACTAACAGGCGGGTCACAAAGGTGTGATTCATTTCCAGGGGAAGGATGGTATAAGATTTCATCCTGCTACTGAGAACAACATGCAGTTGAAAACATGAATTGTTTATGTCTGGAATTTTCTATTTTAACATTTTCAGACCAATGTTGACCACAGGAAACTGAAACTGCAAAAAGCAAATCTACAGATAAGGAGAGACTGAAGTTGTTAAATGTAACATGTACTTATGCCTAAAACATTGCATGGTCTCAACAAAATACCTGACATCTTTGTTTTTCTAAGTAATCATGTCAATAACTATATAGTATCTCATGTTTGTCAGACATTGAAATTATGTTAATTAATTTATGAAATATGATTATAAATTAATCTAATGCCAATTTATTTTGCTTCAAGACAATGTTAAAACAGGGATTTCATAGGGAAAAACAATGAAGAGGAACTTATTCAAAAATAAAAATATAGAGAAACACTGGGATACAGCTCCCCAAGGTAAATCAAGTTAGCAGGAAATAATTCTAATAGTTTATCTCTTAGCTATTCTGCTCAAACTCATGCTTAAATACCTCCTTTATGTGATTTTATTGTAAGATCTTCTCATTTTGATTTATAATGTATTTCATACATTCCTTTATATATTGTTTTTTAAAATTATTATTGAGGCCAAGACCATTAGAAGTAAAGGTTTTCTAATTTATCTGTAGCTGTCAACATATATATTTTCTATTTTTCTAATATTTCTTAGTGTAGATGATTACCTGGTTTGATTTAAATGTTAAAAAAATTTCAATATCCAATATGTATAATATCTTTTTTTCTCATTACATTACATATTCCAAAAAGATCTATATGGCAAGTTCTACTTTTTTTTTCAATACTGCCACTGGGGGAAATTGAGTTGTATAACTCAGATTGTACACAAACACTAATGGTCTCTCCCATTAAAATTATGACATTCATACACATGAGTTAGCTTTTTTAAACTGTTCTCAAAGAAACAGAATTTAGAACAATCAACCCCCTTATCCTTGTGTTTTATATCTGCACATTAAAATAACTGCAGATCAAAAATATTCACAGGCAAAACATATTGTACCCGTCCTGAAAATATATATATATTTTTTTTCCTTGTCATTATTCCCTGAACAATGCACCTTAGCAACTATTTAAATAGTGTTTAAATTCTCTTAGTTACTGTTAAGTAATCTGGATATTACTTAAGTATGCAAGAGTATGCACATAAGGTGTATGCAAATAATACAATATTTTAAATGTGATTTGAGCATCCACAGATTTTGGAATATACAGGGATTCTCAACCCAGTTCTCTGTGGATGCTGAGGAATGGCTGTAGAGTAAAATATGACAAAGGAATGCTATGGAAGGAAACATTACATTAGACTCAAAAATGTGGAATGTAAGTTATCATCTGGCACTATTTGGCACCTGTTGAATAAGTGGAGGTGGGGATTGGAGACTCCAAGGCCCCAGGGGCAGTATTGGTCTAGAATATCTAATAATACTAAAAGCTATTGTGACCCAGAGTGACCCAACCCAGTGAATAAGCCTAAAATAGCACTAGGATGGATTTCCTTCTAGTTTTCTATATGTACATTATTTTACGCTTCTGTCTTTTTTCTTCCTTACTCATCTCTCCTTGGAACTTCAAGTTTCTTTGCAAACGAAGAAAATTTCATACAGTCATTACATTAATGCTTATCACCTTAGTATAGCATTGATTAATAACAGAGTTGTTAGGGTTTTTTCCCAAAATCTAGCAGACCTGAGATTTGAGACAATCTTCATACACCACAAATTTTCTCACTTGTAAAATGTGGATAATATCTACTTCATAAGTTTTTGTAGAAATTTATATAAAATAATTCTAAAATTCTAAGTCTACTGTCAGGGACATGGTAACTATTCAATCAACAGTAGTTTTTGTTTTGTCCAAAAAAAATTTAAGGCAATTTAAGTGAATTTTAAAATATGTTATTCATTCATGCTAAAATTTAAGGAATCAAATGGAGTGTCTTGTGCCTGCTCTCTGATGTAAGAGTTTCTGCTGAGATTATGGAGTTACAGCTGAGCACTGGAAGAGGCCAGGTGAACTTTAGTTACCTGGAGGTACCTGCTTAGGGCTAATTCGTATTTGGTATAAGCAGTATATTATATCATATCCATTGTTCTAAACCTTTAAATAGATTTCCATCAAGCAGACATGAGTATACAAAATGGTTTGAAAATCCCTCTTCAATCTGGGTCAGCATTACCTGATTTTCTCTCCATCTGCTCATACATGCTGCCTGCATATTCCTCCTACTTGATGAACATGTGTGTTCTCATCCCAATGTTTCTGCATTTGCTCATCCAACTTCTTGGAAGGCTTTTGTCCCAGAACATGGTTTTGTCCCTCACTTTCCTCAGGTCTTGACTTCCATATCATCTTCTAGTGCAGGTTGTTAATAATTTTTGTGTTTTCTGTGACATCATCTCAAACACCTAAATACTAATTTGCTCTTGAAACTTTTTTCTCACTAGCACTTAGTACCATCAAGTCTTCTACACAGATTTTGGCTTTTGATAATTGTTTGCATACCTCCAGGGCAATAGAAATGGTATGCAGCAAAAAAATTCTCTATCTTGTTTTCTTCCCTGTCCTTAGTGTTTAGAGCATTCTTGGCATGTGCAGATGCTTCTTTTTGAATGAATAAATAACCTCTAGAGGCAGTTTCCATAACTTTTACCTTTTTTTTCCTGATGCATAAAGCCTTTTTTGGCCACTTGACCACAAGTGAAACAGGTCATTGCTCACCTCTCACTTTCTGGTTTCTTTGACTGCCTTGATCCACCTCATCACTGTGTTACACATTTGCCACAACACGAACAGTTTAGACAAAGAGTCCATAATAGAACAATCTTCACACTATCACTTCAGTATTCTATAGTCACACCATTTGCTCTGGTTTATTCTACTATTTTTTTTCAGATTTATATTCATGGTGATATTTTGTATGATAACAATTGTAATTAGAGTAGACAAATTTTCTAAGATTACAGAAGGTAATGTTTGGACAAAGCCTCAAAACATTTCTCTATGTTCAGTTCATTTACTGATTCCCCTTTAAACAAGCCCACCATTCCACTTTTCCCATGCCTGAACAGAGGAAAACAGAGACTTGTTTTGTCCCATCAGAAAAATGACTGGCTCACTCAAATTTTCCCTGTAGTTATCAAAATCTTATAATTTCCTCTTATTAAATGTATAGATTATAGTGCAACTTGTTGGATGATTGTAAGACTTTCTTCTTCATGACTTTGATAATTTAATAGTTTCAAACTTATAACAAGAATTACTAAAAGTTCTGATTCATATGACTGTCCCAGTATGAAATGAATATCAACTTGGAAATCAATTGTAATGCTATTAATGTCCTAGTTGTATAAAATGTGTATAAAATTGCCATGATGTAGTATTACCTTCTGTAGACTGCAGAAGGTAATACTACATCATGGCAATTTTACACACATTTTCTGCTTCAATTTCTAGCCTCCTCATGTGTCCCCAGGTCAGGCCATCATATATTATGTCTCTTCAGCCTTTCTATTTCTTTCACTAAGATTACTAAATCCCCTGACATAAAGAAGTATGCCAATGTCAACAAAATTTAAACAAGCTTGTTACTAATATGCTCCAGTATCTTGTGACCATTTAAGTTGTTATACTTTTCAAGTTAAAAACTATTGGGTTGTAATTATAATTCAAGTCTTTGATCTTGAATATGACTATCTCCCTTCTCTTTGGAAGGAAGAGGGTGTTAATTACTAAATCTGAACTTTGTATCCTGATAGAAAGCTGTAGATGCAACTGCACTGCAATTTAATTGTAGGATTATTATTTTATAGAGGGATTTAGAATAATCTAAGTTGTTATTACAGCATGCTTGCAATATCACTCTTAAAATTTTTCTTTGTTCTTATATGTAAAATATTATGTTTTAGGGTAATTCATCTCAGACTCAGTAAACCACATGATCATATTTCATGCTGAATACCTTGATAAAAGAAAAATTTACACACCTTTTTGTCCAGAATCATTATCTTCAAGCAAACTATACTACACCTAACACTAACATAGAATGACTTATATTTTATAACAACAATTTTATTTCCAGAAATAACTTAAAACCATGAACTTAAAAGGAAAATCTGACTCTGATTATGTAAAAGCCAAAAGGACACATAAAGCCACTTACCTTGGGGAAGAGATAGAGGTACAGACCTTTCAAAGCCTTGGCCCCTGGATAAGCTTAAATCAGCATATACCACCTGTCTGTCCATTGCAGACTGGGGAATATGGAAGAAATTTGTGCATAAGGGCAAGTTTGAAGTTCTATGAGGCAAGTTCAGGAAAAGGAAGTGCCTTATCTGAATGCTTTGCTGTCTCTATTATGTCCCACCCCCCACAATTCTCTTTGAGGTTTTTCTCCATAAAGTATTGAGCTAATCCATTTACTGGTGTCCACTTTACTTACACATGTGTTATCTATCTTTTTAATTAATTGGTCTGTTCTATAACAAAATTCTGGCAAGGCTTATTTGTTCCTGTTCCACTTGTTTGGGAGCCAAGCCCAGGGTGAAGCAAATGAGGCACTTATGTAAGGTTCAAACATAAGGATATTCCCCAAATACTAAGCAATTAAGATAAATAATGCCTAATACAAAGTTCATTCATTCATACCAAAAAGTCCCTAATACTATTTGAATTGAACTAAAGATGGTATTTCTAAAATATTTGTGCCCCAAAGAAAATTGTGACATACAAAAAAGTGAGGCTACAAATTTGGGAAAGAATTATTAATAATACAACAGAAAAAGAATGAAAAGAAGATCAACAGAATACTCTTAACTTAGTTCTAAAGGCACACATGGATATAATGAATCTCCACATGAGGATAAGTATTTGAAATCTCTCAGAATTAGAGAAAGTGGAGGACTTGATCCTGTGGCATTTTTCAACTATATCAAGGATTTCCAGGTCTAGAGCCTTAGAGCAGGAACTTAAATGCCAGCAAACCTGACTTTCTTACATTAAAAATGAAAAGGAAGAAGAAACTCAAGTATTTCCCCAAAGTCATTTACTGTGATCAGAACAGAATTATATTAGGTCCGAAAAATTACATGACAGTGAAAGCAGTCTTCAGGCCTTGAACCCCTTTATAGGAAGGATCCATTCACAGCTGAAAATGTTTATTTTGTCAGTCGTGGGGTACACAGTTGTTCCCTAAAAACCATTAAGGATCATTATGAAATGAGATGTGTGTCTTACAACTCACTTTTTAATGAATCAATTGAAATGCTTTTCAACTATCTTATTACTCAATAATGAGCAGTCATTTTACTTATGATAGCACAATGGTTCTGCTATATACCTCATCCGAATTTTTAAGATTTTTAGGAGTTATGGCACAGTGTACTGGGTAAGGTTTGAATATGAGGTGTCCCCTAAGAGCTCATTGTGAGACAATGAAGAATTTTCAGTGGATAACTGCTCAGTTTATAAATCTATAACCTAATCAGTATATAAATCCACTTGAATGGAATAAATGGGTGATAGTGGGCAGACAGGGTGTGACTGGAGGAAGAAGATCACCAGGGGTGACTCTACTCATCATTTTGTCCCTGATGAGTAGAGCTTGCTCTCTCTCTCTCTCTCTCTCTCTCTCTCTCTCTCTCTCCCCCCTCCACCCTTTTCGGCTGTCATGAACTAAGTAGCTTTTCTCTGCCACATTCTTCTGCTTCACTTTGGACTAGAACTATGAAGGGAGCCAATCATGGACTGAACCACTGAGACCAAGAACCAACATGAATTTTTGTTTCTCTAAATTTTTCTATTTAGGTCTATTGGCTACAGTGACACAAAGCTGACTAAAACATGGATCAAATATATAGAATAATTCTGTGTATTTATAGAACAATTGTCAAGCTTCAGCATATATATAAGAATCACCTTCCAGGGGTCCGGGCTGTGGCTTAGTGGTAGAGGGCCCACCGACCATGCATGAGGCACTGGGTTCGATACCCGGCACCACATTAAAAACAAAAACAAATAAAATAAAGATATTATGTCCATCTACAACAAAAACATAGTTTAAAAAAGGAATCACCTATCAACTTGCAAATAATGCATATTTGTTGTGAAAGAAACCCAAATAAGCCCAATATACTGTTATACTGAGGTGGAGAATGCTAAATCACTCCAAGCATTTCAGCTTGTTTATGGGCCACACTTAAAGAAGCAATTAAGTGGCAAGTGAAAAATTAGAGATATATTAGAAAGATCAGTAGAGTGACTGGAAATCTGGGGATCTAGTCAGGAGACTACAATAATGCATTTGGGGCACTGAAGTTCAAATTAAGGTTCTGAAGCATGACTGTGTCTTGTAGGCATTTACAAAGGACATATTAAGAATAACTGATGTAAGGTAAAATGTTCTTCAACAGAAGATTCAGACAGATGTTTTCAAACACCTCTAAGCTCCAAAAATGTAAGCTAATTAGGAATATTAAGCAATTCACTCATCCATATGTAGCATGAAACATATTATAGATCACACCTAAAAATAAACCCCTCCTGAGAATTCATACCTGGAGAATTTATCTAGCCTGTGTTAAATTCATTTGAGCTCCTAATTGCATAAATGATGATTTTATTGTAAAATATATCAGAATTTAAGAATATTCTGATCTTATCACTATAAAATATAAGGAGGGATTATACACACATAATGTGATCAAAGCTAAAGAATTCAAATGGTAACTATCACAAGTAATCCTTGGCTTTCTAATGCAATGAAATAAAGTAAAGTCAAGTATCTCAAGGAATAATGAAGACCAGTTTCTGACCAGGTAACCTATTTTGATACTGAATCTGGCCGAGTTAACTGCAGGAGTTGGCATGTATAGAAATGTGGAGCTTAAATATAAACAATATCATTCTTGATGTGAAAAAAAGTTTAAAAGAGGCCAGTAGTTGGCCACAAAAATAAGAGGAGTAAAGAAATAATTTTGAGCAAGAATGTAAAAATACAAAAGCCAGCAAATGAGCCAAGAGAATGAACTTCAAGCTGTAAAATACACAAGAAAGGAAGGACATCGGAAGATAGCACACTAAGAAGTTAGGAGACCTTCTTCCCCCAGGGACACTGCATTGGCACTATATAGACAAGGAGACCTCTGTGAGAAGTCTAAAGACTGGTTGGGAAGTTACAATACCAGCCTATCATAAAAATCAAGAAGAGATTACAAAGAAAATAACAGAGAAACTTGTGACAATTGGCATCTCATTCATGCACCTCTCCTATGCACCACACTGCAGAGAAACTAGGAGGAGGCCAGAGCCTCTGTCCATCTCCACTCAGGAGTGGTGACTGAGGTTTATGTAGAAGGGGAACAAAAATGATTTAAATTTTGAAAAGACCACAAAGCAACAAACTGACCATACTATTTTTAACTTGGATACCTTCTATTCTGCCAAAAGACAATTTTCTAGAATAGTTTTGAATGGGTTATTTTTTCCTCCAGTCCCACAAACTTTGAAGCCAGTGTCTAGCTACTAAAAGAAAAAAGAAGTGTACATAATATTTAAGATGCTGAGTATTTCTATATTGAGAAGCAGTGGTTGGGGCATTTTTTAAAGATGGCTGGCTACACTTGTTTTCCCTCATGTTAGTAGATTTGTCGTAACTCAATAACATGTTTTGCCCCTAGAGGTAGTTGTTAATAATTTTGAAATAATTGAGTCTCTCCAACTTTCTGATGAATTAAACTTGTACTACTGATGATTAAGCAGGACAAACTGAGCTTTTTGGTGCAAATACCTTGACGGAGGAAATAATTTATAATTATATAGAGAGAAGCATGACTGTATGTGTTGCATCCTCTGTCACCTTCCTTCATATTAATATTTGTTAAAGATTTTAATTTATGTGAAACTACTCAAGCAGAATCAAATCTCCTCTTGGAGAAGAGGTGAGTAGGTGGGATAGATGAGATCTTATATGCATAGTACCAAAGCATTACCACACCGTGGAAAACACACTCTTAAAAATGTTAAACTATGTACAAGTCTTCAGGATGGCACCAAACAAAAGTTAATGCTTCTTGGGCACGTTGCTTGGAGGGCTTGCCCGAGTGTGTAAATAATTGACTTTATTTGTGTTACATGACTGGTGACTTCATTGAAACCTTCACAATTCAGTTTTAGCTCTGGATTACTTCAGTTGACATTTGTGAAGGTTCTATCTGTATAGAGTAGGTGTTTCACTTGTTTTAACCTGTTGAGGTTTGGGTTTTTTTTTAACTATTTAAAGTAAAATTTACTAAGAAGAAAGGTGTATTCATGCTAAGAGGGTTAGTGTTGGTTTGGCTTCTTTTAGTCAGGCTTTCTGAACATTGAGATATGCTGAATCTGGAGCTTTTAATTCTAAAACCCTTATTAAAAGCCTTTCATTGAACCCAAACCAAAGTATTCTTATTGCTTCTTTTCTAAAAGTTCAGGAAAAAAATAGCACCAGTTCAAACTTTCCATACATGAGGGAGGAATATGTGCCTGCCTTGTAATAACATGACTCAGTGCTTATTTTTAAAACTGGATTATAAAAATTGGATAGCATCATAATAAGGAGTGAGCCACTTTTTATGGGTACCCTATAGTTTTATAGTTCTTAATCTAAACTCATTTCATATTTCTTCCTTTTGAAAAAATACCTACATGCTACAAGCCACCATATGCACAGACTACACAGTGAGTTGGGTCGGCTCTCCCATAGCCTTTGAGGTGTATTACAAGAGTCCAGCCATTATCATTCTCCTGAGTTATTTTGAAATGGTTTTTTTTTTGTACATTTTGGCTGCAGTATTATATATGGATCATCTATAATATGGATCATCTCTACTTCTGTATTTATAATATGGATCTATAATATATATATATAATTATATAATTATAATATGGATTATAATATAGACCTATAATATGGATCATCTCTACTTCTGTATTTATTTATTTATTTATTTATTTATTACTAGACCTCAACCACAGTCTTCTTTTTCCCCTTCCACCTTTCTTTGCCTGTAGGATGTACTGTATATAGTCATGCACTTTGTATTAATATATTAGAAATCTACAGATCTGTTTTGTACTTTTTATACTGTTGGATATTTATAATCAAAATGTTTACTATGTTATTGAATAAATTTAGTCTTATTAGAAAATTTTTTACAAAAGAATAAATGAGTGAGAAAAAAAGCTACAACCCTACATGAAACAAACAAAATGTCAGAACAGGTCCTTTTCCATGAGCAATAACTTTAAATATAAATTAATTAAACTTCCCAATCATAGGATATAGGCTTGCTGAATGGATAAAAAAGCAAGATCCAATTATATGCAAAAAGATTTACTTTAGACCTAAGAATACATTTAATATTTAAAAATTTTCTATGTAAATTGTAACAAAATGAGAGCAAGATTGGTGTACTAATATCAGGCAATAAAAACCATTTCAAAAGACAAATAAGGACATTTGATAAGGAAAATAAGGCTAATTTCTTAAGAATAATGTCAATTATGAATATTTAGGTACCAACGCTATGAGTTCCTGAATATATGAAGCTGATTTTAAAAGAATTAAAAAGAGAAATAGATACAATACTAGAAGGAAATCCTAATACCCCATATTCAATACTTGACAAAAGAACCAGATAGAAGATCAATAAGGAAATAAAGGACTAGAAGAACATTAGGATCCAACTGGACCTATCAAACAGGTTCAGAATACTCCAACCACCACCACCACCAGAATATACATTCTTTCCTAGTGCGCCTGGAACATTCTGCAGGATCCAGCACATATGAAGCCATGAAAGAACATTAACAAGTTTAAAAACATTCAAATGAGGGCTGGGATTGTTGCTCAGCAGTACAGCACTTGCCTAGCATGTGCGAGGCCCAGGGTTCAATCCTCAGCACCACATAAGAATAAATAAAACATAAAATATATGTATTGTGTCCAACAACAACTAAAAAAAATATTTAAAAACATTGAAATTATACAAATTGTCTTTTCCAGTCATAGTGAAGTAAATTGATAATCCATAGCTTAAGAAAAAGTAGAAATTCCACAAATTTGTAGAATTTGAATAATTCACTCTTGGAGCTAGGGTTGTAGCTCAGTGGTGAGGCAGAGGGTTCAATTCTCAGCACCACATATGAATAAGTAAATAAAAAGTAAACATCCATTAAAAACTAATAAAAGTATTTAAAAATATAATTCATCCTTAAGAATTCAAAGGATGAAAGAATAAGTCACAGTGTCGATTAGGAAATAACTTGAGACAAATGAAATCAAAACCCAATATACCAAACTTGTTTTCAGTAAAAGCAGTGTTAAAATAGAAGTTCATAGCTGTAAAGGGACAGATTCAAAGAAAAGAAGAAATATCTTGAATACCGACCTACTTATATATAACTCAAGAAACTAGAAAATAAGAACAAACTAAACCCAATTGTAGGAGAAAGGAGCAGGGGAAATAATAAAGATTAATAAGGAGAAAAACAAAATAGAAAATGAAAATAGTAGGAAAAAATCAACAACATTGAGACTGTTTTTAAACAAATCTACAAAAGCTTTAAAACTTTATCTACAGTCTTATTAACTAAGAGAAAAAGAGAAGATTCAAACAACTGCAATCAGAATTTAAAAAAAAGGCTATTAGAACAAATGTCACAGAAATATAAAGGATTATATAAACAATTGTGAGGCAAAAACTGGATAAGTTAGATGAGAAGAAAAAATTCCTAGAAACAAACAAACTACCAAGAATGGAACATGGAGAAATAGACTATATGAATAGACAAATTACTAGTGTGAAGACTGAATCAATAAAGAAAAACTCCCCAAAAGGGAAAAGTAGTACTAGACCAAATGGCTTCACTGGAGAAATCAACCAAACTTTTATGAAAAAATTAACACCAATCATCCTGAAATTTTCCAAAAAAAAAAAATTGAAGAGGAAGGGATATTCCCAAGTAGTACTAAGAGGTCAGCATTATATGATACAAATTCAAGCAAAGGCACCACAAGGAAAGAAAGTTGCATGACAAATGGATATGCTACTACATTGTTATTACTACAACAAAATATCTGAGACTGGATAAGTATTAAAGCAAAGAGACTTTTACTTCTGGAGATTCGAAGGTTGCATTGGATGATGGTCTTGTAAGAAAGAATCCAGGTGGAACAGGGCATCATGTGACAAGAGGCAGGCAGTGAGTTTGTGTATGTCTCTTCTGTTCTCCTCTATCTTCTTATAAAGCCACTACTAACAATCATGAAACCTCCACACTGATGAACTTGTCTAATTTTACTCATCCCCTCAATGTCCCACTTCTAAATCATAGTTGGATGAAGTTCCAATCCTCTTTCAATGGGTATTAAATTTCAACATGTCAACATTTGAGGGAGCACTTATACCATAGCCAAACCATGTTAATGCATTATTACTCAACAAAAGTTTAGCAAAACCAAATTCAGCAGCTTAATAAAGGGTTATGCATCATGAGCAAAATGGGATTTATTCCTGGAAAGCAAAGAGGTTTTGTCACATGAAATTCAATGTAATACATGACATCAACAGAATGAAGAACAAAAATCACATATTTATCTTGATGGATGAAGAAACACCATTTGATAAGATTAAACTTATTTTCATGAGAACATTTAACAAACTAGGAAAATAACCACATATAAACATAATAAAGACCATTTATGAAAGGCCAACAATTAATATTAATAGTAAAATTGACAGCTTTCCCTTTAAAAGCAGAAACAAAGCAAGAATGCCTACTATCACTCCATCTATTCAACCTGGTGCTGGAAGTTCCATCTAGAGAAATTAGGCAAGGTGACAAGAAGACATGTAACATTGTAAAAGAAGAAGTAAAATGGTCTCTGTCACCAGAGACGATCTTACACCTAGAAAACCCTAAAGATTTCATTCACATACACATACACAAAAACTTGTTAGAACTAAGGAAGGAATTCAACAATATCACTGTGACAAGAACAATTTTTTGCAGGAGGAAAAGTTTACTTGGGAGTTCATGGTTTCAGAGATCTCCATCCATAGACAGCTAACTTCATTTCTAGGGGCTCAAGGTGAGGCAGAATACCATGGCAGTAGAGTATGGTGAAGAGAAGTGGCTTAAGGCATCACATCAGGAAGGAGGGAGGAAGGGAGGGAGGGAGGGAGGGGGAGAGAGAGAGAGAGAGAGAGAGAGAGAGAGAGAGAGAGAGAGAGAGAGACTGACTCTACTTGCCAGATAGATAATATATATTCTAAAGCCCGGCCTCCCAAAGACCTACCTCTTCCAGCCACATCCAACCTGCCTTCAGTTACCATTTAGTTAATCCCACCAGGGGATTAATTTGCTGATTGGGTTAAAGATCTCATAACCCAGTCATTTCTCCTCTAAACCTTCTTGCATCATCTCACACATGAGCTTTGGGATACACCTCACATCCAAACCATAATAACAGGACACAAAATCAACACGCAGAAATAAGATGTGTTTCTATACACTATTATGTATAATTATAATTCATCTATAAAAACTCAGCCAATTTCTGTTAAAGAAAAAAAACTAAAAATAGCATTACCATATGAGCCAGGATTACCACCCCTAGGTAGATACTAATAATAACTGAAAGCAGGTTCTCTCTGTTATGGTTTGAATATATCCTACCCCAAATTCATATTGAAATGTAATCCCATTATGGTAGTATTGAGTCATGAAAACTAAGTCATAAGGACCTTGCCTTCATGAGTGGCAGTACCTTATATAAGGGTTGAAACTAGTTTAGGCCCTTTTTTCCCTTCTGTCTTCTGCCATGTGAGGTCACATCATTTATCCCTCATGCCTTTCACCTCTTCCATCATGTGAGGATGCAGCAAAAGGCTCTCACAAGACACCAAATACTGGCACCCTGGTCTTGGACTTACAAGCTTCCAGAACTGTAACAAATAAATTTCTGTTCTTTAGAAATTACCCAGCTTGGGATATTTTGTTATAGCTGCAAAAAGAGAATAAGTTTTAGAAAGATAGTTTCATATCCTTGCTCATTGCAGCACTGAAATATGGAGCAACCCAAGTATTGTTCATCAGTAGATGAATGGAAAAAATTTAACATCAAAATACAATGGAATATTATTTGGCCTTAAAAAGAAAGGAAATTTTGACTTTTTCTCCAATATGGATGAACTTTGAGAACATTATGCTAAGTGACTTTTAAAAAAGTCAAACACTGTATGAACCTACTTCTGTGAAATACCTAGAGAAATTTAAATCAGAAACAAAAAGTAGCATAGTAGTTTCTGGGGGTTTGGCTGCAGTGGAGTGAAGAGGTATGTTTTAAAAGGTACATGGTTTCAGTTTTGCAATATGGAAGAGTTCTGGAGATCTGTTTCATAGCAGTTTCAATATACTCAACACTACTATACACTGAAAAATGGTTAAAATGGTAAATTTTATTTTGTGCATTTTTTGCCACAATAAAAGACTTACAAATGAAATTTTTCATAACTGAGGGAGATCTAGTGTTTTCTAATGACAAATAAGTGAAGATAGGCACTTTCTCTGAAAACACTGAAGATGTAAGAACAGTGTAGTCCCAGCAGCTCTTTTCCTATTCACATAATTGAAAAATGATTCATTGAAGGAGTGCAATAGAACAATGGAGATGGAAGAGTGAGACTTTAAGGAGTATGTGGAAATCTCACCTTGCTCATGGTCTACCTCATTTGACACTGACCCATGAGTCTGTGTACACCATAACTAGCTCATTCAAATATGGGATTATAAGCAAATAATTCCTTCTCTCTGTGTATTCCTACATATTTTGCACATACAACATCATATGATTGCAATAGGGTAACTTCAATTTTTATTCATTTTGCTATTACATCAAAAATTTCCCTTGACTCATGTCTGTCTTTATAGTGCCAAAAATAATTGCACAAATCAAGTTGAAAGAAGAAGAAATATGTGAGAGAATATGTGAAGGAGGAAGGAAGAAGTGAAAATAATAAGCATAAGATAAGCACATATTCTTATATGTGGGGAATGGATATAAAACCCTTTCTCTATCTGTTTGCTATCAGTGATCAGTTAATACTATTAAGAAGTGGGTAAAACCACAGAAGAGATGACCATTGGTGGCTCTCTCTCTCTCTCTCAGTCTCAAGGTGAGTGCCTGTGCTCACCAGCAGTCTGCCTTCATCAAAGGCCCACACTCGTGGGGGCAAGTGACCACAGACTGAAACCTCTGAAAACCTAAGTTAAAATAAATTTTCCTCCTTTAAATGAATAGCTTCACCGTCTAAAATGTAATCCCTTGTGCTCCACATACACATTTTTCTCTGCTCCCAGTTCAGAAATGGAGCCTGGATCCAAGCCTCTACTTGGTTTCCCTGATTCCCCAGGTTCTGCCCCCAAATTGGGACAGGTGTGTCCCCCCCATTCCTCATCACAGGGTTAGGGGGTCCAGCAGATCTAGGAACAGGAGCTGCCAGACAGAGGAAGGTTAAGTGTCCTTGGCCAGCCTACAAAGCCTTGCCTCCCTGTTTTCCAGTTTCATGTCTCATCCATTAACATTACAGAGACACAAAACACAAAGATACAGAAACAGAAAGAAACCCCACCGCAGAGTGCTGGTGAGACTGGCAGGCTCATCACAGAGGGCAGAGGCCTGTAGCAGGAGTGAGGACCAAGAGAAAGATCAGGATGAGTGACTTGGACACCTTAGGCTTACCTATTCCCCCTGTGTCTGAAGATCACTTCCTTGATTGCATGATACCTGAGCTTGAAAGGATATTTAGATACATTTTATCCTTTCTCTAAAAGCTGATTCCAGTAGAAGATTAAAACTAGCTCTTTTTATTTCATCTTGGAAGGAGAGAGGTCTCTGAAGTTAAAATAAATAAATAAATAAAATTTTTAAAAAAGATTTTAGAAACGTTAAAAAAGCATTTTAAAATCTTAAAGTATTCATCAGTTTAACTTATTTTGTTTATGCTCCCCTGAATTTGGTTCTCTAGTTCCTCTATTTTGAAATGTTCCTCTCTCAGGGCCAGAAACTTGACAGTCAGTAAACCATTCTGATAATTTGCTTGAATAAGTGGTTTCAAAGTTCCTCCCAGGATGGGCTTTAGGTTTCACAGTGCTTTTCAGCTTCCTGCCCAGCCAGGAGGTAAGCAGCTCTGCTCCACCCACAAACCATCTTCACCAAGAGATCACTAGAGAACTCCTCCCCTGTCTGAGCACCAAGATGACACCTGCAGAGACTTCGGTGGAAATGTTAAAGATAGACCTTAGATTCACACATGGACTGGAGAAAGCAGGAAAAGTACACAGTATAAGGAAGGTAGAGGAAAAATAAGTATGTACAATTACTATGCATTAATTAAAAGTAAAAATTCAATGTCAAATATGAACTTCAAATGGAATAAATGCCAAGTATTATAAATACTTATAAATAAGTATCTTTCCAGCTGTTAGTAATATGTAAGAAATTTCTAGTGTTGAGTCCTATTAGATATTTGAAATATCTGGTAGAAGACATTTTAGGTACCTGTTTTTTAGCATTACCCTCAAAGTCTCCAGCTTTTTGACTTTTAGCTTTTTGATTGATCCATAATAATTATATGCACTTATAAGGTACACTGTGTTGTTTGATTCTTGTATACATTGGTAATAATAAAGTCAGCACAATTAGCATACCCATCACTTTAAACTTTTGTGTTCTTTGTGATGAATATATTAAAAGTTCTCTCTTCTAGCTATTGAGAAATATACTGTGTTTTTGTTAACTATATCCCCTCTGCTATGCCATTGAACACCAGCAGTTCTTCCTCCTATCTGTAACACTGTACATTTTCCATCTTCTTCCCACCACTCTCCCCAGTCTCTGGTAAGAGACATGAGCATTTCAAAGTTATTGCAGCATTATTCACAATAGCCCAGATATGGAATCAGCTTAAACATACATCAAGGGATAAACTGTTAAAGAAAATGTGACATATACACAATGGATTACTATACACCAAAAAAAAAAAAAAAAAAAGAATGAGATACTGTAATTGGTGACAACATAGAGGAACCTAGAAAACATTATTTTATGTGAAATGTCAGGCCCAGGAAGACAAACAATGCAAAACTTTGAACATATGTGTAATATCATGGAAGTTTTGTATTTTAAAAATAATAGACTTTAAATTCTTTAGATTACAACCAAAGACAATGGATCATGCAGGGACTAGCTAGAAAAAAAATTAAGAGCCAGTATTACTTTCTTGGAGTTGGAGAGAATATTTAAACACAATGCAAAACCCAGCAGTCATAATCAACTCCATCCCTTTCAAATTTAAATGAGTTGCTTTAAATTAATTTGAGGACTATGTGTGTGGGGGGATGATGGGGCAAATAAGAAATGCATATGAAACAAGATTGCTTATATGTTGATAATTTTGAAAATTGTTGAAACGGTAATAGATACATAGACACTTATTATATTTTTTTCTTTTTGTATATGCTTGAGTTTTTTTAAATGTCAAAAAAGTGAGTAAAACAAAGGAAGAAAAGATACATTATAAGGAAAAGAAGAAGAGTAAGGAGGGAATTTTAGAAGACTAGTCAGAGGGGCAAGTTGGAGCTTTACTGAAATTCAAGGGAAATTTTTATACTATTCTAATGACAATGAAAAAAATTATAAAAATTAGGATGTACTGTTATTAAAATACTTTTACTATAGAACTTTCACTATAGAACTAAAAATAATGAATTTTGAGATTGTTATGTCAAGCCAAAATCCAAATGACATAACACTGTGCTTAAAATCAGCTAATCCTACATACCTTCGTCCTTGTGTATGGTTTAAGCTAGGGCTCCCTGGTTTCTTTGGAGATGCATGCAGAATGAGTATAATGTAATAGAGAAACAGAACTCATCAGGAACTTTCCTAAAAACATAACTTTTATTCAGTAAAACTAACTTTTTTGGTGTATGGATTTTGAGTTTTGACAAACACATATAATCATGAAGTCACTGTCACAATCAAGGTAAAGATCCATAACCCACTCCCAATCCCCTCAGGCCCCTTTAGAGACATTCCCCTCCTCTGCTCCCAGCCCTTGCCAACTGCTGGTCTGTTTTCTGTTTGCTTTTCCAGAATGTTGCATAAGTAGAATCCTGCAGTAGAGTCTGTAGTAATGCATTTGAAATTGATCCACACTATGGTATGGATGGATAGTTTGTCATCTACAAACAAATTTGGATTTAGAAAAAAAGAGACTTTATTCAAAAGAATCAATGATATAGGAATAATACTCTTATTTCAATATGTGCAGTGTCTCAAAAATCAAACAGGAAGAGGCCTTGATTTTATAAAAGAGGTTAAAAAATGTTAGCAAAAAATATGTGAGTGAGAGAGCGTGAGATGAAAGAGAGCAGCTTTGTGGTTAAGATCATCCAAGTGAGCTGTAAAGGACCTTTTGCACCCTGGTGCTCTGGTGCTTGTTTAATCTTTTGAGCAAGTCTGACTTTAGGAGCCTCTGGAAAAGATACTTGAAACATGACATAGATTTGGTCAAGTCTGTACAAGGTTGTAATAAAGTGTTTTTTTTTTTTCTCTTTGCTTTGCTTTTACTTACCTCCCCCCTTTATTTTTTACTTTTCCTCATTTTTCCCACCATAAATACTGATGGAGTTTTTATATCTCTCCCAGCTGAAGAATATTTGAATCATTGCAAATTTTTCAGTTTTTTCTAATTATCAATAAAACAATAAAACTACAATAAATATTTATGTATAGGTTTTTATGTAAAGTCAAGATTTTTCCCCTTGTGTAGAATACCTAGGGGCAAGCTGCACAGGGCATATGGCAAATGTATGTTTACCATTTTGCCTTTCTAAACACAGTAGAAGGACATTCCATTTGCATCTGTTCTTCACCAACACTTGCTGTTTTGACTGTGTTTAGTTTTGTTTTCGACTCTAAGAATCATATGGTGATCTCAAAAGTCTTTCATCAAGCATTTCTCAAAAGTCTTAACATCAAGCATATTTTATATGTTTATTTACCACTATGATATTGTCTTTATTGTTGTGACTTTATAAGTCATGAAATCTAGAACTCGGATTTCTCCAAATTTGATCTTTTTTTTCCAAAATAATTTGGCTATTGGTTCTTTTACCTTTTCACGTAATTAAAAAGTGATCTTCTTGATTTCTACAAAAAATAAAGTAAATCATGCTGAAGTGTTTACTGCATTGCACTGGATTTATAAACCTGTTTGGAAATAGTTTGAATATTCCATCCATGAGTTGAATATTCCAATCTATGAACATCTTTTATTTCTTTATTGATTTAGATCTTCTTTGAGCTATTTATTGTTTTTCAATATAGTCTTTATTATACTGATTATGAACATATTTTGATGGGTTTACAATTAAGTATTTTATCTTATCTGGTGTTACTACAAATGGTACTGATTTTGATTCTATTTTCATTTGAGAATTGCTAGTATATGAAAATTGAAGTGACTTTTAAAGATTAGCATTATATCCTACAGTTTTGTAAAAACTCATTTATTACATCTAATAGCATTTTGGTGGATTCCTTGACGTCATGGTCACATACCAGGCTGAATGGGATACAGCTGCAGGGATAAAATGCTGCTCTTGCAGAGGGCCATGCTGAGCACCATCAACCAGACACCGGTGGTGCTGCAGGTGCGGGGCCTGATGAGCTCCCAGGTGCAGATGGGCGGCCACCCTACTGAGGTCCTGTGCCTCCTGAACATGGTGCTGCCAGAGGCGCGCCTGGTGGACGAGGAGTAGGGGAGATCATGGGAGACCTGCGGGATGAGTGCAGCAAGTGCAGCTCCTCATGTCTATCGGGATCCCCTGGATACAGATGGTGTCCAGGCGGGTGCTGGCTGCAGCAGGATTATTGTGGAGCTCACCTCTGTGTGACTGCCAGAAAGCCATGCAGGACTTTCTCAAATCTGCCAACAGTCAGGTTGTCACAAAATATTGTGACCCTGTCTCTTACCACCAGCAAGATTTATGGTAGAGGTGGCCTGGGGAGGGTGGGGGCAGGGCTGGTTGGAGGCTTCTCTCTCCACCTGTCCCCCTCTCCCTCCCCCTCTGAAGATGATGGGCAGAGGTGTGACAGGGAAATGACAGCCTGACAGCCAGCAGCACCTGGAATGGCAGCAATTAAGTGTGGGGGGTGGAGGGGTGAGAGGTTAGGGAAGGGAAGGGACTGAAGTGCACACAGGCCCACACAGACAAGCACCACACAGACACAGAGGGAGGGGGTTGGGATGGAGAGGGGCCCACAGCAGGTCAGGTAGGACCCCCAGGGCCTCTCCCAAAACAGCCTCCCCCACCTTAGACCCCTTTCTCCTCCCCATGGTAGGATCACCCTGTGTTTGTATTTCATGGCCAAATTACTTTGGATTTTGTTGACTGGCCCTTAGTGCCCTGCCCTCTCCCCTTTGCAGGACCACAGCCCCCTCCTCTGTTCCTCCCTGGTCCCAGCTCTGTCTTTCCTTGTTTCTTAGTTGGTTCTCTTTGGCCTTCCCCAAGAGGCTCCCACCCCCACAATCCCCAGGCCCCTGTCCTTCTCTTCCTCTCTGGGGCAGTTTCATATTTGCTAAGACAAATTTGCTCATTAAATATTTTGTTGTATTTTTTTTAATTTAAAAAAATAAAAATTTTCTCATGCTTTTGCTGCATTTCTTGGGATGCTCCTATGTCCTCTCTTTTCTTATTCTGTTAAAATGGTGCATTACATCCAGTCAGAATGGCAATTATCCAGAATACGAGTAACAATCAAAGTTGGCAAGGATGGGGGGAAAAGAGACATTCCTGGTGGAACTGCAAACTGGTGCAACCACTCTGAAAGTAGTATTCCTCAGAAAACTTGGAATGGAACCACTATTTGACACACACCTTGGCATATATCCAAAGGACTTAAAATCATCATACTATAGTGACCAGACCACATCAACATTCAGAACAGCTCAATTCACAATAGCTAAGCTATGAAACCAACCTAGGTGCCCTTCAACAGATGGATGGATAAAGAAAATATGGTACATCTAACACAATGGAATATTACTCAGCCATAGAGAAGAATGAAAATATGGCATTTTCTGGAAAATGGAGGGAACTGAAGACTCTCATGTTAATCTCCAAAGACCAAAGTCCAAATGTTCTCTCTGATATACAGAGACATAGGCAGTGGTGGGGAGTGGAAGTTCACCAAGTTGGACAGAGAGGAATGGTGGGAAGGAAGAGAAGATGGGAATGGGAAAGACAGTAGAATGAATTTAATATAGCTTTCCTATGTCCATGATCACTGTAACTCCACATCATGTACAACCACAAGAATGGGAAGTTCTACTCCATGAATATATGATAAGTCAAAATACATTCTACTGTCATGTGTAACTAAAAAGAACAGATAAAAAAATTAAAAAGAAGTTAGGCCATAAGTTGTTTTACTTAAAGTTAAAGGCATGTGGGGGGAAAATAAATTTAAATAAATCTAGCATTTTAAATGGAAAAAAAGTTAATTACATTTATTTATATCTAATGTTTCCCTCAGTATTCCTAACCAGGTCATTTATTATGGAGGCAAATATGGATTATTTATATGTCTCTTTTCACCCTTATTTGTTTTACTTTCATTGCCTCTTATTCTAATAACTGGAAAATCATGTAGAAGAAAGTTCCATTTCCCTTGGCTGTAACCCTCTTTTATGGATATTATTGATGGACAGGATCTTTTGTAGAAGAGACTTGCAGTAGGAGAGTACAAACTAAAGTAGGAGTTGATTCTGTGGCTAATTAATTTTTTTTCCTCCCTAAGATTTTCATGAGATTGTATTTTGGTATTTATGTTTTTCAGTAAAGTAAAATTTCTAGCAATTATACATCTGGTAACTCCTATCAAAATTTATTTATGCTCTTTCATTATCTCAGTCCTAATTGCAAGTGTCATTGCACTTTCCATTTTTTTTGTCAGGTAAGTTACTTTTTCTCCAAACTATGCAATATCTTGTACACATTTATATTGCCAGTAAATATTTATTTAATTTTGAGCTTTGTTATGCATCAGGCACTGTGTAAAGTGCTTGAGGTATATCAGTAAATAAAACACACCCACAAACACACACACACACACACACACACAAAACAATTCCTGCTGTCTTCAAAGTTAATTTCTAGCAGGTGAATAAAGGTAAGAGTGGAACATGTTGTAATATATGAAGGGTAGCAATAGGTCTTCTTTGGTAAGGTATTTACCAATATTTTGAAGGGGATGGAAAAGTCATGGTTTCCTGGGGAACTGTTCCAGACAGAAAAAGGAAAGCAAAGCCCTAGGACTTTGGGAATATGCTGTATATAAATCAGAGTAAGAATGGAGAAGAGTAATATAATAGGGGAAGGTACAGCATCCCCCCATTACCTGTGGTTTCAGTTACACATGGTCAACTGTTTTTCAAAAATATTAAATGAAAAATTTCAGAAATTAACAATTTATAAGTTTTAAATTACACACTTCTCTGAATAGTGTAGCAAAGTCTTGTGCCATTTTTTGTCATTTTGCCCAAAATTTGAATCACCCCTCTGCTAATGCATCCACAACCTGCCCATCCATCTGATAATGGAGCTGCCTCCATTAGCAGATTGACTTTCATGGTATCTGTGTTCTAATAATTTTTATTTTACTTAACATT
The DNA here is from genome assembly GCF_045843805.1 of Urocitellus parryii. Classification (NCBI taxonomy): domain Eukaryota; kingdom Metazoa; phylum Chordata; class Mammalia; order Rodentia; family Sciuridae; genus Urocitellus; species Urocitellus parryii. Next base: position 100,006,161 of record NC_135535.1, on the reverse strand, counting down.
GTTTATATTTACTTAACATTATTGGCAATTCAGATATACCAAAGAGAAGCCATTAAGACTGCCTTTTAAGTAAAAAGGTCAAACTTTATCAATGGGTTGCCTGTATGAATAGGAATAAAAAAGAAAACATAGTACATTTACGTTACATCTTATACTTAAGAAGACTGAGAATGCAGGAAAGTATAGAAGAACTACAAATTTCTTTAAAAAAAATATTCATCCTTGGGCTGGAGATGTGGCTCAGCGGTAGCGCGCTTGCCTGGCATGCGTGCGGCCCGGGTTCGATCCCCAGCACCACATACCAAAAAAGATGTTGTGTCCGCCGGGAACTAAAAAAAATAAATAAATAAAAATTAAAAAAAAATATTCATCCTTTATACATAGAAGCAATATACCACCAGCTTTGCTTGGGGTCTATTAAAGAACTGCTCAGGTAGAGATGACTTAACATGAGAAAATATGTGTATTTTGATTTATAAAAGTGGTCTTCAAATTTTTGTTGTTGCTACAACTTCTACTCTCCACACTTTTGGAAGGGGGATTAAACTCAAGGGTGCTTAATCACTGAGCCACATCCCCAGAACTTTTTATATTTTAATTTAGAGACAGGGTCTCACTAAGTTTCTTAGGGCCTTGCTAAATTACTGAGGCAGACTTTGAACTTATAGGCCTTCTGCCTCAGCCTCCCAAGCCATCTTACAACTTCTAAAACATGACCTAAGATAATTTGAAAAACTACATGTTACCTGACATTTTTCATCAGATATTTAAACAGTTGTAAATCATATAATTTCTAGCACATCAAAAATGTTGTCATGTTAAAATTTATCTTTACATTGTCATCTTACATATATCTATTGGAATATAAATTTTGTCATGATCTGAAACCCACCATTAACTATTTTTTTTATAAGCATGAAACATGGATCTGGACATGTAACTCAGCGGTAGAGTGCTTGCCTAGCCTGCATAAGGACTTGAGATTGATTCCCCCACCACAAAATGAAGGAATGAATGAGTGAATGAATTAATGAATGAATGACAATTAAAAAACACATGAACTAAAACCTTCCTAATGTTTGAAAATTCTGGTTGATTTGTTTTCTTCAAATGTATTTCTATTCTAGAATTTTATCATAGTACAATATGAGATGACTGTGTGTTACTTAAAGTTGTTTGCCACTTCTTGTTTACTATTTTTAATATGTTGAAATTTCATTTAAAAAATCATATAATACTCTCTTAAAATTTTTTTTTTTTTTTTTTTTTTTTTTTTTTAGTGAGAGAGGAGAGAGAGAGAGAGAATTTTTAATATTTATTTTTTAGTTCTTGGCGGACACAACATCTTTGTTGGTATGTGGTGCTGAGGATCGAACCCGGGCCGCACGCATGCCAGGCGAGCGCGCTACCACTTGAGCCACATCCCCAGCCCTCTTAAAATATTTTTTTCATATTATTTAGAATTATAATTTTAGTAATATTTTATATTTGAAAACAATTTGAGGTGGCTGGGGTGTGGCTCAGCAGAGAGTGCTTGCACTGGGTTTGTGTGAGGCACTGGGTTTGATACTCAGCACAATATAAAAGTAAATAAACAAAATAAAGATACTGCATGTATATATAATTTAAAAATGTTAGAAACTATTTGATATAAATTTTGAAAATTATCAAAAAATTCAATTTATTTATTATCAACATCTAAATTGTGATTTAATGCATATGCTGCTCTCAAAATTTGCCATAATGTAATACTATGTATAGCTCAATTTATGAGTATGTATTAGTTGGAAAGTATGACAAAAAGAATACTAATTCTTCAGTAAATACCTGCACATAGTGTATTTGATTCTGGTATTAGCCTGCCACAATAATTAATGTAGAGAATCAGATGTGACTGTGTTACTATTACTGTCCTTGATGGAGTCTGCCTGCAAACGGGATATTCTGTCAAGGTATAGATAAGTAACAGCGGACATGCTTGAAAACGAGATGTTTGCTGTCCCTGGGAGAGTCTGCTCGCAAACAAGAGGCTTCTTCAAGGTTTAGATAGGTAACAACAGACATGCTTGAAAACGAGGTGTCTGCTGACCTTGGGAGAACTTGCCTGCAAACGGGATGTTCTGCCAAGTGGGCTAGGAGGGCGCTGAGAAAAATTTTTTATCTGTTCTAAACAAAGAGCAAAGCTCAGCATACTCCAGGCCGAGAGTAGATTAGCCATGAGAAGCGGGTCACTTTTGATTAGAAAGTAAAACTTCTATGTGCCATGTTTAATTAGCTGAAAGACCTAATTTATTCAAGTTGGAAGGCTGCCTTTTTTGTTCACAATACTATAAAAAGATTGCTTGTACACAATAAAGGACTTTTTTTCTGCTGCTGCTTTGCTTGCTCTGCTTCTTCTTCTTCTTTGTTTTCCCATGCTGACCTGCAAGTGAATTACTGCAACAAATTAAAATAAATGATTTATAAAAACTCAGAGACTTTCCCATTGAGAAACTCATCCTCTGATGAATTTTTTTTCTGTGAATATGAGAGTTGTATAATTTACTAATTCTCTCCCACAACATTTAATTCATCCAGCATTTATCATATAATTTATTTTTTGTTAATAACAAAAGAATATATTAAGCATTTTACATGAGGAAATAAGATGAGAATTGACTACAGTTGGAGTAACTGTTTCATAAAACTACATAATATGAAAAACATATTTCCTTAAATTAGCTTTAACTAGCTCAATTAATAATGCACAAGTCTAAAAGTCAGATAAATATTTTACCAAAGAGTTTTATTTAATATCACCTAAAATATTTAGCTGCCTCTGAAAAATAATTCTGTTAATTTAAAATGAATCAATGATAATAAACTATACAGCTATTTGTTTTCATTCTCTTACCTAATGACTTATTCTTGTGATAAGAGTTAGGAAGAGATGTAAAGAATTGCCTACTATTAAATCTAAAGGAAAATAAGTCATTGTTGGTATTTTGTAGTTTTACCTAATCTCTTTTCATTTTGCCTTCACTAAACATTCCAAAAAGCAATACAAAATTTTTAGATGTTAAGGGAAGGAAATGGTAGAGCTATGGAATAAAAATATATGTTTTTCCAATAGGCTATACTTTGAAATCTTGTTAGTTTCAGGACATCTAACAGTGGCCCATGGTCAAAATATTTTTGCATACATTTAACAGTACGCGCGCACGCACACACACACACACACACATCAGAAAATTAGGAAGTCCTCGATAGTACTTTTGATATCAAAAACAGTATTTTGAATGGTGTCATACACTGTATACTAGAAGCTTTTGCATTCCTCAATAAATGTATGATAGTAAAATCAAGGACAGGTAAGTAGTTTTCCTTTCTGTTGTTAAGAGCATGGAGGTTGTCCACAGAAAGGGGAGCAGATACCTAATTTGAAGGTCACCGGTCACATGATGATTACACTTAGGATAAGACTTGGTGATGAGTCATGAAAGCAACAATCCATATGTATACTTCAAAATGGAAGTCAGAATTATAAACAGAAAAAAAGGAAATAAAAGAGATAAAAATATTTGCTAATTATCATTCCTTCTGGTTGTCTCAATTTTAGCAAAAAATAGGAGCAGACCTTAGAGAACCCTGTGTTTGCTACCTGCCCAAAAGATTAGATAGCATTTGGAAGCCAGTGTTTATATTTTGCTGAAGACATGGGGAATTGGACATTCAGCCAGACCTTTTGCACTACCTTAGAAGCCAGTCTCGCTCAGTTTGAAAGACAGGAGGAACTGGTAAGAAGAGGTTTTGGATCAGTTTTCCCTTTAGAATTCTTTGCCCCCTGAGTGGTTTGGGCTGCATAAAGTTAAAGCTGAAATATGAGAAAGGATCATATCTCAAACAGAATTTGGAGCATGAGACACATTTTAGTGTGTGCCATTGGTTAAGGTATATACTTGGCCTGGAATCCTGTGAGTCATTTCAGATATTCGGGCATACTAACCTGCAAAAATTAAATATACTGTTCTCCTTCCACTCAAAAATATGCTAATCAGATAATTTGTCATCTGCATTGACACATGTTGGATATTGAAGGTGTGCACTAAAAGCATTGTGCTGGAATGACAGCCATGAATATATGGTCCCTTATGAAGAAATTTAGGATCACAGATATTAAATGACTTAACTAAGAATTGATGACTGGTCTAACTCCAAAATCTATGCTTCTCAAGTATACCATGATATCACCTCTACAAAAGAAGGCTGTAGGGAAGATAAACTCGAGATCTTTTTAAAAACATGAACACGTTTTCACTTTCTGTGTTGTATAGCAGAATTTCCTGAAAAGACATAATGGTCTTTCTGATTATTGGATTGGCCTTAAAAGAGAAGCATCATATCACATTTGGAAGTGGACAGAGAACACTGAATGTAAAGCCTGGTACGTTTTCAGAGTTCTTTTTATTCCATTGTATTCATGTGTGTGATTTGTGTGTATGAGATGAGAAAGTTATCCACATGTAAAGCGAATTGCACTAGCGGATAAAAAATAGGAATCCTAAACTCCATGGTCGATAGTGTGCTTAGTATGCTCAAGGCCCTAGATTCAATTCCCATTAAACTCTACATACACCTAAAATGTAAATATTTTTATGCTCTTCCATATTTACTACCTGTGTCTTTAGAAATAACTTACATTATTGTGATTTTGCTTGACATCTTTTGCAGGATGACGGCATCAGGCATAGTTATTGCAGTCTCGTGCATACACTGATTTAGAACTTTGCTGATAAACAGAGAGGGCTGTAATATCTATCCTAGGAAGCTATTGAAGGACTGATGTCTGTAAGACTCATACATCCACTCTTTATACTGCTGCATCCATTCATAAAAGCAAAGTTTCCAGAGAATCATTGGGAATCTCTTCTAACATTTCATTATCAGACAGAAATCAGTGAATAAATCCATTAGATGGGTTAATAATTTTAATGGATTCTTGGTAACTGTAGTCAGTTGGGGCATGGCTAGAGGAAGTAGGTACATTGACAGAATAACCTAAAACATCAGATATACTGTTCTTCTTCTATCTTGAAATATAGTAATCAGATAATTTGTCATCCAAAATGGCATGTGTTGGGCATTAAAAACATTGTGCTGGAATGACAAGCATAGGCTGATACTTTCCCAAAATTTTAAATATAGATATGTAAGGAAAATAAAATGATCAGAAGCAAAGTGAATAGGCAAAAGCAAAAGCTGCTCCCCCAAGCTGCTAGCTTTATTTATATCCATAGGTTACTTTAGATCATTGACATCATTAGTACATATTGTTCATTGTATTACCAGGCATGTTACAGACTCAGCAACATTATGCAGCTTATTCCTCAGTTACATACTAAGTTGTAATGTGCAATGTTAGGAGCTTTGTGTAGCTCCCAAGAAAATCCATTGTATAAAGTTACTGTTATGTGGACAGGTATAGGCACAGTGAAACATTGTAGTTGTCTAACAAGAGAGTTCCTTTATTCCCAGGAGTTGTGTGCCTGAGATTAACCATCAATGCTGATAAGACACTAACTCAGAGCCTCCTCCTGAAGGACATTGGTACAGTAGGTAGGCATGTTGTGTCTTTGCACAGAAGTTTTCCCAGCAGCCAGGCATTCTGCACATTTTGCTCAAAAACTTTGCACAGTCACCCAGCATGCCACAGTCATGAAGCTATTAGAGACCTCAATCCCAAACACAGAACCCTTACATAGATAAATGGCATACAATAGGGGTATGCCCTTGGGGACTCTTCCTAGTTCCTGGTCCCTTCTGCTATGCCTGTCACTGCTTTCTGAGTGCTATGAGCTGAGAAAGTTGCCTCTGCCATGCTCTTCTACCATGATGCTCATCCTCACATCTATTGTGGTGGCCAGGATCTTGCCAATGAATTCTTGCTGGTTTCGAGGGATAAGCCTCCTAAGAAATGAAAGTCTATAAGAATTAATAAAGAACAAAAGACAAAGTCAGAAAGCTATCTTCAAAAAGTTGGAGCCCCTGATAGGTCCAGTCCACACAGGAGCTGGAGCTAGACAATTAGAAAATGACTCTTGAGGTTTATTTAAAGTGTACACCAAAGGCAGGAACAAGGTTTCAGGAGTAGAGCCATGCTTCAAGATGTCTTGTAGTCAGCATGTTGATTGGCATCTTGGCAGGTCACACCCATCTCAGAGGGGCTGTGTGGCTACAGTAGGTTACCCCATCTCCAGTGCTCTGTGGGATCTTTGACAGAGCTTGAATAGGGCTCAAAATGTGTCTGGGAAGTCTTACACAGAGGAAATGTCCACTGGAAGTTCCCAGACACCATCTTAGCCTATTCACTAGTCTGTGGAGTGCAATTGAGGCCACAGAACCCATGGATGGCTCTCAACACACATCAGGCTGAAAGCACTGGACCTAGCTCACCATGGACTGAAACAATGAGCTAAAAGAAGTCTTACCTCCTTTAAATTGTTATAAACATTTCAATGGTGGTAAAGTGATCATTTCATCAGAACAGGTAAAATATAGGGGCACAATCACTTCCATCAAAAATGTTAAACTCTTTGGAATTTAGTAGTAAGTGATTTTTAAATATCTTCAGACATATATGAAACAAGTGGAGATCAAACTAAAAATAATCTTCAGAAAAAGCCACCAATGACAACAGTTTGGAGACAGAGGCAAGCACCAGTTAAATACCTAATCAATAATACATAAATGGGTTTGGGATAGATGAATGATAAACTTGTGTTATTCAAGTAAAGACTTTGAGAATGAAAAGGAAACTAAATGCAGAAATAGTATATATTATCAATGACTGACACATTTCTCTTGTTCACATTAAAAAACATGGAGGGTTGATGCTGGACAGTGTAGTGGAGAAGAAAATGTGGATGTCCAGCCTATGAATATTTAATATTTTTGTGTCTGATTTTAGGTTTTCCATCAAAGGATTTGGAGCATGTGCCTACCTGAATGATAATGGAATCAGCAGTGGCAGGAACTACACAGATAATGTAGTTGTATGCTTTCCTCCACAAAAAAATCTTAATTAAGCTTCTCCAGAAACCCTTACCATAATTGTCCTTAGACTCTTAGCAAAAATTCCTGGAAAAGAATTCTCAGGTGAACGTATGTTGGCAGAAGCATAGTGAGATAAGACTTGTCCAAGGCCTTCACAGAGACATTCCCATGTTTTAAAAAAGTCTGGCCAAGACTGTCCATGGGCAGGGAGAACACAGGCTAGGACAAAGTCCACCACAACAGCCCACTACTCGTGCTGAAAGTTGGAGCAAGAGAAGCCAGAATTAGACAGGTAGTTATTGTAGATAGGTAGATGGAGTCAGGTCGGGTCAAGGAAGCCACTTTTGAGTGAGTCTGGGAACTTAGTGACTGTCCCCTGAGGGATCTTATCAAGAACCTGCTCTTGCTCCAACCTGTTGCCAAGGTAACCTGTTGCAGAAATTTTCCCTCCCTACAGAGAGCCATAAGGTTCTTAGTGTATTCTTGTCTATTCAACCTGCCCTTCTCCATTCAGCCCACCCATTTCCTACCTTTTGGCCATCACACTGAGCATTCCTGGGCCTTGTCACATATGCAGGAAGGAGAAAGATAAGGGGTGGAGGGCAGGAGAACACAGGAATCCTAGGACATATAAAAAGAGCAGAACACCTCCTGGCTTCTTGGGATGCCAGGATACCAGCTACGGCCCCCTTCTCCTTTGTGGGAGAAGTCTATGTTACCCCTTTTTAAATAAACCCTGCTTCCTATGCTTGCATTGGCATGCTTCTCTAATGTTCAAAATTCAACATGTGGGGAAGCAGGACTTATCACCAATAACCACAGTATCATAAGGAGCCAGCAAGGGGCAAAGAGAAGTGGCCATGGGGCCACACAGCACTGCCACAGGGGGATATAATCTGAGAAGGCAAAGCAAAAACATCACTGGGCAGTTGGAGCCAACTTGGTGGTGGTGCACAGAACAAACATGGCGGCTCACAGCCCAACACAGTTCCACCAAAAGCAAGGATATTGTAACTTCAGATGGGCAAATTTGGGAAATGCTCTGGGCAAGATGGCAGACAGGGTGGGAAGTCCAGTGCTATGGGCAGATTTTCAGATCACATGGAGAGCATAGAAAAGCAACTCTGGCCACACAGCAGTAGCAGCTTGGTGTTTCTCTATATACACACACACACACACACACACATATGATATATATATATATATTTGCACACATATATGATTTACCCAGCCTAAATCCATCTTAAGATTGGGAGCCATCTCATCACAAGGTCATGAAAAGTTTATTTCTGTTTTATTTGGCCTGACCATTCTTTGATGTTTAATATTGCTGGAAATTCCTGCCCATGCTTTGAACTTACCCCTGCCTTGCTCTCCCATACCAGATAACAACCCTCCCAGAAATCTCAGCTGCTCCTCATTAACTTTGATGTCAGAATCTGAGTTTACTCCCTACCTTGAGATGTTAAGCCATGTAGATCTTTAACCTTCCATCTGCCCTTGTATTACGCTTGCTAGAAACCTATCTTCTGTAAGCTCCGGAGATACTCACCTTTATAATTTTTTGAGTTATAAAAACCTCCCTGCTCTTAGTCCTGATGCTAACCTATGGACCTGCATTTGCCTGAGGTAGTTGCTGATCAGCTCTCTTGTGTATACAAAATAAGCTTGCTTTAATTTGGTTTAAAATTGGAGTAAGTGGTCTTTTCTTTGCATCACAGGTTATACACACACACACATATGTATGGGGCCACACAGGCAGACTCTAAACCAACCAACTCCTGTGTCATTGATCTATAAGTCTTTTTTGGTGCCAATACCATGCTGTTATTGTTACTATTGCTGTGTAGTATAGTTTAAGGTCTGTTGTAGTGATGCCTCCTCCTTTGCTCTTCTTGCTAAGGATTGCTTAGCTATTGTGGTTCTCTTATTTTTCCAGATAAATTTCATGACAGCTTTTCTATTTCTCTGAAGAATGTCATTGGGATTTTGATTGTAATTGCATTAAACCTGTATAGTGCTTTTGGTAGTATGGTCATTTTTTTTTTTAAGAGAGAGTGAGAGAGGAGAGAGAGAGAGAGAGAGAGAGAGAGAGAGAGAGAGAGAGAGAATTTTTAATATTTATTTTCTAGTTCTCGGTGGACACAACATCTTTGTTGGTATGTGGTGCTGAGGATCGAACCCTGGCCACACGCATGCGAGGCGAGCGCGCTACCGCTTGAGCCACATCCCCAGCCCAGTATGGTCATTTTGACAATATTAATTCTGCCTATGCAAGAAAAAGATAGATCTTTTCATCTTCTAAGGTCTTCTTCTTAGGTCTTCTTTATTTTTTTAGCATTCTTTCACCTCTTCCATTAAGTTGATTCCCAAGTTTTTTCTTTTTCTTTTTCTTTTTGAGGCTATTGTAAATGTGGCAGTTTTTCCTTGTTTCCTTTTCAGAGGACTTATCACTGATATGCAGAAATGCCTTTGATTTATGGGTGTTCCCAGGTCCAGAGGATAACATTAACTGCTTGATTCTAAATCTTCTCATGTAGCTTCATAAGAAAATAGAATCTTAAAAATAAAGAGCAAGTAATAATATTCTTTTGACATATCATAACATGACTAAGACACGGAGAAAAATTCTATGATCTTCCAATTGTTAGTGGAAGATAACAGCATCTATTACTGCGAAACACTTGAGGGTGTATAGAACTGAAGAGAGAAAGTTTAAGAGAATCATGAATAAAAGAAAATGACAAGTAAATTAGGAGAAACACACTGAATCAACTCAAAATAAAAGAAAGTCCAGCATTTGTACTGGAAAACAATTTGATCAAGAGAGGAGGGGTACTGCCTATTGCAGACAGGGCAGGTAAGAAGGGAAGGATGTAATGGGATACTATTAAGGACTGCAGAAACAAAATAATAATTTTTCATTAAAAATTATTTTTGGCAGGGCACAGTGGCACACCTGGTAATCCTAGTGGCTTGGGAGGTTAAAGAAGGAGGATCCAAAGTTCAAAGCCAGCCTCAGAAACTTAATGAGGCCCTAAGAAACTCGGTGAGAACCTGTCTCTAAATAAAACATAAAAATGGGCTAGGGATATATATAGCTCAGTGGTTAAGCATCTCTGGGTTCAATCCTGGGTACAAAAAAAAAAAAGCATTTTTGTAAAAAATAACATAAAAAGTATTTTTACCTATGAACACTACCCATAAAATACTAAGAATTAGGAAAAACAACAACTCTATATAAAACTTCTATAAGAGAAATAAAAACTGCAAATAAAAACATCTCAGCTGATGAAACTTCTCCACTCAAGTATTTTACTCAATAAATAGATAAAAGCCATATCCAAACACATCAGTATAAATGAAATGTTCACATGTTGGGCATTTGGGTATTTTATTTTATTTTATTTTATTTTTATTGGTTGTTCACAACATTACAAAGCTCTTGACATCTCATATTTCATACATTAGAATCAAGTGGGTTATGAACTCCCATTTTTACCCCAAATACAGATTGCAGAATCACATCGGTTACACATCCACATTTTTACATACTGCCATATTAGTG